>NC_045435.1:77812630-77852998 GCF_002776525.5 Piliocolobus tephrosceles
TCAAAAAAAAAAAAAAAAAAAAAAAAAATAGAATGATTAGACCTAATAGAATGAAGGGATATATTAGGCTCATAAAGGTTATTACTGCTCTTCAGAAATGCGAGTGAGTTTAAGGGAAGTAGGGAAGAGTACTTGTGACTTCCAAGAGGAAGAGGAGAGTTCAGGCTGGCTGTCCGATGGACACAGCTTTATTCTGGAATGGTGAACCCAATGGGGAGGGTCCAGCAGGCGGACGGCAGTTGGGATACTATAGATGACTAAGTAGGGTCCCGTCCATCCAGGTTGTAGAGTTTGAGGGGTCAGATTCTTAACAAGAACTGATCATCCAGCTTGGGTGTCTTCATATGGCTGGGAATCTGGAGTAGGCAATAGAAGATTAGCATCTTGGCAAATTTCCTGTCTAGCCTGCTGGAGGCCTGGAAGATAGTCGCCTAGAGGGCTGGTATCTGGGACGAGGTTGGGGCCAAGCAAGAAAGTGCGTCCATATAAATGTTCAAATGGACTGTACCCTGGGTAGCGTCTTGAGGACAGGCTCTAATTCTGAGAAGGGCAAGAGGTAAAAGTACTGTCCAGTCCTTTTTAAGTTGGAGGCTGAGATTGGTGAGGTGTGTCCTTAAAAGACCATTAGTCCGTTCTACCCTTCCTGAAGATTGAGGACGGTAAGGGGTACGAAGATTCCACTGAATACCAAGAGTCTGAGAAACTGCTTGGGTGATTTGACTAATAAAGGCCGGTCCGTTATCAGACTGCATAGAGGTGGGAAGGCCAAACCAAGGAATTATGTCTGACAGAAGGGAAGAAATGACAGAGGTGGCCTTCTCAGACCCTGTGGGAAAGGCCTCTACCAATCCAGTGAAAGTGTCTACCCAGACCAAGAGGTATTTTAGTTTCCTGACTCAGGACATGTGAGTAAAGTCAATTTGCCAGTTCTGGGCAGGGGCAAATCCCTGAGGCAAGCAACATTTCTTTGAACTCCAGTTCTGGAAGCTGCTCCTTCTGAAATTCTGGTTTTGTGATGCTAATGTTGCCCTGGGACCCAGTCCACCTTCCCAGGTCTGTGTGGAGACAGATGAGCAGCAGCTCAGATCCCCTCTGGACTCTCTAGACTGGGTCCTTTTTCTATGTCCTGAAATTTTCTTCCACAGATGAGGTTACTTGTTTCCTTAATCCTTTCATTTAAAAACACAAAAGAGGCCAGGCGCAGTGGCTCACACCTGTAATCCCAGCACTTTGAGAGGCCAAGGAGGGCGGATCACGAGGTCAGGAGATCGAGACCATCCTGGCTAACATGGTGAAACCCCGTCTCTACTAAAAATACAAAAAATTAGCCAGATGTGGTGGTGGGCGCCTGTAGTCCCAGCTACTCGGGAGGCTGAGGCAGGAGAATGGCGTGAACCCGGGAGGTGGAGCTTGCAGTGAGTTGTGATCGCGCCACTGCATTCCAGCCTGGGCAATGAGCGAGACTCTGTCTCAAAAAAAAAAAAAAAAAAAAAAGCACAAAAGATACTTCAAACCACAAACACTTTCCCTCTCCCTCTTCCATCCCCTCCTTGGTGGTGGAGTTCAAAATTGGAACCCCCAGGGGAAACAACACGACCCCAGGCAATTCTGTTCGCCCTGATCATCCCTGAGCAGGCCACAGCTGAGGCCTCCCCTGGTTCTGGCCCTGACTCACTCTCTGGGAAATTACCCACTTTCTCATACAGTGCAGAGGCCTTTATGTGGCTGCATTCCCTCATTCACTGATTCATTCATTCCCTCAATAAATCTTTATTGAGTGTCCCCTCCAAGCACAGCTCCAGGCTGGGCCCTGGGGAGACAGCTATGAATAGGACCCAATCCCTTTTCAAGGCAAGTCCAGTGTGGTGAAGGAAGCAGGGCTGAAAGAGTCATAATTCAGTGGGAAGTATTAACATAGGAGAAGTCTGGGTGCTACGGAAGCACATGGTTGAGGGGGACCTCCCTGAGGAAGTAGCATTTCTGCCAAGACCTAAAGGATGAGAAGGAGTGAGCCAGGCAGAATGGGGGAGCTTCCCAGGTGAAGGGAATAGTTCCTGCAGAAGCTGGCAGGTGAGAGAAGCCATGACTTTCAGGGAACCCAGAGAGTTCTCAGTGGTTGGAGTATGAGGCGTGGGGGAAGTTGGCCCCTGTCTCCCCACTGATCTTCTCTCATGTGACTGCCCCTGTGTTCCCTCCACTTCAGCCACCCTGACCTCCTTGCTGCCCCTGAATATGCCAGGCACAGCCCAGCTCAGAACCTTTGCAGTAACTGCTGACTCTGCCCCAGGATGTCCACTTGGCTAATTCCCAGCTTCTTTGAAGTCTGCGTCCATGTTTCATCTTCCCACTGAGATCCATCTGAGCATCTACTTATGACCACAGGTGGTCCCCACTTGCCACCAGCCACCCTCTTTCCCTCCTCTACACTTCCTTTTTTCCCAAGTCTCTCTGGTCTCCTTCCACATTGTCTACCTTGCTTACTCATCATGATTATTGTCTCTCTCCCACGCTAGAATGTGAATGTGAACGCTGCAAGGACAGGGACCTTTGTTGTATTTACTGAGGCATCCAGGCCCTTGCACAGTGGAAAGAACAAACAGATGGAATTTGAGAGGCTGGCAGGAAGAGGCCAGGCTGCAGAGGCCTTGTAGGCCTGGGGAAGGCATGTGGCTTTGAGTCCTCAGTGCAAAGGGAAGACATGATGCAGAAGGGTTCCAAGGAAGACAGAATCAGGATCTGAGTTATGCTTTAATAGCTCACACTTGAGTCTTTGTGGAGAACGACTTGAAGGAGAGTGATATGGTTTGGCTCTGTGTCCCCACCCAAATCTCATCTCAAATTGTAATCCCCACATGTCGAGGGAGGGACCTAGTGGGAGGTGTTTAGGTCACGGGGGCAGATTCCTCCATGCTGTTCTCGTGACAGTGAGTGAGTTCTCACAAGAGCTGATGGCTTTAAAGTGTGGCACTTCCTTGCACATGCTCTCTCTCTGTCTCTCCTGCTGCCACTTAAAATGTTCCTTACTTCCCCTTCACTTTTCACCATAATTGTAAGTTTCCTGGAGCCTCTCCAGCCATTTGGAACTGTGAGCCAGTTAAACCTCTTTGTTTATAAATTACCCAGTCTCGGGCAGCATCTTTATAGCAGTGTGAAAACTGACTAATACAGAAAACAATTTACTGTTGGTATTCAGTGGTACCCAGGCTAGGGTGGTGGCATGGAGGTCTGGGAGAAGTGGATGGACTCCAGAAATTCACTAGAAGGTGGACTTACCAGGTCTGGGAGATCAGACGACTGTGAGGTTGCAGGCAGACAGGGCAAGGAAGACTCCCAGGCTCCTGGTCTGAGCAACAGGGTCAGAGTAGAGTCATGTGCTGAGATGGGGGAAATAGGGGAGGCACAGGTTGGAGGCTTGGGTGTCAAGAGTTCTGTTTGGGCCATGGTGAGTTTCAGGTGCTTATTAGACTTTCAAGTGAAGATGTCAAGTAGCTGATTGGACAAGGTCAAAGCTCAGAAGCATAGTCTAGATTGAAAATATATAATACATTAGGGGAACGTTGGCTTAGAGTTCTCTTTAAAGCCCTGAGAGTGTAGAGAGACAAGAGAAGATGTCCGAGAACTGGCCCTAAGGACCAAGTCCTGGAGCCTTCTGACTTGACCCCTGAAGAATGAGGACTTTGCCAGGAAGGTAGGAAGAAGGCAGTCCAGGCTGAAGGAATGGCATGGGCATGAGTTTGACCTAAAAGAACATGGGCCTCAGGGCTCTTAGAAATTGTGCAAGTCATCCAAAACAAGGAAAGTCTGAGAAATTGTCACAGCCAAAGCAGCCAGAGGGGACATGATGACTGAATGCCATGTAGTATTCTGGAGGGATTCTGGAACAGAAAAGAGACATTAGGTAAAAACTCGGGAAATCTGAATAAAGTATAAACTTTAGTTAGTAATAATGCATCAATATGGTCTATTAATTGTAACAAATGTACCATACAACTCACATGTACCGCTGCATACATATAAGGTGTTAATAACAGGGAAACTGGGTGTGGGGTATAAGATAACTGTACTATCTTCTTAACTTTTCCCTAAATCTAAAACTATTTTTAAAAATAATAAAGTTTATTTTTTAAAAAAAGAGCATGTGTCTCCTAAATACACACATGGGCACACACACATACACACACATACATCCATTCCAAAGACGATGATAATTTCTTTCTCTGGAGAGGACTTTGACCCTGACCAGTGCCTTCAGTGGTCAAAAGACTCAGATACATTGTGAATATCCCATCACCCCTCCCTCTGGCAAAGAACCAAGGGTCCTCACCTCCACCTACTTTCTTTCTGTTTACAGAAAACATACTCTCCTCAGGCCAGATTTCATAGTGAAAATGAGAAGCAGAGACGAAATGGCTCAGGTAAGTCAGACCCACCTAGAATTCCTAGGTGTGGCCAGAGTCCATCCCTTCAACATGCTCCACAAAAGCACATCCCATAGCCGCAATTTCCCTGAGTCCCACGTCCCACTTTGCTCCACAGCTGGTTTGGTTTCCCCCTTGCAGCAAAAGGTCTAGCACCATCTGGGTTCAAATTCTGGCTCCACTACCAACTCATTATGTGATCTTGAGCACGTCACTTGAGCCTTATTTCCTCAACTGTAAAAGGGGCATAACCATTGCTTGAGGCCAGGCATAGTGACTCATGCCTGTAATCCCAGCACTTTGGGAGGCCAGGGCAGGTGGATCACCTGAGGTCAGGAGTTCGAGACCAGCCTGGCCAACATGAGGAAACCCCATCTCTACTAAAAATACAAAATTAGCTGGGTGTGGTGGCACGCACCTGTAATCCCAGCTACTCAGGAGGCTGAGGCAGGAGAATAGCTTGACCCAGGAGGTGGAGGTCGTGGTGAGCCATCTAAAAAAAGAAAGAAAGAAGAAAGAAAGAAAGAACCATAGCTTGATCAAAGAGCTATCGAGTGGATTAAATCAGGTGAACTGTAAATTGGATATAATTTCATCCTCTGAAGAAAGGATATAAGGTAGTGAATGCCAAATATCTGGAATCATGCCTGGCACTCCTGAAGGCGGGTTGTTGATGACAGACACAATCAATCTGACCAACCAGTGAGGCCCCCAAAGATCAAGTGTCACCTTGGGCCCCTGACTGGTGTCTGAGGTGTGGCAGATGGACCTTCGGGACACTGGATGGTGTCTGGGGAGCAGAGAGATACAGGACCCCTGAGTCAGAGTAGAAGCTGGGTCTGGGCAGTGGCCATGGGCCAACCAAAGAGAGCTTGGCCAACAGTTGGCCTTGAAGGTACCAAGACTGGTAACAGGCAGCCGAGACCCCAACAGCCAGCTCAAGATTCCCTGACCCTTTCAGACACAATCTTGAACAGAGGCCATCCAGTACTCTGGACAGCTCCAGGAGTCACTAGATTTCAGGGGCACAAGTTTTGTGGGCAGAGAACTGGATTGGGTCTTGGTTGTGCACACACGGGCAAGCCACCTCACCTCCCTGAGTCTCAAAGACCTCACCTGTAAACTGGAGGGAATCCCACCCTTCAGAGCTGTTGTGACAAGTGAATGAGCTAACAGAAAGGAAAAGGAGCAGGTGGCCAAGGTCTGTAGTCAGACCACCCGCATTCACGCATCCCAGCCCCACACTGTGTGACTTCAGAGAAGTTGCATGACCCCTCTGAGTCTCCGTTTTCTCTCATTTGCAATGTGAATAGACCCTGCTTCATAGGATTATGAAGATTAAATGAAACAGAACATGAAGCACACAATTAACATGAGTTTTTGTTTTAGAAGAAACTTAGCACCAGACACAGAATAGATCCTCAAAATTGCCAGCTTCTTGTATCTCTTGAAGCCCCCTGGTGAGCTTGGCACCTCCCACCTTTAGACCTGGTTGGCCCACTCATCTCTGATTGTTACAGACACTCCATAAAGCCAGAGAAAGCAGTCTGGTGGAGTTCCATAGACCTCCGCCCTCAGCCTTCGCACCCAGGGAAGACCCTGCCTCTCAGTGCCACCCACCCCACGGTATTTGGGACATGTTTTAAAGTACCAGTATATACTGTATAGTGTTTGTTCTGCACCAGCCTCTGTTCTGGGCTACACACACACACATACACACACACACAAACACACACACACACACACACAGTTGATTAACCTCACAACCGTGTGAGGAAAGTACTCTGGTTATTCCCATTTTACAGATGAGGAAACTGAGTTTCTGCGAGGTTAGGTAACTAAATCGTGGGGTCACACAGCTACTAAATGGTGGTGATGGGACCTAATCCCAGGTATGGCGCTTCCGAACCCCATGCTGGTAACATCAACGAGGCCGGCGGCCAAAGAAAGGAGAAGAGTAGGCGGGAGACCGAGGCTGGACGTCAGAACACTGTGTTCTCGCCTCGGCCCTGGAACCTCGGGGCTAGGAGTCCTCACTGCAGACGTTCACCTGCGCCCTGCCTGCTACCTGGGCGCGGACACCTGCCCTGGCCTCTGCCCCCCTCCTTCCCCCGGCGGCATCTCCTCGCCCGCCCCTCCGGCCGCCGCCGTAACCTGACCCTCGGCGGGGTTTGGGCCTTGAAGCCGCGTCACCGTCGCGGAGGCGCTTGGGCTCCGGACTACGCTCTTGCTGTGCGCTCCCGGTACCCGCAGTGCTGGCTCTGCAGTAGGAGACGCGCGGGCATGGCGCAGAGGCTGGGCGAGTGGGCCCGGGGGCCCTCCGACGCCACCGGACTCTACCGGGCTGTGCTGCTCAGGTCGGGTAAGTGGGAGCAACGCCACCCTCGCCGCGGGAAGAGCGCGAGGAGGGTTCGGCGGTGCACGGCGCTCAATCCCTGGTCAGCCCGCCGCTGGGCGCCTCTGCTTCGTTGCTCTGCTTCTTTCCTAACCTTACGTCATTCTTTTTGCTTGCTTGTTTGTCCGTGACAGGGTCTCATTCTCTCTACCAGGCTGGAGTGCAGTGGTGCAATCGTAGCTCACTGCAGCTTCCAACTCCTGGGCTCAAGCGATCCTCCCGCCTCAGCCTCCTGAGTAGCTGAGACCACAGGTGCGCACCATCACACCCAGCTAATTTTTTAAATTTTTTGTAGAGACGCGGTCTCTCTAGTGCTGTCCAGGCTGGTCTCTAACTCCTGGGCTCAAACGATCCTCCCGTCATTCTTTTTAATTACTTTTCTTTTTTTTTCTTCCTTCCTCCTTTCCGCCTTTCTTTCCTTCCTTTGTTCCTTCCCTCTTCCTGCATTCATCCTTTTGGGGATCTATGACATACATTGTTTTCTTCCTATGTGTGAGAATACGCGCACACAGTTTCTTGACTACAGAAGTCCTGTGCGATTCCACCTCCTGGCTGATCCCTTAAAGAGAGACTCACACAAGTGCGCGAAGGCGGCTGTAGGCGCGGCAGGTTTGGGCCAGGAGAGAGGAAAATGGGCACGACCGAGTAG
The DNA here is from genome assembly GCF_002776525.5 of Piliocolobus tephrosceles. Taxonomy (NCBI): domain Eukaryota; kingdom Metazoa; phylum Chordata; class Mammalia; order Primates; family Cercopithecidae; genus Piliocolobus; species Piliocolobus tephrosceles. The sequence continues at coordinate 77,820,093 of NC_045435.1, forward strand.
CAGGCAAAGGGGCATAAAGAAGCAGGAGCCTGGCAGCAAGGTTGAAGGAGGTCTGCTGTCCAGTGAGGCATGACATAGGAGGGGAGGAGAAGGGAAAGCAGAGCTACGAGAGCAACTGCCTTTCTATATGTGTGCATGCAACGATTTGGAAGGAAACACAGGGTGGTTTTATTTCTTAAGGCTGGGGATTGCATGACAGATGCTTTTTCTCTTCCATCTTTTTGTTTGCTTGTTTGCAGCAAGCACGTGTTGCTTTTCTACTCAGGAAAAGGAGGCCTTTTTATTTAGAAAAATGAAGTTAACGTAATGTATGACCAGTGTCCAAATAATTCGGAGAATACAGGGATGTAGGGGGAAACAAGAGAAAGCAAAGCCCCAGTAAGCATTTAGGGTATTTCCTTCCGGAGTATCCTTGGAGAGAGACGTTTGGAGGAAGTGAAACGCTATCTCGTGCTGGGATCCTGCACGGTGCGGCTCCGTGATTACAAAGCGTCAAGGGACTTGGACTCACGGGCCAGCTACCCTCTGCCTTGGGCAAGGAGCTGGCGCTACCCGTGGGCCTGCCCGCCGACCCCTGTGGAGCCAAAAGCGCGAGGCAAACCAGCTGCCGCGTCTGCAGCGGCGGTGCCTGTCCCCGCGCCCCGCGCGTCCAGGTCTGGAACTGCTCGCCCCTCTCGCTTAGGCCCCGCCTCGGGGAGATCCCGCCACCCAGTTACTGGAGCCACAGTTCTCCAAGTCCCAAAGCAAAAACTGGCCCAACTTCAGGATTGGCGGCGCCTTCCTAAAGGAGGGTCTCAAATCCGGCTGAGGCGGGGCAGGCAGAGAGGGAGAAGCTTTATCATCAGACGAATCTGATTTCAAATCCCTGCTCATTCCGGCGATTTCCCCAAAAAGCACGCCACCCTAAGTGTCCCCAGTTCTCGATTGTTTCACAAAGCTGCGGAGGGGGTCTCCCTAATCTGAAGGCCTTGTGTTCCCCGTCACCTCTTAGCTATCAACCCACGCAGAATAGCAGACACGTAGGAGTGGTTCCAGGGGCTGCACGCCTGCTGGGTAAGGAGCAGGAAGGGAGCGGTGGCTGGGAAAAGGGACGGAGGCTGCACTGGCGAGCACTTAGTATCCGCTGCGCAGGCTGCCCTGGCTCCTTCCCTCCACCACTCTACAAGTGTTACCCGTTGACAGTGTCCAGGTTCTTGAACAAAGAATTGGACAAAACGCACAAACAAAGCAAGGAAAGAATAAACAAAAGCAAAGATGTATTGAAAATGAAAGTACACTCCACAGGGCGGGAGGGGGGCCGAGCATGGGGCCTCAAGAGCCCCGTTACAGAATTGTCTGGGGTTTAAATACCCTCTAGAGGTTTCCATCGGTTACTTGGTGTACGTCCTATGTAGACGAAGAGGACGAAGTGAAGTTATATAGTCATTTACTGAGTGCACTCCCTATGTAAATGGAGAGGATATTTCCTGTCATAGCCGAAGTGTTTCCACTTGATTTCTTTCTGTTCTGAGAAGTGACCGTGAAGCGGCCTTATGTTCCCTGCCTCCAGACCCTATTCTCCTGCCTCACAAGGACACTGCCAGTTGTTATCTCCATTTAAGAGATAAGGAGACTGAGGTTCAGAGAGCTTAAGCGCCTTGCCCGTGGTCCGCTAAGGAACATTTTCTACCCCACAAAGAGGTAGAAAACACATTCAAATTGTGGTCCATCCATGCCAAAGTCTGCACACCTTCTGATCATAGTCACAATAATGGCTCATAATTGTTAGTCACTCACGGTCACCCCATCTCTGCTGTACATCTGCTATCTCATCAACTCCCTTCATTCGTTTATTCATCCAGCTAATATTTACTGGCCTCTGTTTCCAAGGTGAAGGGATGTATTTATAAATAAAACAGATCTGCCCCTCCTCTCAGGGAGCAGAGTAATGGTAACTGCTATTGGAAACATGAGGAAACCAAGGCTCAGATGGTAACATGACTTGTCTAAGGTCATACAACTCATCGGGAGTGAAGCTGAGATTCAAACCAGGGCCGTGTGCCTCTGGGCCCACTCTCTGGCTGCTCCACACAGGGAGCAGCAGGAAGTGAGAATGGGAGTAAGGAGCCAATTTGGCCATGTGGTGAAGGGGTGGGCTTCCTTTCCTTGAGAAGCCTCCAAGGAGGACATTACAGATTCAGACCCAAAATAGAGGCTGTTTTCATTAACGGTAGCCTCAAGTCATACAGCAGATAATATAACACTGGGTGACTCATGCCTTGAGGCTGGGAGTTCGAGACCAGCCTGGGCAAAATCATGAGAGCTCATCTCTATAAACATTTTTAAAAATTAGCCCAGCATGGTGGTGCATGCCTGTGGTCCTAGCTACTCAGGAGGCTAAGGTGGGAGGATCACTTGAGCCCAGAGAGTTGAGGCTGCCATGAGCTGTGTTTGCTCCACTGCACTCTAGCCTGGGCAACAGAGCAAAACCCTGTCTCAAAAAAAAAAAAAAAAGAAAAAGAAAAAGAAAAAAAATGTTTATCCCAAGGTATTTCAAAATAATTTCTTTTATTTTCTTTTTTTTTCTGAGACAGAGTTTTGCTCTTGTTGCCCAGGCTGAAGCCCAATGGCATGATCTCGGCTCACTGCAACCTCTGCCTCCTGGGTTCAAGCAACTCTCCTGCCTCAACCTCCTGAGTAACTGGGATTACAGGCGCCTGCTACCATGCCCAGCTAATTTTGTATTTTTGTAGAGACAGAGTTTCACCATATTGGTCAGGCTGGTCTCGAACTCCTGACCTGAGGTGATCTGCCCACCTTGGCCTCCCAAAGTGCTGGGATTACAGGCATAAGCCACCATGCCCGGCTAAAATAATGTCTTAATATTAGAGTAAGACATGCTCACCATAGATACTTCAAGAAATTGAGACTAAAGAGGAGGAGGCCTAACACATAATCCCACTAACCACAGGCGGCCACAGGTAACATTTGGAAATGTCTCCTTCCAATCCTTGCTATGCATAGTGTGTGTGTGTTTTACACTGTAGAGATTGTTCTGATTCTAGTCTTTAATTCCACTTTTTTCAGTTGGATGAAAATCTTGAATGCTCAGCTGGGCACAGTGGCTCATGCCAGTAATCCCAACACTTTGGGAGGCCAAGGCAGGTAGATCACTTGAGGTCAGGTGTTCGAGACCAGCCTGGCCAACATAGTGAAACTTCGTCTCTACCAAAAATACAAAAATTAGCTAGGCGTGATGGCAGGTGCCTGTAATGCCAGTTACTCAGGAGGCTGAGATGGGAGAATCACTTGAACCTGGGAGGCAGAGGTTGCAGTGAGCCGAGATTGCACCACTGCCCTCCAGCCTGGCAACAGAGCAAGACTCTGTCTCAAAAAAACAAAAAAAAAAAAAAAAAAAACTTGAATGCTCTTAAGTGAGTTATGAAAATAATAGTTACCACTTACAGAACCCTGACTCTGACTCTGTGGCAGCCACAATGTGAAGGGCTCTTCAGAACATAACTCCTTGGTTCCTCAAAAACATATCTGCCCCATTTTAGGGAGGAGGAAACAGAGAGTTGAAGGTCACCTAGTTGTCCAGCAATGCACTGGGGTCTGGGTTGGCACCAGAGTCCATGCTCTTAATCACAGGGTTAGAAGGGTCACCTCTGTGGAATAATTCCTGTTTGGCCATGCCTGGAAGGCAATACAGTCCAGTAGTTCAAGTCCACGTGAGGGGCGTTACCTGCATCCTACCTGGAGCTCAGGTCATGTTCCTGAAAGGAAAGAAATCATCTCTCTGCACTATGGACCAAAAGGCACCTCCCCGGGTGCCTGTGCGCATCAGCAACTATACTTCTCCTCTGCAGCCAAAGGGGCAGACGCAGCCTCCACCCCTGCCTCTGCCAGGTAGGGCTGCCAGATAAAATATAGGGCACTCAGTTCCATCTGAATCTTAGAGAAACAACAAATCATATTTTAGTAAGCATGTTCCAGCTATTTCATGGAATATACTAAAAAGTTATTTGTTGCTCATTAGAAATTCAAATTTAACTTGGATGTGTGGCATTTTTATTTGGTACATCTAGCAACTATGCTGCCAGGAATCATGAAGTTTGCTTGGTTTGACAGCTGTGGTCTGCCCAGGTTCTCCTGCGCGCGCGCACACACACACACACACACAGAAACAGACACATACGCACACATGCTCCCTCTCACATCCTCTCACCATCCATAGATTCACTCACTATGCTTCTTGTCTGATTACAAGGGAATTAAAATGTACTGGGGATGGAGGTACCCCAGGGTCCTTCTGCAGCTAAGAGACCAAATTAACCATGTCTAATTGCAGCTGGGTGGAGAGCCAGCTTTCAGAAACAAGACTCTAAGTTCATCCCCACCCCCTCACACTTTCCTGCTTTCACGCTTGAAATCCCTCGACTGGGTAAATTCTTCCCGGTTCAAACTTGTTGTAAAAGCGACTCTCGTTCCTTTTATAATCTCTCCACGGATCCCATGACAGGTTCTTTCTGCCAGTACAGCTTCTTCTCCCCCCACCCCGAGTCCTTTCAGCAGAGCATGTTTGAAAGGCGGGGGGCACAGTTTAATCCTCGGGCTGTTTTGTGGGTGGCTGCTCAGAAACCCCACTGAGGCCTTGAAAAGGGGCCTTGGAGATTTAGACTGAATACAAGGCTGAGGAGGAAGTTTTAAGTTGCCATGGAAACTTCTTGTTTGATGTTTGTGGGCCCAGATAAGCTCTTCTAGGTGCCCATGGGCTTGGAGAAAGGGGCCAAAATGAAAGAAAAGCTGTTTGGGGAGGTTATTTTCTGCACACTGCAGCCCAGCCCATTATAGATGCAGGAAAATTCTCCACCTCGCTGTCAGGACTGCCTCCTCTGGTCTTCCCTGTCGCCCTTCCTTTGGGTTCCTCTGGTTCCCAAGAAATCAGAGTTAAAAAGGGATGGGAGGGAGGACAGGGAGGGGTGTGCCCAGCCCCTGGGCTTCCCCTTCCATGCCCCAGCACACCAGGGGGCTGAGCAAGTATGCAGATCCCCAGGCCCCTGGCTTCCCTGAGTCCTTCCTTTTGGAAGAATAGGAAGACCTCCAGGGAAAACCACACAGAAGGATGCAGGAGACAGCGGCTGGGGCTTGAATTACCCAATTACCTGGAGTAAACGCCTCAAAGGCTTGTTTGTTCGTAGGGCCTCTGTTTTCCTATATTCAGATGGACATAACTGAGCCAGATGTGATTCCTAACTAACTACAGTTGTTTGGGAAAGGTTGCTCTTTCTTGAATTTTTAATGCTTAGCGTCTTTTTCTGATAACAAAAGTAATATATGCTTGGGCCTTTTTTTTTTAAACGCCACAAACATTACAGAAATGTAGTGACAAAGGAGAAGGGTCTGTAATTTTACAATGTAGAACAATGCTCCTCAAACTCTTGAATATAAATGAACCCCCAGAGGGGTATGTTAAAAATCCAGATTTCAGGCCGGGCGCGGTGGCTCAAGCCTGTAATCCCAGCACTTTGGGAGGCCGAGACGGGCGGATCACGAGGTCAGGAGATCGAGACCATCCTGGCTAACACGGTGAAACCCCGTCTCTACTAAAAATACAAAAACTAGCTGGGCGAGGTGGCGGGCGCCTGTAGTCTCAGCTACTCGGGAGGCTGAGGCAGGAGAATGGCGTAAACCTGGGAGGCGGAGCTTGCAGTGAGCTGAGATCCGGCCACTGCACTCCAGTCCGGGCGACAGAGCAAGACTCCGCCTCAAAAAAAAAAAAAAAAATCCAGATTTCATGGTGGCTTCATGCCTGTGATTCTAGCACTTTGGGAGGCTGAAGCAGGAGGAACACTTGAGGCCAAGAGTTCAAGACCAGCCTGGGCAACACAGTGAGATCTCATTTCTATGAAAAATAAAAAATTAGCTGGGTGTGGTGGCATGTGTCTGTAGTCTCAGCTACTTGGGAGACTGAGGTGGGAGGCTCGCTTGATCCCAGGAGGTCAAGGCTGCAGTGAGCCATTATGGCACCATTGCACTCATCCTGGGTAACAGAGTAACACTGTGTCTCAAACAAAAAAAAAAAATCCAGATTCCTAGGTTCCTCCCTCAGAGGTTCTGAGAATCTAGGCAAGAGCATTTTTAGCACTCATTTCAAATGACATCTAGTAATAATATTTGAGATACATTGATCTAGAGTTGACCTCTGCTAACAGATTAGTGTATTTGCCTCCACACTGGTTCTTTATGTATATACCAACTATTTTTTATCTTGAAAAGCAAAGAGATCCTACTATATATGATTTTTCATTGAATATGTGGAAGACATCTTTTTCAGGTCAATACATAGACAGGTTTATTGGCTGCATCTCATCTCGGGGTGTAGCATAGTCTCTTACTTACGGAGTGTGGCCTGGGAAAGGGTGGTTGTTAGCCGCTGATCTCACGTACAGTTGCACCTGCACATGGACACACAGCAAGATGGTGCTGTAACAAGCTCAGCACTGTCAAGGTTTTCAGTGTCTTCAGGTTAACAATAGTTATCGAGCCCCTCAGTACTGGGACAGGAAGATAGTAGGCCCCTGCCCTGGGGCTAGCGTTCTGATGGGTTTGTGTACAAGTTGGACTGTGAAAAGAGTTTTTGTGGGAGAAGCACAGTGACTCCCAACTGCCCAGGGAAAATGATGCCCAACATCCAAGGACTACTGCCCAGTTCTCCTTGGCTGTCAGGTGCGTGTTCCTCTGGAGTATGACGGGTAACAGGCTTCTGTCTTCTCCAGGGATGAGCAGGAGCTGTCAGAAGTTCCCCCGCTCCAGGATCCTTCTTACTCTCCAGCTGTTAGAAGGCACTGGGATTGGTTCATTTGAGCCACCAAAGACCCTAGGAAATACTCAAAATACTTCTTTGCAGAGCAGGACAATGTGTGCAAGGAACCAGGGTCAGCAAAGAGTAGTTTGAACAAGAATCTAGCTGTCCTCTTCTACCATGAGAGTTTGGGGAAGTTAAGGCAGAGCAGGGTGGGAGGCTGAGGGGGCTACCAGTCAAAGTGCCTCAAGAAATGCAGAACTGGGGAAGAAGAAACAAAAAGGACCACACATTGTTTCCAGAAAATTGTTTATATCCAAGAATTTGGGACCCTCTAAGTTTAAGTGGTTCGAGAATGGTCAGCATGGCCAAGACTCCCTGGACATGCCTGCCCTGTCCCTCCCACTCCACCCGTCTCTCACCTCCCTCGCTCCCAAGATGGCGCCCAGCCTGCCTTTACATCACACCAGGATCCACCCAGCCTGGGCCTTTCCACTGGCTCTTCCCACCCGACAAAGACTCTCCCATGTATACAGACTTCACACAACTGACTCCTTGTGATTCAGCTACCCTAAAACACCACCCCCTTTCACCTCACCCAGCCTTGTGTTCATCATGGCATTCCTCACTGCCTGACGTCATCCTGAGGGTCTCCTTCTTTACTGGGTCTCCCCCTTGAAGGTAGGTTCCCTGATGGCAGGGATATTACCTGTGTCATTCACATGGTACCCCCAGCACTTAGAACAGTGCCAGGAACACAGTAGGAACTAAATAAATGTTTGTTAAATGCACAAATAATATAGGCCTAAGAAGACACAAGGTTGCATTGTTAATGCCTCCATTCGCCTGTGATGCATGTCCTAGGCCTCATCGCCCTCCAGCCAACCAAGACTCCATGAAAAAGTAAAGCTGGGGTGGAGGCCCGGTCTAACTGGTAGACCCCAACTTCCTCAAAAGGGGACTAGGATGACACTATACAATAGAAAACACTTCTAGTTTTTCGAATGAAAGTTGATTCTGAAATTAGAAGAATGCCTCCATTATCCATAAGCACCCAAGGCTGGCCTTAAGGATCTACATACATTTTTTACTTTTCTTGGTTTCTTTTGTTTGTTTGTTTGTTTTTTGGGTTTTTCTGAGACAGTGTTGCTCCATCACCCAGGTTGGAGGGCAGTGGCCCAATCTTGGCTCACTGCAAACTCTGCCTCCCAAGTTCAAGCGATTCTCCTGCCTCAGCCTCCCGGGTAGCTGGGATTACAGGTGTGTGCCACCACGCCTGGCTAATTTTTGTATTTTTAGCAGAGACAGGGTTTTACCATGTTGGCTAGGCTGGTCTCAAACTTCTGACCTCAAGTGATCTGCCTGCCTCAGCCTCCCAAAGTGCTGGAATTACAGGTGCAAGCCACCGTTCCTGGACTACTTTTATATTTTACATTCACACGTTCATTCTTTGAGCCACTACTTATGGAACACATATTCTGCCAGGCAAAATGCACCATGCTGGACTCTGGCCTCAGTTCACATAGAGTCCAGGTCTCTCTTGGAGAAAAGTCCCATACGCTGAGCTTTGACTGTGTGCTTCACTAATGTCATCTCATCCATGTCATCTCCCAGCCACCTTGGTGTGCTCCACATTTGACAAACACAGAAACCAAGACGCAGAGACGCTGAGTGGCTGCTGAAGGGTCTGGTGCTGGAGCCAGGGCCAACACATGAGCCTGCTGAGACCCAGACACGGTGCTTCCCCTCTCCTACACCCTCCCGTTGGCTCCTCTGTGAAGTGCCGACGATGTTCGGGGTATCAGGAAAACGCTGTGTACAGAGTTTCTGACCCATTCGTGGATAATCAAGAACTGACCCAATGCTGAGCAGTTTCCCCTCCCTTTACACCCCACCCCTTTCCCCCCAGAGCCATTTTCTCCTGAAGAATCCACACCACTGCCTCAGGAAGCTTGGCTTCCCCTCCCATGGGGAAGTGCTGGAATCCACTCTTGCCTGACCCTCCCATAAAAAACAAGGGAAATTCCTTTACGTGAGCTGCCTTGCTCAGAACAAAGCTTGGCGTGTTTCTTATTCCTCATCAATCTGACAAAATGGGTATTTATTTGTGCCTCTCAAGCGTGTGGCTTGGACATGGTGTTCCGCATCGTGGAAGTGGCCGTGCACCAAGTGAAATATCTGTTACTATAGTAACAGTTCCTTTTTATTGATACCAGAATAAACAGGAATGCAAAGCTGTCTCACTTGTTGGCACATTTCAGCAGCCTCCCGTTCCCAGGGGTTTAAGAACCGCCCTCTAGAGGCAGCCCTCCTTGCTAGTCTGGGACTTCCCAGTGGAGTGAGGAACCCAGCAACAGCTCCTGACTTCCCTTCCCAAGGACTCAACCTGAGAAGTAAGACCATCTCTGTTCTGTTTCCCCTGCTGTCGAGCGCGGTGCTGTTCGGGAGGAGGTGGAAGGGAAGGAGGGCAGACCCTGTGCACTGAAGTGAGCTGTCAGTGGACCTGAGTGCTTTAAGTTTAGGTACCTGGGCTATGTCCCAGCATCTGTAAAATGATACGGGAGATGCCTCCCAGCACCCTGGGTTTCGGAAAAGGATAGGAGACAAAGAAGTGAGCCCCTAGGCATAGCCCTGCATTCTTGTTGATCTTTTTCTGCTGCATCCTCAGGTGAATCTGAATTAATGCATGATATAGCCTCACCTAAGGCAACTATCACACAGTATGGGGGTTTAATTCTCGGCACAACCGACAGAACACAGGTTTCAGCGTCAGAGCTTGGCTCAGATTTGAGCTCTTTCTTTCACCGGCTGTGTGATTTGGGGAAATCAGATGACTTCCCTGAACTTCAGTTTCCTTGACTGTAAAAAGAGGGTAATGACAGTACCCACCTTCTCAGTCTGTCGTCGGAATTTCATATTTCATGAGATACGGCTGCTAGGTGCTTAGCACAGTGCATGGCACATAGTGCATGCAGGTTAACGTGTGAAGGGCCTGCCTTTCTGGTGAATTTGGCTTTAGGACTTTGCAATACAAGGCAAGTCTGAGATTAGGCCAGAAATCAAGAGCTGTAAGATTGGGTGTGTCACTTTTCGAAACTGCTACCAAACTCAAGTCGCTTCGAGCTTCAAGGCAGCCCCCACACCTGCATCTCTGGGTGACTTAGATCCTAAGTGGCCCTCTTAGCTCTGTTGGTGGTAAGTACCTGCTGGAATTTTCTCTGCAGAGGCATCTGTCAGGTAAAGTGGCTGGCATCATGCCACTAATGAGCCAGCAGGGATTCCAGGTCTGCTGATGCTTGTTCCAGATCAACTGCACAATGCTGTCCACTAACCTTGTTAAGGACCCTCCATGTCTAGCCCTGGACTCTGCTATTTAATTGATTCAAAATCCTAAATGCCTACCCAACATTCTCCCAAGGTAGGAAATTACAACGGACCCAAGGCAAAATGTTCAGGAAGTCAGCCTTGAGTCATTGCATCCAAATGGACAAGCGGCTCTGCTGGGGGCTTCCGAGCATCGACCAGAGGCTGCTGAGATATCTGGAGGTGGCTCCCAGATACACTGTTCTTTGGCTGCTGGCCAGTGAAATACAATTAGGCACTTTCCCCATGGAGAGGAAAAAAGCCAGAAGGGTCAGGAAATCCAGTGACCATGCTTGTCACTTTTACTGAATGCCTCTTTTTTGTTTGCCAGTCGTTATTTTGAAAGCCTCTCTTCTCTTCTGCCTGCCATCCCATTAAATGCTGAACCAAGAGGGTCCTGAATGTGTTCTGAACTCAGCAGCGTGAACAGTAATAAGGAAGTGGGGACAGAGGAGGGAAGGCCAACAGCTGGTCCTCTCTTAAACAGAGACCAGCCTGAGGCCAGACAGGCCTGTGGATTCTAGCTTAAGCCCAAAGCTGCTGGGGCCAGGCTGGGTCTCCCCAGTGAGAGTCTGTATTTCACATAGGCTATTAGTCCTCAAGTTAGCAGGCCTCCATGTTCTCATCTATAAAATGGGCTCACACAGCCTCTTCATTGGGGTTTCTTGACTATCTAGAGAGAGAAAGGGGACATAACCCTGCTTTGTCAACTAAAAGACATTTTGCACCTTGAAGACAGTGGAGAAATAGAAAGAGCACTGAATTTGGCGTCCAAGGTCCTGGCTTTGGTGCTTACTCTCTGTGTATCTTGAGACAAGTAGCTTGGCCTCTCTGAACCTTAGTTTTCTCATCTATAAAACGGGGTACCACTGGCTGCCTCTGAGGGTGATTTAGAGATCCAGATCAAATTCGAGAGGTGACCACAGGATTTCTTAAGGACAGAAGTACCGTGGTTTGTCTTTGGTGAGCATCACTCTGCCAGGCGCTGGGCTAAGCACATTGTGTCATTGTATCACTTCATCCTCCAAACGGCTCTGTGAATAGGCTGTTATCCTTGCTGTGTAGAGGCTAAGAGAGGTTAAGCTACTTACCCAAGGTAACACAGCTGGGAAGGGTTACCACCATGAATCAAACCCAGTCTGTCTCCACTAAAACATCTGCTTTAACCATTGCTTTACTGGCTCATGTGTCATTTGTTACAACTGATGCCATCAAAGACAGAAATAGGACTACCAGAACGGTGGAGAGGCAAGTGGAAGGGACGCTGAGGTCTTAGACAGAATGGGGTATGGCTATTGTCAAGATGAACTGGGCCCTGAGACTCCATCAGTGCAGCTCTCCTTCTGTCTCTCCTTACTCTCTCCTGTGGCTGGGGGCACCAGTGTTTGGTTTCAAATCTGCCACCCTGCATTAGCCATGCATGCCCCAGTGGCCCTGTGCCCTCTCCCTGGGAGCAGCAGAGATCTCCACTGAGCCTTGCCTGGTGTGGGGCCAACATCCTGTGGAGCCTCTGGCGAGGAGCTCTGGGACCTCTTGAGTCACCAACAAAACCAGGGAGGAATCAAGCAAGGGGCTCCCAATCTTTCCTCAGATCTCTTATTATCCCCACCCCATGAAAAACAACATCCGTCCCACAGTCTGCATATTGAGAATTATTTGCCTGTCCTATAGTCATGCAAGACACTTAGTAGCTGTCGCCTACTGGTGGCCCCCACCTCATGCCCAGCTCTTTAGCTCATCCAATCTTCACAGCATCACAATTCTACAGAGGAGCATCCCAGAGGTTAGAGAACATCCCAAGGTCACACAGCTGCTAAGAACTGTGACCTTAATCAGATTTGCTCACAATAACCAGGCCAAATACAGTCAGCTGAGATCCTTCAGGGCCGAAGCAAATAAGTTTGTGTTTTGGGTTAACTCCATGGTTTGCAAAGTTGGCTGACTCTAGGAACCACCTAGCAAGCTTTTAAAAATCCCCAAGGCCAAGCCACCCCCAAAGCCAATTAAATCAGAATCCCTGTGGTGGGCACTGGAATTTTTGAAACTTCCTATGGTGACGCCAATATGCAGCCAAGGTCAAGATCCACTGATTTAACCAGTGCAGTTTCTGAGGATGAGAAGGCTCCATCTAGGACTAGGAATGGGATTTATTAATAGTAATTGTTAATAGCAGCTAACAGGGTGGTCACACTGCCATTCCAGGGGCACCATTCACAGTTTAATCTACAGGAGTTGAGGACTTGCTGCTGTGAGGTACACAACCGGCCTGTTGTATGTGGCAGCCCTGGTAGCCAGTGCCAAGTGCTCGACTCTATACTAGGCATTTGCCAAGCACCTTGCAAGTATCACCTCGTTTATGATACCACAACTTCATAGAGAAGGATTCTAACATAATGCTCATTTTGCAGATGAGGAAACACCAGATCAAAAGCATCTGTCTCATCTCAACTCTGCTGTTCCGTGGGAAACAGCCATACACAATAAGTGGGCATGGTGTGTCCCAGGGCTGTGGGATTTGGTCCAAAGGCTCTAGTTTCCAGGCTCCAGCTCCAGAGGGTAGGAAGGCACAGACAGAGCTGACATTCAAATCCAGGTCTGAATGACTTCAGCCTCCTTATCCTTCTGCTTCCTCCTGTATTTCTTTGACAGCCATAAAGAATACAGACAAGCCACTTACCCTTCTCCTTCATGATTGGCCTGCTCCTCCCTCTCCCTGCTAGCTCCTCTCCTGGGTGTTCACCCTTTTCTTTCCAGAGAGGACCTGTCTAATGCCCACTTCCCCTCTTAGCCCCTCCATGGCCACTCCCCAGATGGATCCCAGAGTCTTGGATCTCTCGGGACACTCAGCAGCCTTGGGAACAACCCCAGTCCTCTGCCTCAGGAGGCCCAGCTGACCACCCAAGACAGCCTGGATTTTCTTGGCCTGGCACCTGTGCTTCGTTGAGTAGTCTCTTTCATAACAGGACCTGTGTGAGGTTCTTCTGCCCAGAGACCTCGGTTAAATAAATTAAAAGGTAGGAAGCTGGCTCAACTTTCTAAGTCCTGGGGGTCCCCAGAAGCCTTCCTCATCCCACCCCTCATAGATGTATACAAGGATTTCACAGGGGTTGTTTGCTGGGGTTCAGCTCCCTGAGCGGCAAAGGCACTGGTTTTTCCCCTGCAGCCCTGAGCGAAGGCACCAGCCACATCCTTCAGGGTTCCTGCCTCACCCACCACACCAGCCTGGCCTCAGGGAAACACCTTCATCCACAGCTCACTGCTGATTTAATTCATTTAAAAAAAAAAAAAAAGGCCTGGAGCAAATCATTGAGCCAGGGCTGACCACAGATTGAACCTGGGGTGCAGGACTGGCTTCGTAATTGACAGGGCCCAGTGCAAAATAAAAAAGGAGGGCCACTTGTTCAAAAGGCATTTGGAATTTCAAGACAGCAACAACAGAAGGTCAAACCAAACAGGGCCCCTCTTCCAAAGCAACCCTGTGCGACTGAGTCCGACGGGCCCTGGGGCAGCCAATCCACTGGCTAGACGGCAACTTATGTATGGGGCAAAGGTCTCAGCCAGGCCAATCACAGATTTTTTCCTCTGGAATTTAATGGGAGAAAGAGACAGAGACCACCCACTGGAAGTGAAGGAAACCAAAGTCATAAAACATCCCAAGGCCTCTGACAGTTTCCCCACACAGCAGCGAGAATGACCTTTTTAAAACTGAATCAGGCGCGCCTTTCCCTGACTTGAACCCACCCGTCCACCCTCACTCCAGACGCTCTCCCAGTCAGTCAGCTCACACCACTCCCAGCACACTATGTCTTTTTGTTCCCTGAACAGACCCAGCTTGTTTAAGGTACATGAGTCACACATGCTGTTCCCCAGGCCCCAAATGGCCTCCTTCCTCGTTCTCAACTGTCAGATCTTAACGTTGCCTCCTCAGAGAGGCCTTCGCCATACCTGGCTGACAGCGGGTCCCTCCTTAGTCTGTATGGGAGCCTGGAGCCATTTGTGGTCTTTCGTTTTCATTGGCTTGCGTATGTGCTGACTGCTGGCCTCCCTAGCAAAGTGTGGGTTCTGTGAGTGCCGGGACCTCACTTGCTTAGTTCTCTTCTGTGTGTCCAGTGTCACCGTAGTGCCAGGAAAATGACAGGAACTCGAACATTTGTGGAATGTATGACTATTTTTATCATTATGCACTTTCTCAGTGGTCATTGCCATTACGCAGGAGCTCTTGATTTTGTGTACCTATTTTGTATCTGGCCACATTGTTGAACTCTCTCAGCTCCAAATGTGTTTCTGTTCATCCATGTGAGAATTCTGGGTATATGGCTTTATCTATGCAAATATTAAGGCTGCCATCTCCTTTCCTAAAGTTATCCAACTTATTCTATTTCCTACCTTATCACTTTGGCAACATACGGTGAGTTTTTTAAGGATGGTGTGGCTGATGAAAAGCAAGCAGCTCTGGAAGATTTGTGGGGAGCAGAGGGACTAAGAACAAGTAAATAGCCAGGGAGCCAAAGTAGTTATTAAAGTGTGGCATAAGCAGAACAGGAAGAGAGCTGAGGTCACAGGAAGGAAAGAGCGTAGCTGAGAATTACTCAGTCAAAGGATGGGTGACACTTGACAATAGGAATAGTCAGCAAAAGAGAGAAGATCTCAAAGCTCCAGTCTGAATCCAGGTGTTCTAATGCATTGGCACCCAGAGAGCTTGATCCCACAGACAAGAAAATATCCACACTAAAAACAGAAAGGGGAGCTGATACAGCCAACTATGTATTTTGTCAAATGCCCATTTTAAAGTAACTCTAAATACTTATTATGTATAAGTATATCTAAAGTGATATTATGATCACTTTTTAAGGACTAAAAAATTAGGAAAGATGTAACCTGAAAGCAAACAGCCTTACAAAAAAGTTGAGGAAAAAAAGGGGAAGTTAATAAGAATTCTCATGTTAGAAATGGTTCTGAGAATATGAATTTGAGAAGAAAAATTAACATGTCTGTGCTCTGACACTTCGCCTGGCTACATCCAAAATACCTTATAATAATTAACACTTTTTCCAGATTACACAGCACCTTTACATATGTGGTCTTACTTGCTCCTCCTAACAGCAGCCTATGATGGATCATCATAGAAATGCCAAACACGGGTCTGGTGGCCACCATTGCAAAGTACAGTCTCCAGATTGATGCATAGATTCCTGATATGTCACCTTGCAATGTGCACCCTGTCAAACCTCCTTCTCTGTATTTTCTGACCCCAACAAGCTGTTTGCCACTTCCAGGTTTTCACACATCCCTGTTCATCCATGAAACTGTATTCGGACAAAGAATGGTTCTCATCCCCTTCCCAGTGTGGGGGAGGAAATGAAAGTCTGTCCACAGGCAACATGGTGGCCCTCAAGCGGGGGCTGAAGCCTGGTGTTTGAGGTGGGGACACACTCCCTCAGTTGCCACATGAAAACTACATGCCATAGGGCACTGGTTCCCCAAGACCAAATAAAACTTCAAACGTTGTATTGGCAATTACCAACAAATGTGTATTGATCACCTACTGCATACCAGACCGGACACTGCCAACTGTCGGGGCCTGGCAAATACTAGGAGCTCAACCTCTGCAAAGCTAGACTCATGAAGAGAGCAGAGCTAAAACCTAAATTTTCCTTGAAATTCCTATAAGCAGCTAATGGCCAGGCAGTGTCTATACCTTTGAGGCCTTTTTTTTTTTAAGTCAGTCTCTCTCTGTCTCTCTCTCTCTCTCTCTGTCTGTTGTACTTGCTTTTGGGCATTTCAAGGATAAGGAGCCAGTTTGTAGAAGAGGGAGCCCTTGTGTCTAATTTTTAAGTAAATTGACAGATTTCAAACTGCTGTGGTAGAAGTAGGGCCATTGAGTAGCCAAACATTTGACAACCATCCCTTTGCTATTAGGGACACAGCAGTCTCTGAATTTCATACTCTCCTCTTTGATGTGAAGAAAATGAAAAGCTGAACAGTTCCACAATGAATTTGGAACTGTGAATAGAGTTAGGTAATAAAGGGTAATACTTTCTTTTTATCACTGCATTTACCCAAATTGTTTTTAACAAGTACATATTACTCTTTTTAAATATGATTTCCTTTTCTGTTATGAGCTCATTGAAAAACAGAAACTCAAACACAATTCCTTTTATAGTGGGAGAAAACCGTTGTTTGCAAAGACAGGCCAAAAAGTATGCATGTGTCAACCCATATTTTGTGACTCATTATCACTTTACTTCTATACTCCAGAGATGTCGCAAACATCATCTCCAGTTCTCACAGCCCTGTGCATGCGTTCCATTATGATTTCCACTTTATAAGTGAAGAAACTAAGGCTCAGAAAGTCAGGTAGCTTGCCCAGGTATGCGCAGTAGCAGGTGGCCAAGGTCCATCTGACGTGAAAACCTTGCCCTTCAACTGTGCCCCATGGGGCAGGGTGAGATTATAGGCTCAGCTCTGAGCTACTCCTCTGCCCATCTCCACAGCCGCCATGTACTCGGAGATCCAGAGGGAGCGGGCGGACATCGGGGGCCTGATGGCCCGGCCAGAATACAGAGAGTGGAATCCGGAGCTCATCAAGCCCAAGAAGCTGCTGAACCCTGTGAAGGCCTCTCGGAGTCACCAGGAGCTCCACCGGGAGCTGCTCATGAACCACAGAAGGTAGGGATGAAGCCCTGCTGCCTGGGCCCATCAAGCACCTGGGCCTGTGGGGGATGGGGAAGGTGCCCCTGGAGGAAAGCAGAGCTGGCTACCATCCTGGGGCTCCTAGAGACTGAGGAAGGTTGAGGGTGCCCCTCATGATCACCAGCAAAACCTGTAAAGACCCCATCCCCAGTGGGCCCTGGGAACCAGAGGAACCCAAAAAACCCTGTTCTCTTGCCCAGCCACCCGCTTCATGCCCACACTCCAGATACACTTACTGAATACCTACTATGTGCTGGGCACTGAGCCCAGACCTGGGGATACAAGAATGAATGGGACCCAGTTCCCGTCCTCACAGACAGGGACGGGTGCATAGCCAGGCGGTAGGATGGGTGCATTGATGAGGGTATAAACAGGCCTGAGACCCCAGAGGAGGAACCCGAGAGGGGTCTAAAATGACTTCACAGGAGCAGTGCTGCCTCAGCTATGACCTGAAGGGGGACTGGAGTCAGCCAGGCCCGGAGGTGGGTGTTGGATGGCAGAGGGAACCTCATATGCAAATGAACAGGAAACAGGAGTCACTCACTGTGCCTGGGGCATCATTTGTGTGGTGCAGGCCAGGGCAGAAAGATGGACTAAGGAAGGGTCTACAGCAGGGGCACAGGGTGTGATGGGCCTGTCTGGTGAGGTTTGGGGGGGTGGGGGAGCTCACAATACCGAAGGGGGCAGGAGTGTTGCAGAGGCCCAGGATGGTGGCTGTCTCTTTCGTGGCAGGCCGTGGTATGCAATGACAGAGACGAGCCAGAGGGGCATCTGGGAGGCGGCAGGGGTGGGATGGGGCAATTGATGGGATGTGAATTGGAGAAGAGGAAGGCTGAGCGTCCTCTGGGAGGACTGGGAACTACTCCTGCTCACCAGTAATAGCACCAGCCCAGCGTTGCTTTCAGAGCTCCCTCTGCTGGCTGATTCTGGTATTAGAGCCAATTGTGATTTCTATTCTTGTTTTCAGCTATGTGACTAATATCCTAGCAGTTATCATTTCGTACACTGAGTCGCTTTTGTTTTTGTTTTCAATTAGTATTATAATATGAGCATTTTCTCTGAGTGGCTTTTAGATTCATCCCTTTAATATCAAAAAACATCACCACAATCAAAAACAAAAGCTTAAAGACAAATCAGAGAAAGTATTTGTAATGTAAATAAATTTTATTTTTAAAACTCACGTATACAGAAAAAAATTAATATATTCAGATCTCTTAAAATCCACAAGGAAAAGATGAATAAGAAGTAATACAGTACAGCCAGACGTGGTGGCTCACACCTGTAATCCCAAAACTTTGGGAGGGTGAGGCAGGAGGATCACTTGATCCCAGGAGTTCAAGGCTGCAGTGGGCTATGATTGCACCACTGCACTCCAGTCTAGGCAACAGAGAAAGTCCTTGTCTGTAAAAATAATAGTGATAATACAGTTAATTCACAAAAGAAGAAATGCAAATGGCTGGTAAACATATCAAATGTTGTTCCATGTGACTAATAAAGAAACAAATGAAAAACAGATATTACTTCTTGCCTACCAGATTCTCAAATATAAAAAGATTGGCTGGTGATGGTGGGGAGAAATAGATGCTCTTGTACACTGTTCACAGGAGGATACACTGGATAACCTTTCTCAGGCACAGATAGATATATGTACCTCAAATCTTTTCAAAGAGCCTGACCCGGCAATTCTACCTTTAGAAAAGTATCCTAAGAAAATAACCAGAAATAACATAAAACTTGGTCTCTGCAGTCAGACAGGCCTGGGTTCAAATCCTCATCTGGCCCATCTGTAGCTGTGACCTGGACTGGTATCTTCAGCCCTAGCAGCCTCAGCTTCTGTCTCGGTAAAATGGGACAGTAATGGGTCCACCTCCAAGGCTACAGGGAGGATTGCACAAGATAATACTGGGGGTTGGTGTCACCGCAGGAAGCAGCCCCGAGGCTGGGGGAAGCGGGAAGGTGATGGTCTCCTGACAGCTCCCCCTTCCCCACCCCAGGGGCCTTGGTGTGGACAGCAAGCCAGAGCTGCAGCGCGTCCTGGAGCACCGTCGGCGGAACCAGCTCATCAAGAAGAAGAAGGAGGAGCTGGAAGCCAAGCGGCTGCAGTGCCCTTTTGAGCAGGAGCTGCTGAGACGGCAGCAGAGGCTGAACCAGGTGGGTGATGGGCACCCAGCCAGGATCAAGCATCCTCCAGGGCTGTCCTCCAGGGAGGAGCTCTGCTGTGGCCACAACCAGTAAGAGGGAAGAGGATCAGCAGACAGAGCACTGGACTAAGAGTCCACGCCTGGCCTGAGTCCTCCCTCTGCCATTCACTTTGCTAGGTCCTTAGGGTGAGTGGCTTCCCGTCTCTGAACCTCAGCTTCCTCACTGGCCCAGTGTACTGCACGCTGGTTCTGATTTCATTCTTACAACTGTCTTGCATGCCAGGTGGCATTCCTGTTTTAGAGATGGGGAACCTGAGGCCCAGAGCGGGTGAGTGATTTGAACCAGGCTTCACAAGGAGAACTCAGTCTCGTGCTCTGTGCCCCAGCTACCAGGCTGGCAGCAAAACTCATCCTCAGGTTGGTTCTGTTTCCCCACTGAGTGGGCCCTTGGTCCAAACTCCATAGGTTTTCAGGGTAGGAATCCCCCTAGCTCCACCCCCTTCAACCCTCTGCTTCTCCCTCCTTCAGCTGGAGAAACCACCGGAGAAGGAAGAGGATCACGCCCCGGAGTTTATTAAAGTCAAGGAAAACCTGCGGAGAATTGCCACACTGACCAGCGAAGAGAGAGCGCTGTAGGGCCGGCTGCCAGGCTCAGGCCACCACCCACCCTGGCCTGGACACCCTCCTCCAGCCCTTCTGCACCTGGCAGCCCTGGGCCCCAGGCCTTGGGACGTCTGTGATGTTCCCACCTGCTTCTGTAGAAATGTGTCACCCCAGAGGGCCTGGCTCTCCCTGGGAGGCTGGGGCCCCTAAGCTCCTAGGCTTTTCCTTCCAAGCACCCAGACCTTCTGCTCCAAGAGGGAAAACTTGCATCCCTCCCTGCAGGGAGTTCGGAGCCCAGCACAGGGGGTTTCTCTGGCAGAATTGAGGAGGAAGAGGCAGCCCTCTGGCTTGACAAGCCTTCTGTTCTGCCCGGGCCTTCCCACCAGGAATCTCCAAGGCTCCCCAGGGCCCCGCTTCTCCACGCACCCCGCTCCTAGGTCTCAGAGAACTCCCCCACCTGTGATTTTACCTGCAGCCAGCAGAGCTTAGCTTCAAAGACACCCGCCTCCAAAGCACTGAGGGGAGGACGGGCAGGGCAGACCGCAGGTGGCCTTGTTGCTGCCATCCTGACCAGGTGGGAGGACACTAACAAAGACAGCTGTTTAGGGTCTTCTCCCCTCACCCATGCTTTCATCATCCCCTCCGCACAGCGCCCACCGCCACCCCACCCCTGCCCCGTCCAAGCCTTCTAACCACACCTGCACCCAGAAGTCTGCAGCAGTGCCTCACAAACTTGATTGTGCATACAAATCACTGGGGATCTTGTTAAATACAGCTTCTAACTCAGTAGATCTGGGGTGGGGGCTGAGATCCTGCATTTCTAACAAGCTCCCAGGTGAGGCGGAGGCTGCTGGTGTGAGGACCATGCTGTGAGCAGCAGGGCGTGAGTGCCCAGGGCTGGTATGTATTAGAAATATCACGCCTGAAGCCATCGCTGGCCCCCACCTCCCGTGGACTGATGCCCCAGGGATTCCTACCCGACCTCTGCAACCCCAGGTTTTCTTCATTATCCACCCCACCCCAGACTTCCACCCCCAGGAATTCTCTATGAAGACTTTGGCCTAGCAAATTGTGTTGGTTATGTGAGTGTTGTTTTAATCAGAGATGTATGTGATTGCCAATCTGCATTTCTTACCAGTGTGACCACACTGTTATGATGCAATTCTAGCCAAAAAAAAAAAAAGAATTTTTTGTTTTACTTTTTCCTACAGTCTTAAGGAAAGCAAATATACAATGATTTCCAATAGGCTTCTGGAATAGAAACAGTGGTTTGAAGACCCCACTGCCGCCTTTATGGACTGGCCCCTTTGAGTCTATATCCCAGGCCTCTGTCACCTGAGACCCAACCCCTAACTGGGCCAACTCCAGTGAATATACCCATTTTTCTTCTTCAGAAGGCGTTTCGTATGTGAGACCCACTTATTTTAACCTTTTGCTCCTATCCCATTTTTAAAGAATTAGAGAATAAACCAGGCCTGTTCTTTTCCCCTGAAATCCCTGCCTCTGGCTTCCTAAACCCATCATCTAAGGTGACAGAGCAGTGCTGGAATAGTATCTCCTTTCGCTTCCCCCAAAACAGCCACAAAGAGCTGCCACTGGCATGCTTTCTGATTCCTGGAAGCAAACGTGGGACTGCCGGAGGAAAGTGATTGTCCTGGTCTTACTCAAAACTGGGTGGTTTGAGGGTGACTGAGGTCGTGCTTTTCCTGTGTGTGCTGCCAGCACAGGGCTGTAAATGCAGATACTCTGCCTGTGTGCATATAAAGTCGAGCTCAAAGAGGCTCCTGAATGTGACTGGCGTGCTGAGAATGTGGTTATGCTGTTTAATGTATGCCAGGTGAGGGTTATGCTGAAGATGCACAATCCCTAAAATAAAGATCACCACATCCCCAAAGAAGCAGCCCTCGGGTCCATGTGTTGTTCAGACATGTGAAGAGAAGCAAGACAGAAGGTCTCAGATAGATGAGGGGTCCCCAAGGGAATGCCTGGGGCTTTACCCGGTGGTCCCCAGAGGTGCTCCATGGAGGCAACAAGTCTTTCCGTGAAGCCCCAGAAGCAGAAGGGACCTCAAGCGCCACGCCCTCCAGGGCAGCCGTGCAGAAGACCTTGGTTCACTCTTCACGGGTCGTCCCAACTCCTTATCTCCAGCCACTCCAACTGTGGAGGCTGTAAACCCAGATTCTCACTGTTCCAGTCTCCTTTGCAGCGCAGGATGGCTATGTGATTCGGTGTGGCCAATGAAATTGAAGAGGAAGTCTACAGGGGCTTCCGGGAAAGCTTACGCTTTTCTGATAAAAGACACAGACATAGCTAACATCTCCCTGGCCGCCTTCTTTCTGCTTTGATTGAGGGTGTGATGCCTGGAGCCACAGCAGCCACCTTGCTACCATGAGAAAAAGGCCAAGAGACTCACAGAGTCATTGACCCTATCATTATTTCACCAAGCCAATGCCAGCCACCATCCTTCTCCATAATTCATGTAAATAAAATAAATCCCTCTTTGTTTAAACCATTGTTGGTCAGTCTCTGTTACTTGCAACCAAAATCATCCCTAAATGACAGAGAAAGCCAGTCCCTGCCTGTCCAAAACTACCTGCAGGCTGTGCTAAAAATCCAGATTCAACCTTCCCATCAGAAGCCTGTTGGATCAGGATCCCCAGCTGCAATGCCTGGGATCTGTTTTTCTGTACCTTCCCCATATAGCCTACCTAGCATGAGTCTGAAAACTGGTACTTGGACATCACTAATGCACACATCATTCAACAAATATTTATTAAGTGCCTGCTCCATGCCAGGAAGCATGCCATGGGCTGGGGCACAGTGGAGAACAAAGGTACAGTGCCTCCCCCTCATCTGCTGACTGCAGTGGCCTCCTCCCAACTGGTGTCCCCTACTGGCCTTGTCTCTACACCCTGTTCTCAACAGAGGAGCCAAAATGATCTTCTTCCAGTCTAAGGCAGAACTTGTGACTCTGCACAGAGCCCTCCCTGGGCTCCCAGTGGAGTCTCTCCTGCATTCCAGGTGGTCCTGCAAGTCCAGCTCCATGTTAGCCTCCGACCTCCTTCCTGCCCTCTCCCGCTCGCTCACACAGCCCCAGTTGTGCTGGCCTCCTACCCTCTCCAGGCATGCCCCATCCCCATGCCTTTCCACCTGCTCTTCCCCAGCCAGGAGTATCCTTCCCTCCAAGACCCACGGCCCACTCCCTCACTTTCTTCAGGTCTTTCATCATGCTTCTTCTAAATGAGGTCCCCTTTAGCCACCCCATCTAAAATCTCAACTTCTACAGTCTTCCCCTGCCTGCCTTGCCTTCTTTATCCCCTTTACCATTTATCACCATTGAACATATTCTATATTTTACTGATTTGTCTCGTGTGTCCCTCCTAATGATAATGTCAGCTCCATGAGGGCAGAGATTCTTGTCTGTCTTGTTTACTCTGAATCCCTAGTGCACAGGGCCTAGAGAAGGGTGCTCAGGAAGTGTTTGTTGAATGAATGAATGAGAAACCCCTTCTCCCTCTGCAATACACCTAGCCTTCTCCCAGGTCCAGCCCATAGCAACCAGAGAAGGCGCCACCTGCCTCCTTCCTCCACGGTCTCCACCCTGACCCACAGATGTCCATTTGGTGGGAAGCCCTCATCTGCCCTCTTGGGCATTCATCAATACACCTGGGCCTCACTGGCATCATACCGGCAGGAGCTGCATCAGAGCCGCGTGGCTCCTGCACACCACAGGAGTGTCTAGAGAGTCAGATCATCCCTGAAGGCTGATAATGAGGCCATCAGCCAAGCCTGGAGACCATGGAGAAGCAAAAGGCTGCAGCAGCAGCTCTGACTTCAGACCTCTCCTTAAACAGGGAGCCAAGACAACAACTCCTGTTCTTGTGGGGGCCACACTCTCTCACACGCACCAGACCACGGGTCCTGGTTTGGGTTTGCAGAATGCAAACCTGTCAATGGCAAACCAGCACTAAACACAAAATCTGGGAGAGAGGGCTGACCTTAGGACGTGAAGGGACCCTCCATCCCTGGTCCTGCAGTGTGTGTGTCACTGGAGTCCTCAGACCGCAGGAGCTGAGGCAGAGCAGCCTCACCACACTTGAGACTATACTGACCCCAAACCATGTGAGGGTGGGACCCTGTCTGATTCTGCTCACCTTTATCCAGGGCCCTGAAAATAGTTAGGTGGCCCAGGAAGTCGGGAATGGATGTCAGTAATGATCACTGCATTCATAGGGGCCAGCAATGTCAGCACCCTTGACAATAAGGTGTCTTCCTCCCTACTCTGCAGATGAAGACACCTGGACTCAGGTAAGTGAAGGCCCTTGCCAGAAGACATAAAGCAATGCCCTGGGAGAGATGCGATTCTCACCCAGAGCGACCTGTCTGCAGAACCTGCTTCATTTTTTTTTTTTTTTTTTTTTTTGAGACGGAGTCCGCTCTGTCACCCAGGCTGGAGTGCAGTGGCGTGATCTCGGCTCACTGCAAGCTCCACCTCCCCAGTTCACGCCATTCTCCTGCCTCAGCCTCCTGAGTAGCTGGGACTACAGGCGCCTGCCACCTCGCCCGGCTAATTTTTGTATTTTTAGTAGAGACGGAGTTTCACTGTGTTAGTCAGGATGGTCTCAATCTTCTGACCTCGTGATCCGCCCGCCTCGGCCTCCCAAAGTGCTGGGATTACAGGCGTGAGCCACCGCAACCGGCTAGAGTCTGCATTCTTTCCACTACAGCCAGGCCTTGTTCCTGGAAAGTGCTCCTGGGAGGCCCCTGTACCAGCCTGACCATGCGCCATGGGATTCAGGGACCTACTTTATCTGCCATTTGTCTGTCTGAACTTGAAATATTTAACCTCCGCGCTATAAAAACAGACTCAGCCGAGCACAGTGGCTCACACCTGTAATCCCAGCACTTTGGGAGGCTGGGGCAGGCGGATTACCTGAGGTCAGGGTTCGAGACCAGCCTGGCCAACATGGTGAAACCCCATCTCTACTATGAGTATGGTGGCACACGCCTGTAGTCCCAGCTGCTTGGTGGCTGAGGCAGGACAATCGCTTAAGCCCGGGAGGTGGAGGTTGCAGAGATCATGCCACTGCACTCCACACTGTGTGACAGAGTGAGACTCCTTCTGAAAAAAAAAAAACGGTCAGGATCTACCATTGTGAAGGGATTCCTTGCATTCCTATCGCTGAGCAGTAACCTAAACAATTTGATTTTTCAGTGCCTCCAAAGACTCACTAAGCCAACAACCACCTCACTCCTGCTAGTTTCTTGCCTCACAGCGCCCCCGCCTGCTGGACTTCAGAAGAACAGAACTAATTGCCTTAATCTCCTCCTGTCTGGATGTCCTAGTCCGCTCAGGCTGCCATAATGGAATCCCATAGACTGGGTGGCTTAAACAACAGAAATCTATTTTCTTTTTTCCTTTTTTATTTATTTTTTTTTTTTTTTTTGAGACTGTCTTGCTCTGTCGCCTAGGCTGGAGTGCAGTGGCACAATCTCGGCTCACTGCAACCTCCACCTCCCAGGTTCAAGCAATTCTCCTGCCTCAGCCTCCCAAGTAGCTGGAATTACAGGTGCCTGCCACCATGCCCAGATAATTTTTGTATTTTTAGTAGAGACGGGGTTTCACCATGTTGCCCAGGCTGGTGTCGAACTCCTGACTTCAGGTGATCCACCGGCTTCAGCTTTCCCAGG
The DNA here is from genome assembly GCF_002776525.5 of Piliocolobus tephrosceles. NCBI lineage: Eukaryota > Metazoa > Chordata > Mammalia > Primates > Cercopithecidae > Piliocolobus > Piliocolobus tephrosceles. The sequence continues at coordinate 77,845,368 of NC_045435.1, forward strand.
TGCTAGAATGACAGGTGTGAGTCACCACGCCCAGCCAGAAATTTATTTTCTCACAGTTCTGGAGGCTTAGAAGTCTAAGATCAAGGTGCCCTCATGGTTAGTTTCTGGTGAGGGCTGTCTTTCTGGCTTGCAGATGATCACCTTCTCACTGTGTCCTCACATTAAGGAAGAGGGAGGAGAGAGAGCAAGCCTCTCTGGTGTCTTTTTTATAAGGACACTAATCTCATCATGAAGGCCCCATCCTCATGACCTCAACTAACCCTGATTACCTCCAAAGGCCGCATCTCCAAATACCATGCCACTGGGGATGAGGGTTTGACATATGAATTAGGGGGAGACAAATCTTCAGTCCACAGCAAGGAGATTTTTTGAGTTGATTTTTGGCTGACACTCATCCAGAGAGGAGGACATGGGGCTGGGCTTGTTTTCCAAAGCTAGCCCTTTCATTAAATGTACTCATCTACTTCCTAGAAAGGACCTTATAGAGAGATGAGCAGGACTACCCAATGAAGAAGCCCAGTCATGTTCCCAGGTTGACTGACAATAGCTAAGTGAGCCAGGGCTCCCTCCTCCAAGGAAGGCTTCCCATGGAATCAGGGCACCTAAGCTCAACCTTCTCATTGTCCAACCTAAAAATGCTCACTCCCCCTGCAAAGCCAACCTCAGGCATGCCCCGCAGAGGGAGAGAGCTGTGGGGGCACAGGCCCTCTGCTGGGACACAGGCAGACTGGCATATCCAGGGATGCGGAAAGCACTCTCCCCAACACAAACACTGGCCAGCCCGCTGCCTCCGAGTCAGTCACTTGTGTTAGTCTTAATCATTAAACCACAGCCTGCGGCAACTGTCAATTATGAGTGCTGGTTCAGGGTTGTTTTTTTTTTTTTTTTTTTTTTTTTTTTTTGACAAGTTCTCACTCTGCTGCCCAGGCTGGAGAGCAGTGGAATGATCATGGCTCACTGTAACCTCCAACTCCTAGGCTCAACCAATCCTCCTGCCTCAGCCTCCCAAGTAGCTGGAACTACAGGTGCACACCACCACACCCAGCTAACTTTTTTTCTTTTTTCTTTTTTTTTTTAGAGACAGAAGTCTCATGATGTCGCCCAGGCTGGTCTCGAACTCCTGCCCTCAAGCAATCCTCCCAAAGTGCTGGGATTACAGGCATGAACCACCATGCCAGCCCAGTGTTCCTGATTAAAGGGTGGTCACAGTAAAAGAAGGGCTTTGTAATGGGGAGATGGGAAAGAGAAAATTATTCCAGAACTCCAATTTGTTTTGGTTTTTCTTTTGTTTTGTTTTGTTGCAACAGAGTCTCACTCTGTTGCCCAGGCGGGAATGCAGCTGCAACCTCCACCTCCCAAGTTCAAGGGATTCTCGTGCCTCAGCCTGATGAGTAGCTGGGATTACGGGCATGTGCCACCATGCCCAGCTAATTTTTGTATTTTTAGTAGAGACGGGGTTTTGCCATGTTGGCCAGCTGGTCTTGAACTCCTGATCTCAAGTGATCCGCCCACCTGGGCCTCCCGAAGTGCTGGGATTACAGGCGCAAGCCACTGCTCCTCGTCCAGAACTCCAGTTTGAAGAGAATTAGCATGACTGAGTGTAACAAAGAAGCCCTGAGCCTCCCAGAAGGCAAAGCAGAAAAGGAAATCCAATCTTTGTCTATAAACATGGAGTCATAGAAAGCAGAACAATTCAGTGATTTTCAAATTTTGCTTCATGGGGGAAGTGGGGGGTGACACCAAGTCATTTATAATCTCCTTGCCCTCATCACCACTTTTCTCAACTTTAATTAGAGCAGCTCAACATTTGTTTCCACGTATTTCCATTTAAACACAGATCCCATGGCCAAAAAAAGACAAAAACCAGGCTGGGCACAGTGGCTCATGCCTGTAATCCCAACACTTTGGGAGGTCGAGGCAGGCGGATCACGAGGTCAGGAGATCAAGACCATCCTGGCCAACATGGTGAAACCCCGTCTCTACTAAAATACAAAAAATTAGCCAGGCGTGGTGGCGGGGCCTGTAGTCCCAGCTACTCAGGAGGCTGAGGCAGGGGAATCGTTTGAACTCGGAACACACAGCTTGCTGTAAGCCAAGATCGTGCCACTACACCTGGCAACAGAGCAAGACTCTGTCTCAATAAAAAAAAAAAAAAAAAAAAACGGACAAAAGCCAGAAAAATTCCAAAACCTAGCTTCAAATCCTGTATCCACCACCCACTAGCAATAATTTTAGGAAAAACTGTGCTTCGGTTTCCTAAACTGTAAAATAGGTGTCAAAGTACTTACTCCACAGGGTTTTCTGAATTAAATGAGAGTTTGTTTGTAAAGCAATGAGTACTAGGCCTGGAATATAGTAAGAACTCAACCTATAGTAGCTGTCAAAGGATATGTCCCCCAAAGTATCCTCTTTGACATCAAATTAGAGTTGAAGGCAATTAAGAAGCAGCAAACACAGGAAAACTCCCTCCACCCTCCCCCTTATCTGCCTAAAGGCAGGATAAAAATTCACCTTTACTGGAGACAACTCTAGACGCTTATCAGCTCAGAGACCGCACCAGAGGAATCTGCAAGGAAACCTCACTCCAGCGGTTTCCTCCCATATATTTACCTTCCCAAGCTTCCAGCCCTTGGAAGCCCAAAACTGCTTACCTTTGTCCTGTCATTTCTCCACAGATTTATTGTTCTTTGTTGAAGATGTTATGTAAGCCAGAGTTCTAAGCCACCGCTTTGAGTTACTTTTCACTGAAGTTGCTGCCATGTGATATGCATGGCACGCGTCCCGCGTCCCTAAACTGTTATTCTCCTCAATCTGTCTTTTGTCACAGGGGTCCGTCCCAGCTAAGAACTCATGATGATTGAGGAAAAATTCTTTTCCTTGCTGTAGCAAAAATTATTTTGCTACACTGTTATTAGCAATCATGCAGGCTTGCCAGAAAGAAAAACTTCTTTTTAACATAAAACGCCAAGAGGAATCAGAGCTCAAATCTGCCCGAGAAAGGACATTAATTACATAATGTTCTGTTTCCAAAACAGCATTTTTATGGCAAAGGCAGGAACATTCTTCCTGTGATTCTATGTTGCTAAAATCCCAGGTGAACTGCTCAGCTCTGGTCCTGCTGGGGTAGTGGGGTGCGGAGACCAGAGCTAATTCTGTGGCCCAGACCTGGATTCAAGCCCCAGCTCTGCCACTTATTTGTCACAAGCCTGGGCAACTTGCTGAACCTCATTTTCCATTTTAAACATCTGTGACAAGGGTAATGAGAGCTGTGCTCATTGCCTGTGCCAGGAACTGTGCTCAGCACTTTATATGAATTCTCTCATTTAATCTCCCAAGACTGTCATTACCCCCATTTTATCTGAACTCACATCTGCCTGGCTTTGTTATCCTGGCAGCACTCGCTGGTGGAGGCTGCAGGAGGATGTTTTGCAAAGCACCCACATTCAAGCTTTCCCATCTGTCACCAGAAATATTCTGCAAGCATGCTGAGGCCAAACAGCCTTCCCCCTTCCTCCTTGCCTGCCAGCAGGCGGCTCCGCCTTTACCAATCTGGCAGAGTAGGTCCCTGGGACAAGAATCCCAGCCCCATCTCACTCATGGCTTTTAGAAAAGACCGTGGCTGGCCAGGCGCGGTGGCTCTCGCCTATAATCCCAGCAGTTTGGGAGGCCAAGGCAGGTGGATCGCCTGAGGTCAGGAGACTGAGACCATCCTGGCTAACACGGTGAGACCCTGTCTCTACTAAAAGTATAAAAACTTAGCCAGGCGTGGCGGCAGGCGCCTGTAATCCCAAGTAATCGGGAGGCTGAGGCAGGAGAATTGCTTGAACCTAGGAGGAGGAGGTTGCGGTGAGCAGAGATTGCGCCACTGCACTCCAGTCTGGGCGACACAGTGAGACTCCATCTCAAAAATAAATAAATAAATAAATAAAATAAAATAGAGTACTTGGCAAGCACCAAGCACAGGGCCAGAACTCAGAAAAAGCTCATTATCATCCTCTTCCTGTCCCTGGTAGTTCCACTCCCTCGTGTCTCTTGCTGACCAGACCCTTCCAGGTCCTATGTCCACTCACTTACTCTTCTCAGTCCCTAAACTTGTCTGACATCCATCCCTCCCTGATGCTGGCCCATCTCAAGACCTCCTGCCCTTCTCCCAGCCCTTATCTTTTTGGGGGAGGTATCACCTCACACCTTCTGACACCAACTCCAAGTGCCCCCATATTATCTAATCTTTTCACTGCTATTTTAAAACAACTCCTGGGAATTTCTCTTCTGCTTGAATCTGCTAATCCCAAACCCCAAAAAGCCAAGGGCATGGGTGTAGCATGGCTTCCCCTATCTGGTTCTCCTCTCCAGAGAAGACTCTGCCTCTAAGCCCCCTTGTCCTTAGGCAGAGTCCTGTGACTCGTTCTGGTCAATGAAATAGGAGCAGGAGTGTGATGAGGGTCACTTCTGGGCTGAGGCAGTGAGAAGCCCTGGGGATCCTCAGGTCTCCCTCTTCCCCTTGGTGGCAAGCGTGAAGGCTGAGCATTAAGATGGAGGAGCATAAAGCCAAGCAGGCTGGCTCACTAACTCAACACACAGAGGACAGCTGTCCTGATGCTTATCATGCCAGCAGTGGACTTGGCATGAGGGAGGAATAAACTTGTGTTTAGCCACTCAGATGTGGGAGTGCTGTATTACTGCAGCACAGTCTAGCTCATTCTGCCTAATGAAGTAACACAAGCTAAAGTTCCAAAAGCCTATGGAATTTCTATATTGGAGTACACAGCTAGAAAAAAAAAAGGATAACATTGGATATGATGTTTTAGCAAGTAAATAAATGGAACAAATGCTAATTTAACTCAAAATATGTGATTTATTCTAAGAAAATTAATAAAACACGAATAGGAATAAAAGACAGTATAGGGAAAGAATGAAAGACAAATGTGCTTTTCTGGGTTCGGAAGATGAATCGACATTGTCAAGTCTGTCTGTTAATCTAGGGAGATTTTAATCTTTATTAGATTTTAAGGCCGGGCACGGTGACTCACGCCTGTAATCCCAGAACTTTGGGAGGCCAAGGTGGGTGGATCACCTGAGGTCAGGAGTTAGAGACCAGCCTGGGCAACATGGTGAAACCCCGTCTCTACTAAACATACAAAAAATTAGCTGGGCATGGTGGCAGACACCTGTAATCCCAGCTACTTGGGAGGCTAAGGCAGGAGAATTGCTTGAACCTGAGAGGCGGAAGTTGTAGTGAGCCAAGATCACACCACTGCACTCCAGCCTGGGCAACGAGTGAAACTCCATCTCAAAAAAAAGGAAAAAAGAAAAAAAAAGATTTTAAGACCACAGGAGATACCCATAGACTTTGACAGTGAAATTGTATTAGTCAAGACTCTTTCAGTGGCAAATGAGAGACATGTTATTCAAACTGATTTTTTTAATAAAAGGAATTTTATAGATATAAAATTAAGCCTCAGGTGTGGCCAGATCCAGGGTCTCATGTCTCATTCTCTCTCTCTCTCTCTCTCTCGCAGTGTTCTTATATACAGAGTGAGATGACTCCTGGTAGCCCCTAACCCATCCTCCAACTGAGCAAGCACAACAGAAAGAGTCTGTCTCAACTAGGAGCAATTTGGGGGTGGGTGATCAGAGAGGAAGGTCTGTGATTGGCCCAGTTTGGATCACTGAAAACAAAAAAAAAAATAAAAATCCAACACGAATGTCATCGACACTATCCCAGAACTCAAATCGGAGGCTAAGACAATCCCTAGTGCCACAGAAAAGTGAAAAACTCTGAGGAGAGAGTAAGAGAAACAAAATTCTTTATCCATGACATTTTCTCCCTGACTCACAGTTTCTACACTGGAAAAAGTAAGATTGAGGCAGACAGCCAGCTTCCCCACCACCTTGGGTTCCCTTGGAGAAAAACCATTCCTGCTCAACCAGCATCCCAAGTGCCTATAAGAAGAAAAACTCCTAAGGGAAGCTGGTAACAAAAAGGGGAGGTGGGACTAAAAACTCCAGTCCATGAAACTCTGCTCTTTATCTCAGCCAAAGGAGACAGCGAATCAGAGTGGCTGTTCAGCAGCACCAGGCTGTGGGAGGTACACACCATAGGTCTTCTGGGCATGAACTCCTAGCCAGCCTTCCCCCACAGCTGAGGTATTGCTTTTGAGAACCGCCCCCCATTTAGGATGGGTAGTGTTCTGAACATTTGTAATAAGACAAACAAGATAAACCTTAGCTTAAGGCACCATCTACTGGAAAAAAAAAAAAAAAAGGCAGTAATCTAGGATTATGGAGACTCATGGTAACTGCAAAGAACGTTTAAACAAACAAACCCTAGAAAGGCCAAAATAAGCCAGCCAGAGAAGACTAGAATAAATGAGAAGAAAGGAATAAATGACTACTCCTTCAATGTGAAGCCATAGATATATATCTACAAGAAACAATAGGAAAAAAGGAAACATAACCTTCCCAAATGGACAAAGCAAGAAGCCAATGACTGACCCTAACAAGACAACAGTGTGTGCATTCTTAGATTAAAAATTCAAAATAACGATTCTAAGGAGACTGAACAAACTCCAAGATCACACAGAAGAGCAATTAAGAAATTTGTCAGAGAAATTTAACAAAGGGACTTATTTATTTATTTATTTAAGAGTTAGAGTTTGTTTTATTTAGAGTCTTACTGAGGATTACAACCTGGGAGAGTCTTTCTGAGAGTTTCAGCCAAAAATTTTGTATTCTGCTAAATTGAGCTTTTTAAATGAAGGAAAAATAAAATATTTTCCAGACAAGCAAACCCTAAGGAAATTCACCACCACTTGACCAGCCCTACAAGAAATGCTCAAAGGAGTTCTCAACATGGAAATGAAAAGGCAATACTCACCATCATAAAAGCACACAAAAGTATAAAACTCACGGATCCTATAAAACAATTACATAATTGAGAATAGAAAGCAACTAGATAACAGTTAACATTATCACAGAAACAAATCCTCACATATCAATATTAGCCTTGCACATAATGATCTAGATGCTCCACTTAAAAAATATAGACTGGCAGAATGTATTTTAAAAAAAAACACACAAGATCTAACCATATGCTGCTTAAAAGAAGCCCACTTAACAAGTAAAGACATTCACAGACTCAAAATAAAGGGGTGGAAAGAGATACTCCACACAAATAGAAGCCAAAGGCAAGCAATGTGGCTATACTTACATCAAGTAAAACAGACTTTAGATCACCAAAAGTAAAAAAAGGTAAAGAAAGTTATTATATAATAATAAAGAAATCTATTCAACAAGAGATGTAACAATCCTACACATATATGCACCCAACACTGGAGTACCCAGATTCATAAAACAAATACTATGACCTAGAAAATAAGATAGGCAGCAACACAATAATAGCAGGGGACTTCAACACCCCATTGACAGCACATAGACAGATCACTGAGGCAGAAAACCAATAAAGAAACTCTGCATTTAAACTAGCCTCTAGACCAAATGGACCTAATAGACATTTATAGAACAGTCTACCCCAAAATTGCAGAATATACATTTTTCTCATTGGCACATGGAAGAGTCTCCAAAAGAGATCATAAGCTTGGCCATAAAGCAAGTCTCAAATACAAAAAATA
>NC_045435.1:77853398-77865898 GCF_002776525.5 Piliocolobus tephrosceles
TCTCATGCCTCAGCTTCCCTAGTAGCTGGGATTACAGGTGCCTGCCACCACGCCCAGCTAATTTTTTATGTTTAGGAGAGACAGGGTTTCACCATAGCTGGTCTCCAACTCCTGACCTCAGGTGATCTACCCACCTTGGCCTCCCAAAGTTCTGGGATTACAGGCGTGAGCCAATGTGCCCAGCCTAAAAATATTGTAATGAATGAAAATAGAGGCCATGTGCAGTGACTCACATCTGTAATACCAGCATTCTGGGAGACTGACATGGGCAGATTGCTTGAGCCCAGGAGTGAGACCGGCCTGGGCAACATAGCAAAACTCCATCTCTATTAAAAATACAAAAAATTAGCCGGGCATGGTGGCACATGCCTGTAGTCTTGGCTATTCAGGAGGCTGAGGGGGAGAATTACCTGAGCCCAGGAGGTTGAGGCTGCAGTGAGCCAAGATCGCACAACTAGCACTCCAGCCTAGGAAACCAGAGTGAGACCCTGCTGAGAGGGAAAGAGAGAGACAGAGACAGAGACAGAGAGACAGAGATAAAATAGAGATGCAGCATACGAAAGCCTCTGAGATACAACAAAAGCTGTACTAAGAGGAAAATACAAAGCATTAAATACCTGCCTCGAAAAGATAGATCTCAAATTAGCAACCTAACATCTCACCTCTAACAACTAGAAAAGCAAGAACAAACCAAACCCAAAAGTAGCAGAAGAAAATAAATAAAGATTAGAGCAGTACTAAGTAATATTGAGACTAAAAAACAATACAAAGGATCAATGAAACAAAAAATTGGTTTTTTGAAAAGATAAACAAAATTGATAGATCACTAGCTAGATTAACCAAGGGAAAAAAAAAGAATATTCAAATAGACAATCCGAAATGACAAAGGTGGTGTCACAACTGATATCACAAGAATACAGAAGTTCATTAGAGACTACTATGAGCATCTCTACGTGCACAAACCAGAAAACCTAGAAGAAGTGGGTAAATTTCTGGAAACATGCAACTTCCTAAGACTGAACCAGGAAGAATTAGAAATCTTGAACTGACCAATAATGAGTAGTGAAGTTAAGTCAATAATTTTAAAAATCTCCAAACAAAAACAAAAACCCAGGACTAGATGGCTTCACAGCCAAATTTTACCAATGTACAAAGAACTGCTACCAATCCTACTGAAACTATTCTAAAAAATCATGGAGGAGGGAATCCTCCCTAACTCATTATATGATGCCAATATTACCCTGATACCAAAGCCAGGTAAGGACACAACATAAAAAGAAAACTACAGGCCGATATTCCTGCTTAACATAGATGCAGAAATCCTTGCCAAAATACTAGCAAACTGAATCCAGGAGCACATCAAAAAGATAATACACCAAAATCAAGTGAGTTTTATTCTAAGGATGCGAAGATGGTTCAACATACACAAATACATAAATGTTATTCACCACATAAAGAGAATTTAAAACTGTGTGATCATCCCAGTAGATGCAGAAAAAGCATTCCATAAAAGCCAGCATCTCTTTAAGATAGGGAAAAAAAAAAAACCTCAACAAACTAGGCATCAAAAGAACATACTTCAAAATAATAAAAGCCATATACAACAAATCCATAACCAACCTCATACTGAATGGGAAAAAGTTGAAATCATTCCTGCTAAGAACTGGAACAAGGCAAAGTTGCCTACTTGCACCATTCCTATCCAACATAGTACTGGAAGTCCTAGCCAGAGCAATCAGGCAAGAGAAAGAAATAAGAGGCATCCAAACTTGGAAATAGGAAGTCAGATTATCTCTGTTCACTGACATGATGTTATCCACAGAAAACCCTAAAGACTCCTCCAAAAGACTCCTAGATGTCATAAAGTTTCAGGATACAAAATAATGTACAAAAATCACTAGCATTTCAGGATACAAAACAATGTACAAAAATCACTAGCATTTCTATATACATCAATAACAATCAAGCTGAGAACCAAATTAAGAATTTAATCCCATTCACAATAGCAACAAAAAAATATATCAGCAGGGCACAGTGTCTCACGCCTGTAATCCCAGCACTTTGGGAGGCCGAGGCGGGTGGATCATGAGGTCAGGAGATCGAGACTATCCTGGCTAACACGGTGAAACCCCGTCTCTACTAAAAATACAAAAAAATTAGCCAGATATGGTGGTGGGCAACTGTAGTCCTAGCTGCTTGGGAGTCTGAGGCAGGAGAATGGCATGAACCTGGGAGGCGGAGCTTGCAGTGAGCCAAGATGGCACCACTGCACTTCAGCCTGGGTGACAGAGTGAGACTCCGTCTCAAAAAAAAAAAAAAAAAATATATATATATATATACACACACACACACACACACACACACACACATATATATATATATGGCAAGGAAATAAAATCAACCAAGGAAATAAAAGATCTCTACAAAGAGAACTACAAAATATTGATAAAAGGAATTGTAGATGACACAAATGAAAAAACAGCCCATACTCATGAAATGGAAGAATCAATATCATTAAAATGACCATGCTGCACAAAGCAATCTACAGATTCATACTATTCCTATCAAATTATCAATGTCATTTTTCATAGAATTTTTTAAAGTCTTAAAACTTATATGGAACCAGAAAAAGAGCCTGAAAGCTAAGGCAATGCTAAACAAACAGACAGAGCTGGAGGCATCACATTACCTGACTTGAAATTATACTGCAAGGCTACAGTAATCAAAACAGCATGGTATTGGTATAAAAACAGACACATGGGTCAATAAAATAGACAAGACACCCCAGAAATAAGACCACATACCTACAAACAACTGATCTTCAGCAAAGTCAACAAAAATATACAGTAGAGAAAGAACACCCTAGTCAATAAATGGTGCTGGGAAAATTGGATAGCCATATGCAGAAGAATGAAACTCGGCCCATACCTCTTACAATATACAAAAATTAACTTAAGATACATTAAAGATTTAAATGTAAGACCTGAAACTATAAAAATCCTGGAAGAAAATTTGAGAAAAACTCTTCTGGACATAGTCCTAGGCAAAGAATTTATGACTAAGTCCTCAAAAACAAACTCAACAAAAACAAAAATAGACAAATGGGACTTAATTAAACTAAAAAGCTCCACACAACAAAAGAAATAACAACAGACTAAACAGACAACCTACAGAATGGGAAAAAATATTTGTAAGTGATACATCCAACAAAGGGAAAATAGCCAGAATCTACAAGGAACTTAAGCAACTCAACAAGAAAAAAACAAATAACCCCATTAAAAAGTGGGCAAAGGACATGAAAAGACATTTTTCAAAAGAAGACATGTAAGTGGCCAAGAAACATGAAAAAAATGCTCAACATCACTAATCATCAGAGTAAGACAAATTAAAGCCACAACGAGACACCATCTTACACCAGTCAGAATGGCTATTATTTAAAAGTCAAAAATCAACAGATGTTGGCAAGGATGCAGAGAAAAGGGAACACTTGGACACTATTAGTCAGACTGTAAATTAGCACAAGCTCTACAGAAAACAGTATGGAGATTTCTCAAAGAACTAACAATAAAACTACCATTCAATCCAGCAATCCCACTACTAGGTAGCTAACCAAAGGAAAATAAGTCATTATACCAAAAACATACCTGCACTTTTATGTTTAAATAATAAAGCATTATTCTCAATAGCTAAGTTATAGAATCAAACTAAGCATCCATTTACAGATTATGAAATAAAGAAAATATGATATATTTGTATATTTGTCACAAAAATATATATTGTTTAGTTATCACAAAAATATGTATATTTAAACACATATATGTTTTGTTGAGTTTGTTTTTGAGGACTTAATCATAAATTCTTTGCATGTATATTTACTATATGTATATATAAAAAACAGAACACTACTTATCCATAAAAGAGAATGAAATATTGCTGGCACAGTGGCTCACACCTGTAATCTCAGCACTTTGGGAGGCCAAGGTGGGTGGATCATCTGAGGTCAGGAGTTTGAGACTAATCTGGCCAACATGGTGAAACTCTGTCTCTACTAACAATACAAAAATTAGCCTGGCATGGTGGCAGGCGCCTGTAACCCCAGCTACTTGGGAGGCTGAGGCAGGAGAATCGCTTGAACCTGGGAGGCGGAGGTTTCAGTAAGCCGAGATTCTGCCACTGCAATCCAGCCTGGGCAACAAGAATAAAACTCCGTCTCAAATAAATAAATAATGAATATAAAAAGACATAGAGTGGCTAAATGGATTAAGGAAACAAGACCCAACTACTATATACTGCCTACAAGAAACTCACTTCACCATTAAAGACACATGTAGACTGAAAGTGAAGGAATGGAAAAAGATATGCCACACAAAGGGAAAACAAAAAAAGAGCAGGAATCGCTATACTTATAGCAGATAAAATGGATTTCATTTATTTATTTGTTTATTTATTTTGAGACGGAGTCTCGCTCTGTCGCCCAGGCTGGAGTGCAGTGGCCGGATCTCAGCTCACTGCAAGCTCCGCCTCCCGGGTTCACACCATTCTCCTGCCTCAGCCTCCCGAGTAGCTGGGACTACAGGCGCCGCCACCTCGCCCGGCTAGTTTTTTGGATTTTTTAGTAGAGACGGGGTTTCACCGGGTTAGCCAGGATGGTCTCCATCTCCTGACCTCGTGATCCGCCCGTCTCGGCCTCCCAAAGTGCTGGGATTACAAGCTTGAGCCACCGCACCCGGCCTTATAAAATGGATTTCAAATCAAAGAATGTAAAAAGAGACAAAGAAGGTCACTAGAGGGCCGGGTGTAGTGGCTCACACTCCTATCCCAGCACTTTGGGAGTCTGATGTGGGCAAATCACTTAAGGCCAGGAGTTCGAGACCAGCCTGGCCAACATAGCAAAACCCCATCATTACTAAAAACACAAAAATTAGCTGGGCATGGTGGCAGGTGCCTGTAATCCCAGATACTCAGGAGGCTGAAGCAGGAGAATCACTTGAGCCTGGGAGGTGGAGGTTTCAGCAAGCGGAGATCGCACCACTGCACTCCAACCTAGGCAGCAGAGTGAGACCCTCTGCCACACACACATGCACACAAAGATACACCCCTTTACTGAGAGTAAAGGGGTGGAAAAAGACATTCCTTGTTAATGGCAATCAAAAGAGTATAGGAAAAGTCATACTTGTATCCGGTAAAACAGACTTTCAGTCAAAAACTGTAAAAAGAGACAAAGAAGGTCATTATAAAATGATAGAGAAGTCAGTTCATCAAGAAGATATAACGATCATGTATGCACCCAACATCAGAATACATACACACACACACACAAGCTTAGGAGTCCAGCTGCATGACTCCTAAACCATAATTTCTAATCTTGTAGCTAATTTGTTAGTCCTGCAAAGGCAGTCTAGTCCTCATGCAAGAAGGGGGTTTATTTTGGGAAAGGGCTGTTACCGTCTGTGTTCAAAGTTAACTCTAAATTCAGTTCCTCCCAAAGTCAGTTTGACCTGTGCCCAGGAATGAACAAGAACAGTTTGGAGGTTAGAAGCAAGATGGAGTCAGTTAGGTCAGATTTATTTCATCATCATAATTTTCTCAGTTATAATTTTTGCAAAGGTGGTTTCAATAACATAATATGATATGTACAACATGGTGAATGTGATAAACAGCAATGTGTTATACACTTGAAAATTGCTGAGAGAGTAGATTTTAAGTGTTCTTACCACAAAAAATAAGTATGTGAGGTAATGAGTATGTTAATTAGCTTGATTTAGCCATTCCACAGTGTATATACATATTTCTAAACACCTGATTGTCCATGATAAATATATACAATCTTAATTTTTCAATTATAAATAAGTTAAATATTTTTAAAGTATAAAAATAAGAAGAATACAAAATAGCATTTTTTTTTTTTTTTTTTAGAATCCAACTGGACTTTGACACAGAATACAATATGGCTACAGAAACAGTAAACTGAAAAAACAAAGCAGAAAAAACACGGTTCCATCTAATCTGTAATTAGGTAACAGCAGGGAAAGTCATTAAATGAATAACAAAACAATTAAGCTTGATGGAAGAAGTCTTTTCCTCGTGCCCATACTTTTTTTGTTTGTTTGTTTGTTTGTTTGTTTGTTTGTTTGTTTGTTTTGAGACGGAGTCTCGCTCTGTCGCCCAGGCTGGAGTGCAGTGGCCGGATCTCAGCTCACTGCAAGCTCCGCCTCCCGGGTTCACGCTATTCTCCTGCCACAGGCTCCGGAGTAGCTGGGACTACAGGCGCCCGCCACCTCACCCGGCTAGTTTTTTGTATTTTTTAGTAGAGACGGGGTTTCACCGGGTTAGCCAGGATGGTCTCGATCTCCTGACCTCGTGATTCACCCGTCTCGGCCTCCCAAAGTGCTGGGATTACAGGCTTGAGCCACCGCGCCCGGCCATGCCCATACTTTTGGAATTCCCACTCTCTGTTGTCCAACGGACACACCTGTCGTGTTTTGAGCCAGCGAGAGATGCAGTGGAAGTGAAAAGCATGGTTACAGACTCCCCATGCCACGGTACATTCTTCTGAAGTAGCAGACGCCTGGTTAGCTTGACATTCTATGCAAAGATCCATAATGTGGTTCCTGCAGATGGCACAGTTATCAACCACAATATCCCAGGCCCAGAGGGCTACTGCATTCCACTTTTTCACTTCAAAGCGCTTCTTGCCCGCACCGCTGTTGGTGCCGCTCGGGGTATCCACATCCATCGCTGCCGCCATTTTGGAAACACACGGTCTGTCCCAAAATAGCATATTAATACCACCTATGAGGAATCCAATTTCTGACTATCAGTGAAACAGAATATCATGTGGCAAGTGGATGCATCTTAATAGACAAAAAAAAAACCTTGTGTGCATGGGGTGTGGTAAACCACATATTAAAAAAAAACACCAAGAACTTAATTTCAATCCAGTCACAAGAAAACAGCAGACAAATTCAAATGGAAAGACATTTACAAGACACCTGACCAGTACTCTTCAAAGTATCGTGGTCAGAAAAGACAAAGACTGAGGAACTATACTATTTCATGTAGAGAGGACAACTAAATGCAACGTGAGATCCTGAATTCAATCCTAAACCAGAAAAAGAACATTAGTGGGAAAACTAGCAAAACTCAATATGCAGAAAAATGGTAACTCAGCAATATTTCAAACCCTGCATAGTTCAAAGAAAGGACTGGCACTTGACAGCTCCTGGGAGTTAACCTCTATGCCCTTGGAATATCCTGCCTGAAAATAGTATCTTTGTATACTTGGGGCCTTGGGCCATGCCAGGCAGTTTATACTAATAATGTGATTCCGAGTGGGTCCTTGGGCCACACTCTATCAGTTTCACATCTGGAGTCGATGGAGACGGAGTAGCTAAGGTCAGCCACACCAGCATCCCATGACTCTGTGATGACTGCAATAACTCTGGACACCAAGATGTTGTCAGATGGTGCCATGCAGTTCCAGTCTCTTGATGTCCCAAACAAAAAGCTGGATTGAGCCAGATGCCATGACTCACTATCGGGAGAACCCACTCCTGATGGTTTCGTGAGTTCTTGTCTATTTCCTAAGTGTCTCGGCTCGGTTGAGAAATAAAGGGAAAGAGCACAAGAGAGAGAAATTTAAAGCTGGGTGTCCGGGGGAGACATCACATGTCGGCAGGATCCGTGATGTTCCCCGAGCCGAAAAACCAGCAAGTTTTTGTTAGCGATTTTCAAAAGGGGAGGGAGTGCACGAATAGGGTGTGGGTCACAGAGATCACATACTTCACAAGGTAATAAAATATCACAAAGCAAATGGAGGCAGGGCGAGATCACAGGACCGAGATCACAGGACCACCGGATGGGGCGAAATTAAAATTGCTAATGAAGTTTTGGCACGCATTATCATTGATAACATCTTATCAGGAAACAGGGTTGGACAGCAGACAACCTGTCTGACCAAAATTTATTAGGCAGGAATTTTCCTCGTCCTAATAAGCCTGGGAGCACTACAGGAGACTGGGCTTATTTCATCCCTTCGGCTTTGACTATAAAAGAAGGCACGCCTTGAGGGGGCCGTTCATAGGCCTACCCTCAGGATGCATTCTCTTTCTCAGGGATGTTCCTTGCTGAGAAAAAGAATTCAGCAATATTTCTCCTGCTTTTGAAAGAGGAGAAATATAGCTCTGTTCCAGCTGGGTCACCAGTGGCCAGTTCAAAGTTACCTCTCTTGTTCCCTGAACATCGCTGTTATCCTGTTCTTTTTTTAAGATGCCCAGATTTCATATTGTTCAAACATACATGCTCTAGAAACAATTTGTGCAGTTGACACAATCATCACAGGGTCCTGAGGCAACATTCATCCTCCTTAGCTTACGAAGAAGATGACGGGATTAAGAGATTAATCAGCTGGATGCGCCACAAATATTTTTCCAGGGAATGTCAGGGGATGCTAAGCATAAGACAAGCCATATTTTAGAGCAGAAACATGGGGAGAGAGGAAAAACATATACCTTACAGAGCAATCCTTTCACATGAGGACCATCTGAGGGGAGCCTATTGAGCTCGTGTGATATTAACAGCTTGAGTCCCTGAAGGGCACACAGTGAAAGATCAGTGAAGACCAGGATATCACTTTGGAAACACTGCTGGGGTACACAGCTTTTTGGTACAAGTAGTGTCAAAGGAATCCCTGGCTTTGAGAAGGAAGGGTTCCAACCTCCCAGTAGTCCTCCCAGAGCAGCCCCAGCAACTGGCACAGAGGTCACACCCATGCAGGAAGAGAGAGAGGAGGGAGGGGAGCCGCAAGCCCGGACAGGCGGAGCGCTGGCCAAGCAGGACTCTCAGCTTCTGTGTTCCAGCCCCTCTGTGGGAGGAGAGAAGGGCAGGACCACAAGCCTGTGAGAGGCGGTGGCCTACAGCCGGGGAGAGGCCAGCCCAGCCTACCGTGCAGACGCAGGACAGAGGGGAGCCAGGTGAGCCAGGCTTTTGGGTGGGGAGGGACTGGGAGACCCCAGAGGACAGAGTTGCCCCCGTGATGACCCTGTCCGCAGCTCTGAGAGACCCTGAGCAAGGCTTTCTTCACTGGGCACCTCCTGCAAACCAGGCCCTGCACTAAGGGTTAGGGTCACAGCATGACAGTGACAAAGATCCCAGCCCTCTTGCAGTTTCCGTGTTACTGGCAGGGAGATGGAAGTAAACAGAAACATATGAAATGAGTAAATGATCTCAAATGTCAGAAGAGGGTAAGTGAAAAGAGACAAAGGAGAGCAGAGTGAGGAGGACAGGGAATGCTGGGGGAGGGGGCTTGATTTTAAAGAGGGTGGCCTCTTTAAGGTTAAACGAGATTCAATGCAAACAGCCCTGGTGACGCTTGAAGAAAGGGTGTTCTGGGCAGAGGGAGCTACCCCAGCAAAAGCTGGCAGTGGCAGGGAGGCCTGGAGCATTCAGAACAGCAAGGAGGTAGTGACAACAGAGCAAGGAAAAGAGGTGAGGCAGAAAGAGAGGAGCCACACTAGGTGCGCTTGCAGGACTCCAGGGGGCAGAGGATGGGGCCCTTGCCAGCACCCCCACAGCCTTGCTAGGGGTATAGGTTTGAAAGCCTGCGTATGAATTTCGCTTGCTACTTGTGGCTGCATGATCTTATAAAGTCTCCTCCCTTTCCAAGGCGCACATCCTCCCCATAAAATGGTAATAACAACAGTGCCTCTGTCAGGTTGAGGTCAGGAAGGAAGGGGATCAAAAGCATGGCAGCCTGCAGGAAAGATTTACAGCATGCCTGCTGCAAGCTAGGAAATGCAGAGCTGGCCTCCCAGGCCTTGTGGGAGGAACATGTAAGCAAATAAGAACTTGTCCCTAACCCTAGAGCACCCTGGGACCAGGGAGCTGAACCTTGTTCAGAGAGAACAGCAGGGGCAAAGGGCAGGAAGAGAGTGAGTGGAGGCCAGGGATGATGTGATGTGGCAGTTAGTTGACACAGGAGAGAGGCGAGTGGAGTGGGAGGTGGGTAGACACAGCAAGGACTCCATTCCACTAACAGTGGGCCCCAAGGAGCAGATTCCAAGCAGGAGAGGAAAACAATGTGATTTGCAGTTCAAGAGTTCACCTGGCAGCTGGGAGAACAGATAAAAGGGACACTGAGGCCAAGTAAGAGATGACGGTGGCCTGGATGCTAGCCAAAGAGATAGCAAGGAGCAGATGGACTCAAGAGACTTGTGAAATAGGATGAACTGCACCTTATGGTTGCCTCACCGTGAAGGAATAGGGGCCTCTCAGAGGCCAAGCATTTGCCGTGGAGGAGACAGGGCCCAACCTGGGTGTGAAAGACACTCAGGGGTTCCAGGGGAACACTTCACACTCAGGGAGCAGGTTTCCTCCTTTCAGTTCCACAATACACCTGCGGGGCTCATAGAAATGGGGCTGAATGATCCTAGAACTTATGAGCAGCTGAATGAGACCAAGGTGCCCTCAGTAATCCTCCGCAGTGGAGCTAAAGTATGGACCAGGCATGTGCTTTGTGGTCAGACCCCATCCAACTCCTGGCCATCTCCAGCTGTGTGGCTAGGGGCCACTCAGCCTCTCCAGGATTATTTTCTTCAGGTGTAACCTTCACTGACTTTTTTGTGAAGATTTCCCTAGGCAATTCATGTAACATGAACTGCAGTGGATAGAGCCCAATCTTTGGGGTCAGGCCCTGTTCAATCTTATTTAACAAGTATTGAACAGACATGTACCAAGCAATGACTGCATACCATGCCTACCATGCACACAGGGCCTGGTCCACAGCCAGCGTCCACAGGGAGAGTGTGGAGGTGGAGTGGGATGCAGGTACTTAGGGATGTCTGTCTTCTACCAACCAGCCCTGACTGACACCCAGCCCTAGGCAGTTCCTCTTGCACACAGGTTCTTTGCACTGACCAACACTGAGAGCAGACCCTTGGAGCAGCCGGGTCGGAAGTGTCTCACCTCAGTCACCAGACAGATCCAGGATAGGATGGGCAGCCCAGTGCACCGAGTGTCATTGGGGGATACCTGGAGCAGGCAAATGCACCCCGACATGGAGAGCGAGAGGTATATGCAGTCCTTCGACGTGGAACGGCTCACCAACATCCTTGATGGAGGTGCCCAGAACACTGCTCTCCGGAGGAAAGTTGGTAAGGGGAAGCTGGGGAATAGGACATCTGCTTTATGCCCCATGCTTCTCTTGTAAGAAGAGTCCTTCATTAGCAGTCCCGCTTTCAAATAACAAACTTTGCCTTGAAATTCCACTGTTAGAGATTCATTCCTTTGAACTGTAAAGACAATCTTCACATGCCAATATTGCCTGAGCCCACCTGGGGGATAGAAGAGTCCTAGGCAGCAGAAGACCTGGATTCTGGTCCTAAAATTCTGCCACTGTATAGCTTTGTAACCTTGGGCAATTCACTTTCCCACCTTGGTCCTCGGTTTTGTCATCTGTAAAATAACAATAATGTCTGACTTCCTTTCCAGATCCATGAAGCAAGTGGGTAAGAAGATTTGAAGGTGCCAGAAACCTCACCCAGGTCCCTAAGCTCTCTATTCTCTGTCTCTGCAGAGAGCATCATCCACAGTTACCCAGAGTTTAGCCGTAAGGACAATTATTTCATGACCCCGAATGAGCGTTATAAGGCTGCCATGCGGAGGGCATTCCACATCCGGTTGATAGCACAGCGCCTGGGTTGGTTGGAAGATGGTCGTGAATTAGGCTACGCTTACAGGTGCTCACTCCTGGGTCAGCCCCACTAGAGAAGGATCCACCTGGGATCACCTGGAAACCCCCCAGCCCCATGAGCCATTTCCCCCAACAAAGGGAAGACTTGTTGGGAAACCAGGATGCCAGGTGCCCTTTATCTCCTGTACTCTGCTCAGGCAGGGGGTACCTGGGCCCCCGTCTCCAACAGGCTACTCAACTACAGCATCTCTCCCCAACAGAGCCCTTTCTGGAGATGTGGCCTTAAATATACACAGAGTCTTCCTGAAAGCCCTCAGGAGCCTGGGCTCAGAGGAACAGATTGCCAAATGGGACCCACTCTGCAAAAACATCCAGATCATCGCAACGTATGCACAGACAGAGTTGGGACATGGTGAGCCAGGACTGCTGCATGTGGTGTTTAGGTTGTGCACTGCAAAACTCCAGAGGGCCCATTTACATCTCGGTAGTCATAGGTTCATATGCTTCAAGGGACATATGTTTAATATGAAAACATTCCAGCAGATGGCAGTCAAGGGTCTTGAGGAAGGGATGCCGCCTTCTAATTTGCACATATTGTGTGAGCTCCCAGTGGGGCAAGTCATTCCTTCTGGAAACTTCAGCAGCCATCCCTTGGCACAGACTGGCTATAGGGAACTGTGTGTCCACCACACGGCCCACAGATGAAAGGGGAGAACCGCCTGCAAGTACAGCCGGGAGCTGAGCCCCACTCTGTACCGCGCTGATGCCTAAGAGTTCAGGCCCACCTAGAAGCAGCTTCCCAGGTAAGAAC
>NC_045435.1:77869380-77888983 GCF_002776525.5 Piliocolobus tephrosceles
ACACACACACACACAATCTACCCAGGCCTGGCCCCATCTGGGCATGTCAAAGAGGTCTCTCTGGCTCCCTCTAACAGGGCTGACCAGTTGGCCTAACCTGCATCCTCAGTGCCTGCCCCCTCGGGCTCTATGTGATCATGTCTTTGGCCCTGTAGCACCAGGTCTGTCTGACTCTGTGTCTGTCCGAGTCCGGCTGTGTTCTGTGTGGCTGTGATGGGTTGGACGGGTCTGGGTCAGTCAGTTGCCAGCTGCGTCAGACTGTGGCTGGCTGAGTTGATTCTGTCAGGCCGAGCCTAGCAAAATCCAATGTCATATCGACTGTGTGTGGCTGAACTCGTTCTGTCCAGCTGTGCTGTCAGCATCTGACTGGTATGTCTATGTCTGGATCCCTTTTGTTGTCATTGGTTGTGTTGCTACCACTCCCTCCTCCCCACAGCACAGAACAGCAAGGGCTGACTGAACCTTCTGTGAACACTCAGCTCGGCCATTTCACGTCATCCCTCAGCTTCCTCAGCTACAAAATGGGTGTGGCAGAAGCGGCCTTTCAGGGTGGTGTGGAGGGTGAAATGCAGTAAGGTGCATTAGGCCCTCAGCCCAGGGTCCTTTCCTCTGGCAAGCTCACAGCGCCCTCGCCTGGCCTGGGCTTCAGAATCCGGGCTGCGAGAGTTCTCTACAGGAGAGGGCCACTGGGAAGAAGGGGCTTCTGCTGCTGTCCTGCCCGAGGCCCATTTATCTGGGCTGCAGAAGTGTCCCTAGGGTGGTCATGAGAAAGATGCGCCAGGTGAGCAGCTGCTGTCCAGAGAGGAGGCTTCTTGTAATCACACCCTCTTTCGATCCAGTGACTGTGAGGTTGTAAGTGCTGGACATAGTCTCAGGCACTGAGGACACAGCAGTGGATAAAGCAGACACAGTCCCTTCCTTGGGGTTCCATCGAACCCGAGTTTGCACTCTAAGAGTTATTGTTTAGGCTTGACGTATTCCTCAGCACGTGGCAAGTGCACACGGGCAGTGGAGTCACAGGTTCAAATCATCACGGGTGCACAGCCACAACTCTTCACCTGAAATCTTGGGACCAGACATGTTGGAATCTCAGAACTTTTCAGGTTTTAGGATAACACCATGTATACGCTGGAATTCTATAAGCCTCCCATAACAAGAGGCAGTACCCACCAACAAACGTATCAATATTCCTGCAGTGAAATGTGTGGATGGATGTTCATGTTAGATAGGATTTTTAAAGGATTATCAATGGCCTCGTGTCAGTTCAAGTTCTGCAATGAGTTCTAAGGAACTGTCTGTTTTTAAGGTTTTTATGGTGTCAGGGATAGGGGAAGGTGGACATGGCACATAGTGATTAAATCTTCCGGTTCTTTTCCCTTCAGTGACCCAGAGGCAAAGGTCCTGGACTACCAGACGCAGCAGCAGAAACTCTTTCCTCAGCTGGCCATCAGTTATGCCTTCCATTTCCTGGCAGTCAACCTCTTGGAGTTCTTCCAGCACTCCTACACTGCCATTCTGAACAGAGACTTCAGCTTGCTGCCTGAGGTACCTGCTGTCTGCAGAGGGGCAGGCGCTGGGAGGGCAGCTAAGATTGCTCCACTCACTGGGGAACAGCCACAGCCCCATCCCCGCGGGCACTCCCCACCCCCACCCCTCCCAGCTTTCAGCATCCCAGGGCGTCTGGGTGAACGGCACCCTGATATACAAATTTACCCACAGCTGGCCCCCAGAGAGCTACAAACATGCTAAGAGAAAACAATCACATCTAGTGTAGAGAACACAAGTCCACAACCCCTGATGTGTATTTGAAACCCAAAAAGCTCTGAAAAACAGTCGTTTGGAACTCATTTGGTGGCATAGTTTGACCTGAACTGACCTGATTTATCCTTCCGAGTGTGAATACATTTTGCGGGAAAATTATTAATGTGTTTAATCCCTAAAGCCGCCCCAAACCCCACTGGGCTATTATATAAAATGTACCTTCAATGCCACTTGGCCTCTCTACAATTCAAAAGTTACTCTGATTCCTAAACACATCTGGCTTACAGGTCTCAAGTAAATCTTACATATACAGTAAGATGCAGTCTGTCCAGGCACCATGCTTCATAAGCACTGCTCATTAACCCTTTCAACTGCAATTGAGGCACAGAGAGATCAAGGGACACAACTTTCCTCCTAAGGACTTGAAAACTCCAAAGATAGGCAGGGGCTTCAAGAACCAAAATCTCAAACTAGGCCTGCTGCCTGGTAGCCTCTCTCTCTGCTGAGGCTGCCATAAAGCGGTGGTTTATAAACAACAGAAACTGGCCCAGCATGGTGACTCACACCTGTAATCTCAGCACTTTGGGAGGCCAGGGCAGAAGGATTGCTTGAGCCCAGGAGTTTAAGACCAGCCTGAGCAAGATGGTGAAACCCTCATCTCCACAAAAAAAAAAAAAAATTGAAAAATTAGTCAGGTGTGGTAGCACACACCTGTAGTCCCAACTACTACTTTGGAGGCTGAGGTGGGAAGATTCCTTGAGCCCAGGAGTTCTAGGATGCAGTGAGCTGTGATTGTGCCACTGCACTCCATCCAGTCCAGCCTGAGCAGCAGAGTGAGACCCTGTCTCAAAAAAGAAAAACAAATTTATTTCTCACAGTTCTGGAGGCTGGGAAGTCCAAGGCCAAGGCACTAGTGCATTTGGTGTCAGGTGAGGGCCTGCTTCCTGGCTCATGGACTGCTATCTTTTTGCTGTGCCCTCATATGGTAGAAGCAACCTCTTTCTTTCTTTTTGTTTTATTTTATTTTTTTCCTGAGACAGAGCTTCACTCTGTCACCCAGGCTGGCGTGCAGTGGTGCAATCTCGGCTCACCGCAACCTCCGCCTCCCAGGTTCAAGAGATTCTCCTGCCTCAGCCTCCTGAGTAGCCAGGATTACAGGTGCCCACCACCATGCCCTGCTAATTTTTGTATTTTTAGTAGAGACGGGGTTTCACTGTATTGGCCAGGATGGTCTCGATTTCCTCACCTCGTGATCCACCTGCCTCGGCCTCCCAAAGTGCTGGGATTGCAGGTGTGAGCCACCACACCCAGCCAGAAGCGGCCTCTTTCATGAGGGTACTGATCCCATTCACAAAGGCTATAGTCTCATGATCTAATCACTTCCAGAAGGCCCCACCTCCTACTACCATCATAATACCTCCTATTCCTAGCTCCCAATCATCAATACCTCCTAATCCTAGCCCTAACCCTTGGGGACTAGGATTTCTACATAAGAATTTTAGGTGGACACATTCAGACCCTGTCACCCTCCTACAACCCAGTAAGTGGGCTTACAGCGGACACCCGTCCTCACAGGCAGGCTTTCTAAAACCCATGCCGGCAAAATCCGTAACTCCTGGAGGCTTGTGGGCCCAATCCAGGCAGCACCCTCTTCCCAATCCTGGAGACACTGGCCAGGCCAGGTTTTCCTTTGCTCTTATGCCCCTACAGCTACACTGCCTAATTGTATGCCTCTGGGTGAGTCACAGAAGCTGAGTACCCGCCTTCTCATTCATAAAGTTGTGAGCAGAGGAAACGCTTCTTACCTCAGAGCTGAGCTGGGCATGCAGTAGATGCTCAATAAGTGGTGCACAGGGTTGGTCCCCATGGTAGTGGCCCCCTTACATCCCCCAACCCCCCTCCATGTTCTCACAGCTCCATGCACTGAGCACAGGCATGAAGGCCATGATGTCGGAATTCTGCACTCAGGGAGCTGAGATATGCCGCAGAGCCTGTGGCGGACACGGCTACTC
Source organism: Piliocolobus tephrosceles (assembly GCF_002776525.5). Taxonomy (NCBI): domain Eukaryota; kingdom Metazoa; phylum Chordata; class Mammalia; order Primates; family Cercopithecidae; genus Piliocolobus; species Piliocolobus tephrosceles. Next base: position 77,873,154 of record NC_045435.1, read on the forward strand.
AAAGCTGAGTGGCCTGCCATCACTGGTCACCAAATTGTCGGCCTCCTGCACCTATGAGGGTGAGAACACAGTGCTCTACCTGCAGGTGGCCAGGTAAGGTCCAGGCTGACCCAGGCCTTTGCCCAAGCCCTTGGGGACCCACCAAGCTTGTTGGGTGGAGGGTTCCGTCTGATACCCATAAAGGGAGCAGGCTTTGGGAAGTGCCACTTGGGAGCTGTCCAATTCCCCAGTATGACTAATCTATCCACTTCTAGGCCACCATCTTCTGTCAGCTCCACCACAGCCTCAGACCCCTCCCTGGTCTCTTGCTTCTGTCCTGTCCCACCTCTCCACAGACAGCTGGAGGGATCTTTTCAGAGCCTAGGGAAGATCACATCTTTCTCCGGTTTGAAATTCTTCAATGGCTTCCCAGTGCTCGTAGGAAAATGACATATTCTATGCTGTGGCCTGCAAGGTCTGTGTGATCTGACCCCTGCCTCCCTGTCCGTGATGCTCTCACCACCTCCTGCCTCTGCTCACTTCTTTCTGTTTTTTTCTTTGTTTGTTCGTTTGTTTGTTTGTTTGTTTTTTGAGATGGAATCTCACTCTGTCATCCAAGCTGGAGTGCGGTGGTGCAATCTCGGCTCACTGAGCCTCCCGGGTTCGAGCAATTCTCCTGCCTCAAACTCTGCAGTAGCTGGGATTACACACCACCATGCCCGGCTAATTTTTGTATTTTTAGTAGAGATGGGGTTTCACCATGTTGGCCAGGCTGCTCTCCAACTCCTGACCTTAAGTGATCCACCTGCCTTAGCCTCCCAAAGTGCTGGGATTACAGGTACAAGTCAATGCACCCAGCCACCTCTGCTCACTTCTGCCAGCCACACACCTCTTTCTGTCCAGGAGGCCTTTGCATTTGATCCCCTCCCACCTGACATGGCCTTGTTTCCTTTGGAGCAGTTTCACAATCTATCATTGTCTCATTTTTTTGTTCACCTTTTTAGCTCTACTCTACAACTAGACTAGGAGCTCCCTGAGGGCAGGGACTACCCCTACCTTGCTCGCTTTAGCATCGCCTAGGCTTGGTGCAGAGCCTGCACACAGAGGCTCCAAGCAACGGCCAAGTCAGCCTCCTCCACACAGGAGATTTCTTTTCATCCCTCTTAGGTCTGTGGACCCTGGAGGCTGACAGAGCCTCATCCTCACCTACTCTCCAGTGACCAAACAGGGCAAATGCTTCCCTATGCAAGGAGAAAGAAGTTCACTGGCAAATATGAAAAACAACATTTATTGTGTTTTTAAAAATATATAACATCCCTTGGTTTTTTTCCAAATTAGAAAAGGAATACAATAGCGCATATTATATACTCTGCACTGTGCTAAGCACTCTACAAATATCATCTCATTCCGTTTCACAAACCCTCAATCAGCCGAGAACTGTCCTCCCCACCTAGAGCCAGAGAAACTGAGACTTGGGAGGTGAAGCTTCGTTCATCACACAGGTCTCAGCGAGGCTGTATGGGAATCCAGGGCTGTCTAAGCCCAGAACCTGTAACCACTGGATTATCCTAAAGCAGCAGTTGAGAGTCACCTATAATCCTCCTACTCCTGTTAGCATTCTTGCTTCTATCCTTTTTTCAGCTAAGAAAATTTAATTTCCACCCAGTCACTGTACAAGTCATTATAAATCCCAAAATCGCAATGTTCTGATGGAAAATTCTGTTTGCTCAGATCACAGAAGGGTTTATATTCAGGATCTGAGAGTGTCTGGCCCAGCTCCACAGTTTTCCGGGGTGTGCCTGACTGCAGGCCTCAAAGCAGGATGGCCCAAGGGGGAATCCTCAGGAGGGAGGCCAGCTGGAGGCCCGGTGACCTGGCTCTCCCACGGAAAGGCTGGAACCCAGCATGAACTCGCCTGCCTCTGGGAGTGAGGGGTGCTGGGCTGTCCTACAGAGTCTCTGCCCTCCCACCTGTCTCCCCTTCCACCCCCCCAGGTTTCTGGTGAAGAGCTACCTGCAGACTCAGATGTCCCCTGGCTCCATGCCACAGAGATCTCTCCCTCCATCTGTTGCGTATCTCGCCACACCTGACCTGGCCAGGTGTCCAGCCCAGAGGGCAGCCGACTTCCTCTGCCCGGAGCTCTACACCACGGCCTGGGCACACGTGGCAGCAAGGTAAGCCAGTGCTGAGAAATCAGCCATCCCACCTGGGGACAGGCTCCATGCCACGCTAGGGCCTTTGGATTGGTTGGGTGGACATTCATGGATTCAGTTCTAAAAAGCCACCCCATGCCTAGCCTCCCCCATCCTCTCAGCCCCTGCCACCATGGGAGAGAGGAGGGAAGTCCCCCGCATCAGCCATGGATCCCCATCACTTCCCCATCCTGGCCACCACTGGTGGCCCAGAGGTGTGATGTCCTTCTACTACTGTGAGATATGTTTTGAATCTCTAGGGTCCTATGGTGATTTGCAATACAACGAATGTACCACATGTAAATACTACAAATGTATTGATATGCAAATACCAATAAATAAAGCAATACTCACTCGTATGTTTGAAATATCCCATAATCTACAAATAATTTTTGAAAATATGACAACACCACAGAATAGAATTCATTTATTTCCAGGGTCTAGTAGGCTCCAGGGAACATGGACAAAGCCAATGACTCATCCATTCTGTCATTCAACAAATACTGTTCAGTACCTATTCTGTGTTAGGAATGACCAAATACGCCAGGGGCTGGGAATAGAGAGGTCCTGACCAAACACAGATACCACCGTGGAAAAGATGGAGGTTTAACTACCTAAAAAGGAAATCTTCTGAACCCTGCCCCAAATTAAAACACCAAAACAGGCTGGGCATGGTGGCTCACACCAGTAATTCCAGCACTTTGGGAGGTCGAGGTGGGAGGATTGCTTGAGCTCAGGAGTTTGAGACCAGCTTGAGCAACATGGTGAAACCCCACCTCTACCAAACATAGAAAAAAATTTAATAAAAAAAAAAATGAAACACCAAAAACAAACTGGAAAAACATGTTTTCAGTATATAATAAGAGGCCTTATATCCCAACCTGTGGTCCCAGGGATGGTTAATAGTTATTTCAAGATCATAAGCAACTTGGAACATTCATTTATTTATTCCAAAAATATTTATTAACTGCCTATAATATGGCAGGCACTGTTCGAGGCATTAGGGGCCTATCAGTAAATAGGCCTGATAAACACCCCAGACCTCACAGAGCTAATATTTCAATTGGGAGATTTGAGGAGGGGAAAATAAGGCTGCTCGAGGTAATTAAAGTGTCATGATATTTCTCCTTGCTTGAAACTCAATGTGACATCCGCTTATCTATTCCCTGACAAAGCAAAACACATATTGCCTAATAAACAGTTTGCTTTACACACAGATTCCAAGGGTCATGGACGGACGGGCAGGGAATAGAAAATAAGAGGGGATTAAAGGATAATAAAATGGCAAATGACTAATTTAGTGGTTTTCAGGACAAAGGTTGGTTTTCTGTTTTAGTTTTTAGGTCCCATGGGTAGAACCTGCAGCAGGCTAGGTGACAGATGGGCCTCTCTAGCCTTTACAGAAAAACCATTCTCCTTGCTCAGGCCATAGGATGACAGTCAACAAAAAGGCCTGAACATACTGGTGTCAGGCTGGAATCTGCATTAGAGATAGGGGACAGCTCCTGGCCTATGGCCCTGAGGCTTTATAACGTGGCGATTAACAAGTCAAAATCCTGGCTCTACTCCTTACTAGCTGTGTGACCCTGGACAAATTAGTTAACCTCTCTGGGCCTCAGTTTTCCCCATAGCAAACTGGGGGGTGCCTGCCTTTAAAAGAGTTAAAGAGATAATGAATATCAATCATTTAGCTTTCTAGCACGTAAGTGGTCAATAAACAGGCGTTATTTCTACTTCTGAGGGACCACAGGAAGCCCATCAGTTGTCTTTTCCACTCAGTCAGGAAGCTGAACCTTTTTTGCTTTGGCCTTCAGACTGATAAAGGACTCAGTGCACCATTTACAGACCCTGACGCAATCCGGAGCCGACCAGCACGAGGCCTGGAACCAGACCACTGTCATACACCTCCAGGCTGCTAAGGTGAGCGCCCGCCAGCTGAAGCTGAAACGGATCGTTTTGTTTCCCAGGCACACTACCCTGCTGGGAAAATCCAAGCTCTGCCATTATTCCCCAACTCTGCCTCAGCGGCTGCTGCCCTCATTTCACTTCCAAGGCTTTAGTCCAGGGTATTTTAATTAAAGGACTTAACTCCAAAGCAATCTTGCTGGCAGCTCTTAGGGGAAAAGGTAATGAGGCAGTGTTATTGGATTTGCTTCAGGTTGTTCAAACATTTCCTCCCAGATAGAAAAGCAGGTCAAGTCTCCCCTTAGCCCCAAAGGCAATCCTTGGATGTCTGATTCAATTTCTACTCGTTTTGTGTTTGTGCATAATTCACAGGCAGTCGGCAAATATTTGAGCACCCACTCTACACTGAGCACTGAGGTGGGTGCTCAACAGTGAAGCCACTGCCCATGCACAGCTACAGTCAAGGAAGCACCATGACATGGCAATACAGGCTGCTGTGGAATCCCAGAGCAGGCACATTTCTGCCCACCTGGAGGAGTCAGAAAGGCTTCCCAAAAGAAGCGGCAGCTTCAAGGATAAGCTGAAATTAGCCAGCTAAAGGGTGGGGTGGCAGCTTTGGAGAGAAAAGTTTCCAGGCAAAGGGAGCTGCGCATGCAAAAGGAGTCAGCAAGAAGAATTCTGGTGTGCTTGGGAGGAAGTGCAAATCTCTCAAGGAGGACCTAAGGAGGAGGACTGAGGCAAGGGGAGAAGGAGAGACAGGCAAAGCTCCTGACCTTTTGCACCACTATGAAAAGTTGGGGTTTTGTTTTCATTGCAATGCCTTTGCTGAGTTTGTTTGGAGGTGGAGTAAAGTGATTAGTTTCATTCTAGAAGAATCATGCAGGTTGCCCGGGATGGAATGAAAGGGAACAAGTTAGAAAGGAGCAAGTGTGGGCCAGGACTGAGGGTGGTCCTGACCATGAGCATGGCAGAAGGCCTGCAGACAAGTGGGTAGATCAGAGATACTAAGGGGGAAGAAGGCAGCGACAGGCCTCAGAGTGCTGGGGTGGGAAACAACTCCTGAGTTCTAGCTTAGGCAGCTGGGACTCGGGCACTGCCAATAACTGGAAAACTAAAGTGATCACACCAATGCTCAGGCCTCAGACCCAGAAAATGGCAGTCTTGGAACAGGAGAGCCCTGAAGGGCTGCAGAGGCCCTCGTGGGACAGGGTTGGTGGGGCAGGCCGGACGTTGAGTACCACCATATGACCCACCACCTCCACCACACCGCCGGTTCTGGGATTACCTCTGCAGCCCTCAGTTCTGTTCAGCCTACAGCAGGGGCACCCCCTGCTGTGCTAACGTCCTGTCAACACAGAGGGTGAGCCAAGGCTTCCCGCTTTCACTGGATCACCAGAACAGGAACCACAGCGGCCCATTATCCACTCATCCATTTTCCAAACCTACGGCCTGCCTTCAAATGGACCAGATGCTGCTTGCCAGGGTTACTTCATTTAATCCACACAGCCCTGGGAGGGAGACTGACATTATCTCCACTTCAAGAGTAAGGAAAGAGAACTCAGGAGTTAGGTCCCAGAGGTAGAAAATAGCTGAGTCCAGACGCTTTCCCTTCCCGCACCCCCGAGGGTGTGATGAGTGACTGAGGTGAGCAACAAACTCTGGGGGGATGGAGGGTGACAGCCAGCCAGCTTGTGAAGGAAGAACACGTCCCTGACAGCTTCCTGGGGAGGTGGTGACCAGCTGAGTCTCCAACGTCATAATGGATAGGGCTTTCTGTACTCTCTGTGCTTTGCGGGGTTATTTAGTCTACAGAAAGCTTCAGCACCCAACTGGGCCCCACCTGGAAACCATAAATGTGCAGGTAAAGATAACTGCAACTTGGGGGAAGTGGGGATGATACTGACAGAAGAGTAGACAAGGGGGAGCCATGGGCTAAATTCTGGTCCCTGCTCTGTGTGACCTCAAGCAGCCCCTTCGTTCTCTGGGCTTTAACTTCCCTGTCTGTAGACAAAGGGGCATGGGAGAGCCCTTTAGGCTCTGTCAGGCTCTGGTCCTATAATTCTGACTGACCAGAAGAGATGTCAGTCTCCAGGACCACTGGAACAAATGCTGGCCTCATTATAATCCAGCCTCAGTCTCCTGTGGCTTTGGCCACACAGGGTTAGGAATAATACAGCCCTGGTGTGGATCTCACTGCTACCACTTCCTAGCCATGACCTTGGGCAAAAAACTTAATATTTCGGAGCCTCAGTCTCTTCATCTGCAAGATAGAGCTAATAACAGTACCTACTTTGTAGGACTCTGATAAAGATTAAATGAGTAAAACTTAAAGAGAGGCAGCTAGCACATAAATGCATATATCCCACCCCCACCCCCAAATTAGACAGGAGGCAAGATTTAAACCAACACATACAATGTAAATAATGTTCACTGTGCTCAGAGCATGGGACCAAAGTTCGGCTCAGCCCTTCCCCAAAGCGTAGAGGTCACCTCTGTCTCTGATCCTCATCCTGCCTTTTAAGGCAGAGGCCCAGGCCGTTGGGCAGCTCTCCATCACTCCACTCCTCAACTCAGAGCCTTAGGCATTTGAGGATGCAGCTCTCAGATTGGGACAGGAAAAGGAGTGTGGGTCTGCAGTTCTGCCAAGCTGGACCCAGTCTGAGCAACGAAGGCTACTGGACCCAGCAGAGGCAACACAGCAGATCTGCTGACCTTCCACAGCCAAATGCTGCAAGTCCAGCGTGGCTGTGAGCACACCATGTCTGAATGGCAAAGTGGAGTTGTCAGCACCTGTGTGAGGGCCCCCTAGGAAACCCAGGTCCTTTCCAAGTGACAAAATGGATCGGGTCACTGTGCAGCTAAAGACTCCCGGTCCCACAGAACAAATTCCGACCATGTTCTTCACAGCCCTTCACTGACCTGAGCCCCAGGTACGAGTCCACCCTAACCTCCATGGTTCCCCATCATCACCTCATTATACCACCACACTTCAGCCTCATTACATTGCCTGTAGCTTCCTGAATGTACAACTTTTTGCACATAAGGTTCCCCCTGCCTGGAATGACCTTTCCCCCAACTCATGTCCCACTGGGTGAACTCCTTTGAACTCCCAAGACATTCTTTTTTTTTTAAGATAGAGTCTCACTCCATCACCCAGGCTGGAGTTCAGTGGCACAGTCTCAGCTCACTGCAAACTCCACCTCCCAGGTTCAAGCGATTCTCGTGTCTCAGTCTCCTGAGTAGCCAGAATTACAGGTGTGCACCACCACACCTGGCTAATTTTTGTATGTTTTGTAGAGACAGGGTTTTACCATGTTGACCAGGCTAGTCTCGAACTCCTGACCTCAAGTGATCCGCCTACCTCAGTTTCCCAAGGTGCTAGGATTACAGGTGTGAGCCACCGCACCCAGCCAAACCCCCAAGACACTCTAAATCTTGCTACTGAAAATCACTACAGCAGCATGGGCATCACAGGGGACCTTGTTAGAAATGCAGTCTCAGGCCTTGACCTGGAATCTGCATTTTGACAAGATCCCCAGGTGATCTGTATGCACATAAAAAACTGAGAAGCGGGGCCAGGCCCAGAGGCTCATGCCTGTAATCCCAGCACTTTGGGAAGCCAAGGAAGGAGAATCACTTGAGCTCAGGAGTTTGAGACCAGTGTGGGCAACATAGCAAGACCCTCGTCTCTACTAAAAGTACCAAAAAAAAAAAAAAAAGCCAGGCATGGTGGTGTGCACCTGTGGTCCCAACTACTCGGGAGGCTGAGGCAGGAGGATTACTTGGGCCCAGTGGGACACAGGTTGCAGTGAGGCAAGATCGCAACACTGCACTTCAGCCTGGGTGACAGAGTGAGATTGTATCTCAAAAAAAAAACAATTGAGAAGCACTGCTTTATACTTTCTGTCTTCCTCACTCTCCCTTATAGAACTCATATATCCTACCTGACAAAATAATTATGTGTGCTTGTCTTGATGAGATGGGGTCTGTTTAAAATATGTTACAACCAGTTGGACAAGGCACTAACCAACCAAAATGGACTTCAGCCCTAGGGGAAGCAAGGTCCTGAAGGCCTCCTGCTGGGTCAAGCATTAATCCTTTAGTTGCTGGGCTGTGGAGAGAAGGAGAGGGTCTTCGGGATGGAGTCCATCTGGCAGGAGGGGCTCTCACAGGGTTGATGGCAGTGGACACTTGCCAGCTGGTATTAAAGTATTATTTTGACAACTGCCACAGCCAGACCATTACATATGAGCTAAATAACAGCACTGCTTACCTTAAGGAGTTTATACTCTAGCTGGGATAAATTTCATATATATCTTGAACCATTATTTTCTCACCCCATGGTGTACACACGTGTGCGTGCACACACACACACACACACCACTGACTTGAACACTGCAGACAACAAATAGCTATTTTTTTTTTTTTTTTTTTTTTTGAGATGGAGTTTCACTCTTATTGCCCAGGCTAGAGTACAATAGCATGATTTTGGTTCACTGCAACCTCCGCCTCCTGGGTTCAAGTGATTCTCCTGCCTCAGCCTCCCAAGTAGCTGAGATTAGAGGCATGCACAACCATGCTTGGCTAATTTTTGCATTTTTAGTAGAGACAGGGTTTCGCCATGTTGGTCAGACTGGTCTCAAACTCCTGACCTCAGGTGATCCACCCACCTTGGCCTCCCAAAGTGCTGGGATTACAGCCATGAGCCACCGTACCCAGCCTTAAAATAGCTATTTTCTTAAGAACAGTGGTGCTGTCCTCCACCTTCCCCAGGCCAGCCTCCAATATGCCTGTGTTCTTTCTCTCCACTTTCCAACCTACTTGAAACCGCTCCAAGCAAAAGAAAACAAGGGCCATGTTTCAAAAGCCCACCAGTCCCCAACACACACACACACACACACACACACACACACACGACATCCAAAAGCCTTGATCAGACCCAGAGTGAGCTAGGAGAAAAGGCGGCTGCTCGTCAGCCTGCTGGGAAGCACGTCCTGCCTTGTTTATTCCAGCCATCTTGCCAAGCTTCCAGGATGACTTCTGGAGTAGAAAACCAGAAATCAGGAGAACATACGTTTGTGTCTTTGTAGGCGCACTGCTACTATGTCACTGTGAAGGGTTTTACAGAAGCTCTGGAGAAACTAGAAAATGAATCAGCGATTCAGCAGGTGCTCAAGCGCCTCTGTGACCTCCATGCCATACACGGAATCTTGACTAACTCGGGTGACTTTCTCCATGATGCCTTCCTGTCTGGTGCCCAAGTGGACATGGCAAGAACAGCCTACCTGGACCTGCTCCGCCTGATCCGGTGAGTGGCACAGCCTTCAAACCATGTTAGCCTTCAGAGAATAACCCTACCCCCTTGTTCACAGGTCACTTCCAACTCTAAAACCTTGCTAATGGACAGAGCAGCAACAGCCCTGGAGAGGTTTACACCCTATTATCATTACACCAGCACAAAGCACTGTGAATCAATGAAAGAAAAAAATGGGAAAAATACTTAAGAATAAATGAGCTACCTCAGTTGAACTCTTCACATTGTCAAGGAAATAGGAATAGTATCTAAGGAAAATGAATAAAATGAAGCATGCTACACATGAATGATACGTTGCTAATGTGCTAATAATATTCTCAACCATAGCTAACTTTTTTTTCTTTTTTTTTTTTCTGAGACGGGGTCTTGCTGTGTCGCCCAGGCTAAAGTGCAGTAGTACAATCTCATCTCACTGCAACCTCTGCCTCTGGGTTCAAGTGATTCTCCTGCTTCAGCCTCCCAAGTAGCTGGGATTACAGTTGCCTGCCATCATGCCCAGCTAATTTTTGTATTTTTAGTAGAGATGGGGTTTCATCATGTTGACCAGGCTGGTCTCGAACTCCTGACCTCAAGTGATCCACGTGCCTCGGCCTCCCAAAGTGTTGGGATTACAGGTGTGATGCAATGTGCCCAGGCATAGCTAACCTTTAAATAGCACTTATGTGACAGGCCCTGTGCCAAAGGCTTTTACATACATCTCATTTAATCCTTACAGCCCTTTGAAATGGGTACTATTAATCTCCTCATTTTATTGGAAAGGAAATTCAGGCTGATGGGAGTTGCCCAGTGTCAATCAGCCAGAGGAGGGGCCGGGTACAATCTCAGTCTGGCCCCTGGGCATGAGCTCTTCACCTGTATGTTAAGGTGAAGGTTGAGGTATTATCTACTTCAAACACATCCTTGTCTTTGTTAAATGTGCTTCAGCAAATTCTTACCAAGTTTAGTAAACTTACCTTAATCCTCCCTCAGCTTTAAGATGAAAATTTTTTTAACTCTGTAATTCATATTTTCATTTATAAAATAATAACACAAAGTTTTTAAATGCAGCATTAATGCAGGGTCAATGAAATACTAATGCAGTGCTTTCACACTGTTATTCTATAATCTAAACAATTGCTTTAAAAACATATCAAAACCAAAGCTAACCTGATCAGAGTCCTAGAAAAAATAGAAATAAAAACAATAAAGAAAAAAAAGCCTGGGCAACATGGCAAAACCCCACCTCTACAAAAAATACAAAAAATGAATTGGGCACACACCTATAGTCCCAGCTACTCAGGAGGCTGAGGTAGGAGGACTGATTGATCCCAGGAGGTTAAGGTTGCAGTGAGCTATGATCCCATCACTGCACTCCAGCCTAGGCAAGAAAGTGAGACCTTGTCTCAAAAAAAGCAAAGAAAAGAAAACATTGCAAATTATTTACCATTGTCCATAAGGTTAAAAAAAATGGACTAATTTGAGAATATAATCTTTTCGAGACCTCACTGGGCAGAAAATATGATGCCTATTGCATGGGGTTAGAGGTGACTCCTAGAATCTCCAACAATTCTCATATCAACAAGACTGACAAAAAGAAAAAAAGAGGCTGGGAGCAGTGGCTCACACCTGTAATCCTGGCACTTTGGGAGGCCAAGGTGGGAGGATTACTTGAGGCAAAGAGTTTAAGACTAGCTTGGGCAACATAGTAAGACCCTGTCTCTAAAATTAATATATATATATATTTATTTAATATTAATATATACTCATATATATTATATATTTTTTTTATATATATATTATATATATATTAGGCATGGTGGCTAACACCTGTAATCCCAGAACTTTGGGAGGCCAAGGTGGGTGGATCACCTGAGGTCAGGAGTTCAAGGCCAGCCTGGCCAACATGGTAAAACCCTGTCTCTACTAAAAATGCAAAAAATTAGCTCAGTGTGGTGGCGGGCACCTGTAATCCTAATGACCCGGGAGGCTGAAGTAGGAGAATCGCTTGAACCCGGGAGGCGGAGGTTGCAGTGAGCCAAGATCACACCACTGCACTCCAGCCTTGGCGACAAGAGTGAGACTCCGTCTCAAGAAAAAAAAAAAAAAAAGTTCAGTTAAATCATCAAAAACTGTCAAAAATACATTTGACACAATTATGTCCCAGGTATTAAACTTTCCCTAATACAGGGAATCCAGTGGTGAAAACTATTACAAGCATAATTAAGTACTGCACAGTTCAAGCCCAAGGGTGTCTATCTGTCTGAAACCCTCAGAATTTAAAAGCACTTGAAAATAATTGTTCTAGCCCCAGTTGTCGGTGATGATAAAATACAAAAGATCACCTTAACACCCTATAAGCATGTTTTTTAAATTTGCAAACAGCATTTCTAAGTGCTTGCCTTGGCTCCAGCAACTTACAATTCAAGACAAGACAGACAGCCCTGATGCAAGCTGCCAACTTACTCATGCATCAAACCCAGAAATTGATTTACTTCCATGATGGTTCCTAAGTAGCCTTACTACTGCAGAGTAATTAGGCACCTAACAGATTCTATGCATATCACTGTTTGGTGTCACAGTTCCCTGCCTTGATTAGTCACTATCTCCCTAAGATTTCTGAGACGAAAACTGAAGGGTGGCAAAGTATGCTAAGGATGCCAAGAACAAGCTCTCTGTAATGTTAACTGACCCAAACAGTCTTTAGTTGTTTAAGCGGTCATAAAACCTCAGCTGGGGGTACTTCTAGGTAAAGATGACAGATTAAACATATGCATTTACTTTTGTTCTTTCCTGAAACCCTACCAAAACATCAGTGAATGGATTGAAATTTTTTAAAAGGCATAAACCCACAAAGAGAAAGAGATGTTGTCTCTATGTTGTCCAGGCTGGTCTTGAACTCCTGGGCTTAAGGGATCCTCCTATCTCAGCCTCCCAAAGTGCTGGGATTACATGCATGAGCTAACACACCTAGCCTCTGTGAGTAATTTTAAGACTTTCCTTGACTCTGCCCTGGCAGAAGGGTAAATAGAGGGTCTGTGGACTAAGGAGCATCAGGTATAGTTGATAATAAGGCTACCCTTCAGAAAAAAGGGTTATTTATAGGCCAAATGTGGACACCTCCCTCCCCCAGACCTTTTTTCCCACTGGTTCCTAAAAAACTGGCAGCCAGACTAGTACCCTGCAAGAAGATAATAAGATGATCCTTCTCTGCAGAATCTGGCCAGCCCAAGGAGAAGGAGCTAAAGACACTGACATCAGAGTCCCCCAGTGGTCCATCCAATTCACTCCATACTGAACCCCACATTAGCAAGCATAGCCACAGGTTTGTAATCAGCTAGTTAATGCCTTGCTCTTAGCTATGATCAGACACTCAGGGATCAATAAACACCTGAAGAATGCCCCTAACATAAAAGATGGAGACTAAAACAAGCAAGAACAAGGCAATTCAGAGGACATAAGAGAATCCACAGGGAGAAGAAAACTTAAAAAAAAAAAAAAAAAAAAAAAAAAAAACAGTGAAAGAGAAAGTATTGCAACCACAAAATAAAAAAAAAAAAAAAAAAACCTGAATGCCATTATTTAAAACTAATATTCAGAGAACCTTAAAAAAGAGCTCCTTGAAATAAAAAAATGATAGTAGAAATGAAAACTCAATGTAAGGACCAGGAGATAAGGTTGCAGAAATCTCACAGCAAGAAAGCAAAAAGACAAAAAAAAGGAGGACTTTTAAAAAGTAAGAGGACCAGTCTTAGCTGTTCATCATCTGAAGAATAGGCCTAGAAAGAAGACAGAGAAAACAGAAGGAAGAGAATCATTAATAAAATAATTCAAGAAAACATTTCTCAGATGAAGGATATGAGTTTCAGATGAAAAAGGGTCACAGATGCCTACAGACTAGAGGAGAGGAAACAGGCACACACATGCACAAAATAAGTCACACTGTATACCATGTGAAATGATAATAGCTACGATGAAGGAAACGATAGTAGGAAGTGGGGGAAAGAATGCCGGGGGTCAGTAGGGAGGATGGGGAGCTACAATTTTAAGTAGGCCAGAGAAGACCTCCCTGGGAGGGTGACATTTAAGGAAAGACCTGGGAGAAGGTAGGGAGAAGCTGTTGTAGCTGCTAGGGAAAGAATATTACAGGCAGAACATAAGTACAGTCACGCATCACTTAATGACGGGAGGATCCGTTCCGAGAAATGTGTCTTCAGGTGAGTCTGTCATCATGTGAACATCACAGAGTGTACTTACACAAGCCTAAATGGTATAACCTATTGCTCGTAGGCTCACACTGCAAAGCACGGTGCTGTACTGAATACTGTAGGCAATTCTAACATAAGTCATGAAGCAATAGGAATTTTTCAGCTTTATCATAATGTCATGGGACCACCATCATATACATGGTCCATCATTGACCAAAACATCATTAGGCAGTGCATGATGGTACAAATGTTGGAGACCAGAGTGTGCTTGGCATATCCATCCACACAGAAGAGGCCACAGGGGCAGGAATGGCATGACTGCAGTGGAAAATGAGGGCAGAGGTCAGAGAGTTAAGGGAGTACAGCAGGGGGTGGGAAGAGAGAGTAAGGTAGATCATTGCAAAGACTTAAGAGAATGTGAAGGTTTTGAGCACTGGATAGAATGGGAGGGTTTTGAGCACCGGATAGACACAACCTGAAAGAATCTGATGTATATTTTTAAAGGCTCACTCCAGCTGCTATATTAAGAACTAAGAGTGAAAAGCAGGGAGATCAGCTGGATGGCTCATGCAATCATCCAAGTAAGGGATGATAGTGGATTGGAGCAGTGATAGTGCTGGAAGTGGTGGGAAGTGGTTGAAGTTTGAATGTATCCTGAAGGCAGAACAGGATTTGCTGACAGATTAGATGTACAGTAAGAAAGAAGAGAAGAATCAAGGTTTTTGGTCAGAAGGACAGAGCTGCTATTTACCATAAATGGGGAAGACTACAGGAGGGCCAGGTGGCAGGGTGGACAGGAAAGAGCTAGCAGCCCAGGAGTTTGGGTTCAGACACATTACCTTTGAAGAGCCTGTCAGAAATCCAAGTACAGATGTTGGTAAGCAGGGGACACTGGAGGAATAAATTTGGAAGTCATTGGCATATGGTTGATATTTAAAGCCATGAGAAGAATATCACAAGGAGTGCATGAAGAGAAGAGGCCCAAGTACTGAGTCTTGAGACCCTCGAAAGATAGTAAGGAAGTAACCGTGGCAAAAGCTATTTCTGTGGAGTGGTGGGAGTAAAAACATGAATAGATCCAGTTCAGGAGAGAATGTGAAAATTGGAAATCATAAGCATAAACGCGCAGAACACTTTCAGAGAGTTTTGTCCTAAAGGGGAGCCAAGATGATGGAGAAGGAAATAGAGTCAAAAGCTTGTGTTTAAGATGGGAGAAATGACTGTCTGTTTGTATACTGATGGAAATGATCCAGTACCGAGGGGATTTTTTTTTCCTTGTACCTTTCTTTGAACTTGATCTTGGCCTCCCATCAGGCCTTGTGTTTAAGAGCAAGTTCTTTGAAGAGATCCTTGTTGATGATAGTTTGTCCAAGAGCATATCCACAGAGTACCTTGTGGGCATGTGGTGATTGTAGTTATAAGCTTTTGCAAAAGACTTAATCCTTGACCTCTTGGAGATCTTCTTGCCTATGGCAGCTGTCACTTTGTGAGGATAGCAGTCAATTCCAGCTACCAAAGCATGATTGTAAGAATGGACTGAGGTGCCATCATCAATGTTCTTCATGATTATGGCTTTGCATCCAGAGTAGCATTCAGCCAGGACCAGCACCACTTTCCCAGGTTTCATGAACTTGCCCATTTTGACAGCAACCAGCCAGGCCTACAGTAAAAAGAAAGAAGGGCATTTCCACTAACCTTTTACCCCTGAGAGTGGAATTTTGATGTTGTAGGGGAAAGGCAGGAGAATTTTGTTCTCCAGTAGGCAAGAGGAAAAGACATCTAGTAGACAAGGAGGGACTGAGGCCTGAGCTGAGAGCCTGAAGACAGAAGGCATTGTATGTATAAATGCAAGGGTGGGAACTTACACAGATTCTCTTACTGCTTCCACTTCATCAGTGAAATATGACGTAAAGCCATCCAGGCAAGAGAGATGGGAAAGGTGGATAGTGTCATTCTGAGGATCAAAGAGATGGTATGAAATAACTACCTAAGAAAAGGAAAGAGTAAATGAACAATGAGTAAATGCAGCAATGTAATAGGATTGCTGAGCTGCAATCAGGGCCCACTTGAGCCATTATTACACCAGTTATGATTGTTTTTTCCAGTCATGTATAGCTACAAAGGTGGTAGCACAAAGTGGGTAGAAAATTAAAGACAAGGAGGTATGCACTTTGCTAAACAGGTAAGACAAAGCAAGAAAAACTGTTGAGTGTGTGTGTGTGTGTGTGTGTGTGTGTATATATATATATTTTTTTT
>NC_045435.1:77889083-77942134 GCF_002776525.5 Piliocolobus tephrosceles
ATATATATATATATATATATTTTTTTTTTTTTTTTTTTTTTTGAGAGGGAGTCTTGCTCTGTTGCCCAAGCTGGAGTGCAGTTGTACGATCTCAGCTCACTGCAACCTCTGCCTCCTGGGTTCAAGCAGTTCTCCCACCTCAGCCTTCCCAGAAACTGAGACTACAGGCACACACCACCACGCCTGGCTAATTTTTGTATTTTTAGTACAGACAGGGTTCCGCCATGTTGGCCAACTGGTCTCGAACTTCTGACCTCAGCCAATCCATCTGCCTCAGTCTCCCAAAATGCTGGGACTACAGGCGTGAGCCATCACACCTGGCCTGTTGAATATATTTTTGAGAGAGTAATAGGGCATAGAATTTCAGGTGGATAAGGAATGAAGTGAGTCCACAAGGGGGCAAGGGGGACATTAAATTGGTGGTAGGGCTCATATGATGTTGGGGATCATCAAGAAAGGATTACACTGGATACAGTATCCCAGTTACCTCCAATGCTTTAATGATGCACAGTCATCGTGATATCAATACTAAATATTGGTCTGGCCAAAATTATAACTATATTGGGAGGCCCGATGGCCAGGAGGAGGAAGAATGGGAACAGGGGGAGGTAGGAGTGAAGAGAGGGGTGATAAATATAAATCTTTACCTTTTGAATGAAGAATCAACAGATAATATCTCAAACTGAACCATGAACAAGCAGCAATATCAACAAGATATTCTGACATTCGGATAAATACGGAAATATCAGCTAAAAGACTGAAATTGTCGGCCGGGCATGGTGGCTCACACTTGTAATCTCAGCACTTTGGGAGGCCGAGGTGGGCAGATCACCTGAGGTCAGGAGTTCGAGACCAGCCTGGCCAACATGGTAAAACCCCATCTCTATTAAAAATACAAAAATTAGCCGGGCACGGTGGTTGGTGCCTGTAATCCCAACTACTCGGGAGGCTGAGGCAGGAGAATGGCTCGAGCCTGGGAGGTGGAGGTTGCAGTAAGCCGAGATTGTGCCATTGCAGTCCAGCCTGGGCGACTAAGCGAGACTATCTCAAAAAAAAAAAAAAAAAAAAAAAAAGATTGAAATTGCTTCTGAGGAGAAAGAAGTGGAAATCAGGCAGGAATATGCTGGTTATTTATTTATTTATTTATTTTGGGACAGGAGTCTCACTCTGTCGCCCAGGCTGGAGTGCAGTGGCATGATCTCCACTCACTGCAACCTCCGCCTCCCGGGTTCAAGTGATTCTCCTGCCTCAGCCTCCTGAGTAGCTGGGACTACAGGCACGTGCCACTACGCCTGGCTAATTTTTTGTATTTTTAGTAGAGACGGGGTTTCACCGTGTTAGCCAGGATGGTCTCGATCTCCTGACCTCATGATCCGCCTGCTTCAGCCTCCCAAAGTGCTGGGATTACAGGTGTGAGCCACCGCGCATGGCCGGATATGTCGTTTTTTAAACAAGCCTTAAGGAACTCTTTGACTCATTATACTATGCATATATAACTGATTAAAAACTAAAAATTAAAAAAAAAAATGCTGAATTGTTTGAAAAGCAAATAATCATGCAACCTCTAATTAGGTATTGTTATTCACCATCCAAGACTAGTTTGATTCATAAGAGCAATCTAAAATACTTACAAACTCTTGTTTCTTATCCCAGGAAGGATGCCATCCTGTTAACTGATGCTTTTGACTTCACCGATGAGTGTTTAAATTCAGCACTTGGCTGTTATGATGGAAATGTTTATGAACGCCTGTTCCAGTGGGCTCAGAAGTCACCAACCAATACTCAGGTAGTTGAGTGGAACACATTATAAATTATGTAAGAAAGCAGAGAACAGGCAGTGAAAACACCTGCATGTTCTCCTATTTTAACTGACTCCCATTGGGTTGGCAATCACTTGGCATAGCATGTGTTTAAAATATGTTTAGAGAACACATAAAAGAAACCAGGAGTGGCAGTATGGCCTGGCAGGAACTCTGAGCCTGGATTGTAATCAGCAAAATGCACTGCTTGGAACTTAGTAAAGGGAATTAAGAGGAAGGCCCAAGCTCTAAATCATGGCTTGACAGACCCAAGGGCATACACAGAGTGGTAAACTGGCTTTTAAGTAACAAAAAGAAGGAGATAAATCACTGCAGTGATTTAACCACCTTATTTTCAGCCTTTTAACTTTCAGTTTTGTGTAGATAAAAGTGGGTATTCGGAAGTGGTAGGAAGCTTGAGGGATGTCTCTCTCAGACCTGATTGCCTGCTAGAGATGATACCCTCTCCTCTTCACTCTAAGGAATACAATCCAAGGAGCAAAGAAAGCTGTTGCACTGCCATCAGTAGCCCAGGAAAGCCATATAAGTGACAATTACAAGGGTTATGAAAAAAAATCCCCAGCCATCCTAGGAGAGCACACCAGAACTCTACATCATTAACAGTGAGAAAACGGGGAGGACTCATAAGGTCCCAACACTCTAGGGCCAGGGTATGCTCACAGCTCTCTGCTTATGAGCCTCTTTGAGAAAAGTTGTAAATGTCAGTGAATATGTTAACAGGAGTGAGGAAATAAACCCTGTAGTTAGAATATGAGGAACCAATATTTAATAGCAGATTTTACATAGATGATCAAAACAAAAAGTCGATAGGTACACAACAGATTATTTTAAATTTTATAGTGCCAATACGTTATTCAGGTGGTGAAGCTTTCTTTTTTACCTCTTTGATCCAATTTCAGAAAAGGTGTCTTAACACCACATCAAATTGGCAACTCTCAGGCTTTCATTCACACCTAGCATGGTGTTAGACTTGTTCTTAACAATTTGCAGCCTGTCATACCACATGGCTTAATTTAACGTGACTATCTAAAGTTACAACACAACTAACCCATCTGGGTCACTCCCTGTCCCCAGAAAGACATCCTTTTAACTCAAGGAAACATAAACAATATATGTTCACTACTTTAGTACAGTTAACCTACTTCCTGTGTGTTACTTTTTCTAATGATTAGATCTCTCTACTTTCTAACATTTAAATCTTGGCATAAAAATACAGCAGTCCTCCCACTCCACACTAGCTCCCATGGTCTAAAGATAAATGTATGCCCTTTGGAGCTCCAGAGAAAAACCTGCCCTGCTATAACACCTGTCAGAAATGCTGACATATATAGCTCAAACCTGTTTTACTGGCAACACAGGAAACACTCTGGTTTCTCTAGAGAGAATGGAGGGGGCTTTCTTGTGTTTTAGTTTGGTTTTAATGTTTATTTTAAAAGACTTTAATCTGGATACTACACGAGAACATGTTTATCTAAATGAGAGGAATGACTGACCTAGAGGCTCAACACAGTTGGGAAAACATTGATGCACTTCATCCCATTCACTTCTATCTCCTTCCACTTGACTGTGAACAACAAAGGAGTCTTCACCTTCCCAACTCCAGGATCTATCACAGAGTAGACACTCCACGTTTATGGAATAAATGAACATGGTTTTACGACCTACGTAGTGAGATGAAGGAATCTGCTGCATACACAGTGCCACAGACTCTTGTCATCCTAGCTTATATTACCTTCCTAAAAAGGTGACAGGTATAGCACTGTGGATCTTTCACGCATGATAATTTGGGAATGTGAAGTTACAAATGACCTTTGTGAACTATTTCCAGTCAGTTAAAATGACATGAGGCTGCCTGCTAATGTACATGATCTTACATTTCTGGCTCCTTTTAGAGATCACCAAAATAGCACTTTTAAAGTGTATTTTTCAATCTGCTGTGGATAATTTTTTAATCCTACTCTTAAAATATGCTATAATTTTGAAGCTGCAATAAGAGACATTTTCCTCATTTGCACTAATAGAAAAAGGCACACTGCAGATATTTTATGTATTTTTATTTATTATTATTTTTTTTTGAGACGGAGTCTCGCTCTGTCACCCTGGCTGAAGTGCAGTGGCACAATCGCGGCTCACTGCAACCCTCTGCCTCCCAGGTTCAAGCAATTCTCCTGCCTCCCAAGTAGCTGGGATTACAGGCACACACCACCACACCCAGCTAATTTTGTATTTTGTATTAGTAGAGACAGGGTTTCACCATGTTGGCTAGGCTGGTCTCAGCCTCCCAAAGTGCTGGGATTATAGGTGTGAGCCACCACGCCTGGCAGGTATTTTAAATAAAAGAGCAGCTATGTTGAAACACACCCTATAGACATGAAAGTACAAACAGGAATATATTTCACTGACATTTTTCTACCAAAAGAAAAGTGCTATGCTAAGGTAAACATCTTAGAATCATAGGAGAAGCTCTCTTCTGTCTGGGGCAGTGTTGAGCTTTATCCCTGGACAGGATGATGTGCTATCTTGGTTTAAGGGAGGAATCATTGGGGATAATTTCACAACAAAAGTCCTGTTTTTCCCCAATTATTCTATTGTAAAAATTTGTCCAAGTAGGAGTTAGATGCATTAAATACATCTACTGATTCATTCATTCAGTAATTCAACAAATATTTACTAAGTACATGCTTTGTGCCAAAAACTATTCTAGATACTGAAGATATACTGGAGAACAAGAGTCATAAACCCAGACTGAGTGCAGTGGCTCAAGCCTGTAATCCCAGCACTTTGGGAGGCTGAGGCAGGCGGATCACTTGAGGTTAGGAGTTTAAGACCAAACTGGCCAACATGGCAAAACCCCGTCTCTATTAAAAATACAAAAATTAGCCAGGTGTGGTGGTGCACACCTGTAATCCGAGGTACTCAGGAGGCTGAGGCACGAAAATCGCTTGAACCCAGGAGGCGGATGGTGCAGTGAGCCAAGATCGCACCACTGTACTCCAGCCTGGGCAACAGAGCAATACCCTGTCTCCAACAACAAAAAGAGTCAAAAGCCCAGTGTTCGAGGAGCTTACAGTTTTAGTATAGACAGGCACATACACACACACACAAAGTAAATATTATAAAAGATGAGACTAGAAACAAAGAATCAAGACGCTGAATTACAGCATAAAGATAACCTAGTCAGACCTAGAATACTGCTTATATGATCCCTATCTGGTTCCTTGCTTTGTGATTAATATTCAGTTTCAGAGAGCCTCAAAGAGTCAAGCCTTTTATTTGTATTAAATTCCAAAAGCAAGTGATAAGCTGTGTTTTTAATTGGCCACCTGCATCCACAATTTAAAATCTGCATGAGAAAAGGAAGGATGCCCTTTGGAAAAAATGTTTCTCCATATGTTCACACAAAATGAGTTTTAGAAATAATTTTTAAAATTAAGAATCTTACGTAATGTTACTTTTTGAAGCTAAAGACTTAATTTGAAAGTAAAAGTCATTAATCCTGGCAGAAATGTACTGTCTTAATAATGCGTTTCTTTCTACAAACAGGAGAACCCTGCCTATGAGGAATATATAAGACCACTATTACAAAGTTGGAGATCCAAGCTATGAAATAACCAACAGTATTCAAGAAGCAACCAGCACCATCATGTGATAATGGTACTATGGCATATATGCAACATTAAAATTTTAAATTAGATATTTATGTTTCAGAGTCATTATCTTTTAAATACAGTCTGAAGTGATATATGTGAAATAATATCTGTGATTTACTTCAAAATAATCCATAGGAGAAAAAAGCCAAAGTGAATAGTTGTTGAAGCTGGTCAATGGGCAGGTACATGGGTGTTCATTACACTATTCTCTCTACTTCTGAATGTGTTTCAACTTTCCGGTGGAAGGGTGGATCATGCCTGTAATCCCAACACATTAGGAGGTCAAGACGAGAGGATCACTTGAGCCTAGAAGTTCAAGACCAGCCTGAGCAATATAGAGAGATGCCACCTCTATGAAAATGACTATTGGCCGGGCGCGGTGGCTCAAGCCTGTAATCCCAGCACTTTGGGAGGCCGAGGTGGGCGGATCACGAGGTCAGGAGATCAAGACCATCCTGGCTAACACAGTGAAACCCCATCTCTACTAAAAATACAAAAAAATTAGCCGGGTGTAGCGGCGGGCGCCTGTAGTCCCAGCTACTTGGGAGGCTGAGGCAGGAGAATGGCGTGAACCCGGGAGGCGGAGCTTGCAGTGAGCCGAGATCGCGCCACTGCACTCCAGCCTGGGGGCAGAGTGAGACTCCGTCTCAAAAAAAAAAAGAAAGAAAGAAAAGAAAATGACTATAAAAAATTGGCCAGGGGTACATGTCTGTGGTCCCAGCTATTGAGAGGCTGAGAGGCTTATTGCCTGAGCCTAGGAGGTTGAGGCTGCAGTGAGCCGTGATCACACCACGGCACTTCAGCCTGAGTAACAGAGTAAGAACTATCTCAAAAAAGAAAAGAAAGAAGTTTCCCACAGTAAAACCGCACCACTGTCCATTTATAGCATCTATTTGGTTAAATACCAGGATTTTGCTTTAGATCTAGCAAAAGCCAATAGGCTCATTAGTTAGTGTGTTTTTAGCACACACTTATCCTTGGGTTTAAAAGGACACACATGCACACACACAATCCTCCTAAGTGCTTATACTTCCTGTAATCTAAATAAAATAAAGCTCTAAGAATGCAACTATCATTTTTTAAAAATCAACTCTTCCACAGTGAAAATGATTTAAAATTTCATTAAAAGACATAACTGTCTCAAGTTACCCAAATACAATGAAACTACATTTTTCATATCACTTTCAATTACCCAATTAGACAAAACACTCTAAATGTCACAAGTAAAATGGCAACAAAAAAAAATTCAGCTGGCTAGTTTTCCTAATTTACTCATATAAACAATCATTTCATTGTTAATAATTAGTAAATTTGAGAAAAGTTACCAAAAGCAAACTTATCTCCAATAAACAGGACAAAGAAGAGGCCTCATAAGTTTTTAACTTTAAAAAACTTGGGCCTGGCGCAGTGGCTCACACCTGTAATCCCAGCACTTCGGGAGGCCACGGCAGGTGAATCACCTGAGGTCAGGAGTTCAAAACCAGCCTGGTCAACATGGTGAAACCCCATCTCTACTAAAAATACAAAAATTAGCCGGGCACGATGGCACACACCTGTAATCCTAGCTACTCAGGAGGCTGAGGCAGGAGAACCACTTGAACCTGGGAGGCAGAGGTTGCCGTGAGCCAAGATCACGCCATTGCACTCCAGCCTGGGTGACAAGAGTGAGACTCTGTCTCAAAAATAAATAAATAAAAATCATTTAAAAATAAAATAAAAATAAAAACTGGGAACTAGCATTATTCCTATTTCCACACCTGTTTTCAACCCAAATCATTTGATTTCATATTGACCTCAGCTAGCTCAACAACATGTAACTGGTTGGGCCTTTTTTTTTTTTTTTTAAAGGTAACTATCAAATCGATTTTAAACACAAGATAATTTTCCAAAATGATAAACTTGTACTCGTATATTGATTTACTGAAACCACAGCAACCTGTCAATAACACCAAAGGATCTTAGTTTGAAGATGGTGAAAATAGGGTAATTATAGGTTTCTGGATGTTGGTCATTTGTCAAATTTTAAAATAAATTTTCAGAGACATGGGCAAAAATAGACATAAGGAAGTGCTGTCATCTTCTTTGCAGAGAGAGAACCTTAGAATATTCTCACAGAGAGAAAGAGAAAAGGAGGGGCCTGCTTGCCCCAGGGCACACAGCCTCAGAGTTCCACTCTTCCCTTAGAAAATAGGGAATAAATTACATTACTTCCTTTTATACGGTGGTCTAACAAAGTAGGAAGTCTCAGTATAATTAAAATAACCTTCCTATGAGTTACTTTCAAGAAATAGAAGCAAATGAACTATGCAAAATAAGACTACAGGGACATAAATAAAAGTACGTGTATTTCTCCAACTGTTCTAGGTCTTTCTTTCACTGCAGTTTGTTTCTTCTCTTCAGAAATAAACTTACCTTTGTTAACAAAATACATTTGTGGATCACCACAAAACATGAGCATAAAGGGCTAGAGTCATTTTGTTCCTGTGCTTAGCAGAAAACTGAAATAATGGTCATAGAACTGTGGGCAATTAAAGAAAAATCTGTAATCTTCAACATAAATTCTTTTGAAAAATATGAAAAACTGTATGTTCACTGTTCAAATATGCACCCTTTTAGTCAAAATTAGTAATTCCATCCATCCTTGCTTCAATGACACAACAGTTCTTATAAACTGCAACCTAAGATCCCACTGTGTCCTCTCAAATTAAATACAAATATGCTACAGGCAGTAAACAATGGGACATAAACAATGCATATTTTAGACAAGGAATATGATTTTCTCCCCTTAATAATAATCAATAAATACAAACTTAATTTTCATATTTCATTTTTTATTAGTTTTTTTTTTTTCTGGTAGACAGTACACTTGAGAATTATACTGTACCAGGCATAAAGAGTAAGATTTCTACCACAGGGACATTTTGTATTCAGAATTCAATATAAATATTTCTAGTCAGACATTTCCATGGCTACAGATATTTGGTTCCTTGATTTATATGCATAGAAAGAAACAGTTGTCATAACTGTAAAAAGCAGTACTTAATAAGTACTTTTAAATGATTGGAACAGTTTTCCTTTAATATTACAATACTACTTATTTATTGGTTTGGAAACTAGGTCACCCTACATGATGTTTTGATTTTTCTCAAAGGCATCATGAGTACTCTGCTTATTCTTTCATTCTTGTATTTTTAGCCTTCTAGTTGAGTTAGGGACCATTTTATCAGAAATCATTTTAGCACTGTAATAAGAAAAGCTCTGTTAAGGGTAGATTATATACCATAATGATTTTCAGACTTCTTTTTATAAAAAAGGTATCTGGCGACTCTGAACAGGCACATGCATACTCAGGAGGAAGGGAACAAAACATGGAGGAGTGTGCCAAAGCACAAAACTTCCTTCTGGTCCTCACTGCCTTCAAATAAATACAAATATTTAAAAGAAAAAAAAAAAATCTCACACTGTGATTTAAAAAAAAAAAAAAAAAAACATCAGTATTTTCCATGTTCCCAGGAACCTGTGGCAGGGTCGGAGCTCAGTCGTCTGTCTTCCGGGCTAGCCTACAGAAGGTCCAGTTGTGCTCCACTGTGTTTTCATTGGCCCGCTCACTCATGTGATGCACCCGGGTGTTGCGGATCGTGAAACCTTGTTTTGTAATGTATTCCATCAGGTGGACCCTAAGAGAAACTTCCTGGTGATAATCACAGGGTCCAAAAGTAAAGGAAACCTGGCAGTCTCTGGTGTCCATCATGTGCTTATTCCACTTGGTAAAATAATTTGAGATGCCTTCTAGTAAGGAATGGACCTTGGTGGTGATGGTTAGTTGGGTTATGATGACAGCCACTGGGTTGGAGTACTTAGAAAGCTTCCGAGTACTAGACAGCTCCACAACTTCTTCAAAAGTATCCATGGGATACAAAGGCTTAGGATCATTGAGACACTGAATCAAGGGCTCAATCTGGTAAAAATCTGCTTCTTTCCGAAGCAGATCAAATTCCTTAAAATCCAACGGTAAGGTCAATTCTGAAGTTCTTAAGAAGTTGAGGACATATCGGAAAAGAGGTCCATCTCGATCAATAAAGTAATTGCCTTGAGGGTCTCGAGCTGTGGGGAAGTCCCCCCCAAACATAGCTCCAAGCATGGAATCCGGGTAACGCGTCAGTGTGGTGAGAGACGTTGTATACAAGTGTCCACCTACATTTAACGTGACTGGGTCAGTCATCTGAAATTTTTAAAGAAATGATCAGTCATCTGAAATTTTTAAATACCAACTTTGACAAATTAAGAAAGTAAGTGATACTGAGCAAAGCGCAAGATTCTGTCAGGCTATAATGTATTTAGTAATCCTCTAATGCAAAATGACTTTACTACCAGCAATAAACCCACCCAGATGAAGCGATCTAACATTTGCTTTCAATAGGAAAAAAAAAAAAAGGATAAATCCAATTATGTAAAGACTTATGCTAAGAATCCAGGGCACTGACTTCCAGAACAACATCATTTCAGGCCCATTATCTACAGAATGTTCAGGTCAGAATATATTGTGAGAAGGGAAAAGCCACGCTAAAACACACTTATTTTTTTCTGATTTTTTTTTAAAGACTTGCATTTTTCTGAACTTAATTTAACATAAGATAGAATTAAAATGATCTGATAATATAGACATTTACTTTCAATATTTCTTTGGGTTTTTCCCCTTCAAACAAAAGGAATAAACTATGAAATTTGTTTTTAAAATAAAAATTTGGGTCGGGTGCAGTGGCTCATGGCTGTAATCCTAGCACTTTGGGAGGCTGGGGCAGGCGGACTGCCTGAGCTCAGGAGTTCAAGACCAGCCTGGGCAACATGGCAAAACCCCATCTCTATTAAAAATACAAAAAAAAAAAAAAAAAATTAGCTGAGTGTGGTAGTGCCTGAGTAGTCCTAGCTACTTGGGAGGCTGAGGTATGAGAATCACTTGAATCTGGGAGGCAGAGGCTGCAAGTGAGCCAGATCACGCCACTTCACTTCAGCCTGGGCAACACAGAGAGATTCTGTCTCAAAAATAATTAACTAATTACTTTAATTAAAAACTGTGCAGACTTAATCTTGGTAACTTTTTCATGGAAGTGATACTTTCAAATACTAAGTTAAAATATACAGTTTAGTCAAAAATTCATCACATACCCAAAAGCTAACAGCAGCCATAAAATTTCATAATCTGATAGTGTATTCACTTTTGTAACATTAATGTTGCAATCTGACCTTTAATTTTGAGAAGCAAGCTTCTCTTAAAAAACATACCTTCAGTTTTAGAAACACTATTTAAGAAAAAACAGGCCAGGCGTGGTGGCTCACACCTGTAATTCCAGCAATTTAGGATGCCAAGGGGGGTGGATTACTTGAGCCCAGGAGTTGCTGACCAGCCTGGGCAACATGACAAAACCCCGTCTCTACAAAAAATACAAAATATTAGCCACACATGATGGTGCCCACCTGTAGTCTCAGCTACTTGGGAGGCTGAGGTGGGACAATCACCTGAGCTCGGAAAGTCATGAGCCGAGATCGCGCCACTGCACTCCAGCCTACACAAAAGAGCAAAACTCTGTCTCAAAACAACAAAAAACAAAAAAAAAAAAGAAAGGAAGAAAGAAAAAAGAAAAGAAAAAAAAGAAAGAGACTTTAGGTACTAGGCAAGTAAAATATACCTTACACCAAAGGAATAGAAAAATAGGGAGACATATGCACACACAAAAAAAGGAGTGGGAGAAGAGGCACTTTCTCAACCATTAATCTCCCAAACCACAATAAAATATCCTCCTATCATTACTCACTAGATCCTTTTGTAGCCACTATTCATGAAGAAAGAGTCTTCAGAGCAATATACTTTAAAAAATAAAAAATCACGTTACTTCTCCAGTGATTATAAAAAGTATTTGGAGAATCCATTTTGAGTTTGCTTCCATTAAAACACCAAAGACAGGAGGATCGTTTGAGGTCAGGAGTTCGAGACCAACCTGGCCAACACGGTAAAACCCCATGTCTACTAAAAATACAAAAATTAGCCAGATGTGGTGGTGCACACTGATAATCCCAGCTACGTGGGAGGCTAAGGCAGGAGAATCTCTTGAACCTGGGAGGTGGAGGTTGCAGTGAGCCAAGATCACACCACTGCACTCCAGCCTGGGCAAGAGGGCAAGACTCCACATAAAAAAATTACAAAATAAAATAAAAATTTTAAAAACACCACGCGCCGGGCACGGTGGCTCAAGCCTGTAATCCCAGCACTTTGGGAGGCCGAGACGGGCGGATCACGAGGTCAGGAGATCGAGACCATCCTGGCTAACACGGTGAAACCCCGTCTCTACTAAAAAAATACAAAAAACTAGCCGGATGAGGTGGTGGGCGCCTGTAGTCCCAGCGACTCGGGAGGCTGAGGCAGGAGAATGGCGTAAACCCGGGAGGTGGAGCTTGCAGTGAGCTGAGGTCCGGCCACTGCACTCCAGCCTGGGCGACAGAGTGAGACTCTGTCTCAAAAAAAAGAAAAACACCACGCAAGACAAAAACAACCTCCAAAATACATCTAAACTAAGTAAAAGGGGGCAGAGAGGTTACACAAATTCACAATTTTTTCTTATAAGATATACCTAAAAATACATAAGTTATCCTTATGTACACACAAAAATAATTCCCCAGCCTTCAAAATGCATCTCCAAGAAGCACTCACCATATAGCCCCAGTCTCCATTATCCATCTGCTCCAGTGATGCGTCTTCAAGAGCCCAGGTTTCAGGGAAACTTCAAGAGGAGAAAAAGAGACATATGATAGCATATATAACTATGAACATAAAGAAGAAAGGTTTTTTTCCACCCAACAGAGGAGGCCAAACACCAGAAAAACTACTCGTCCTTGCTCAGCTGAAACCTACTGCAGGGCAAAGATCTGGGGAAGAAAGCATTCCCCTAGGGACTCCATGTCCTGTATTCTTACCATAGAGAACCCATCTGGAACTAAGAGACTGAAGATTTTCAGAGAAAAAACTATCCTTTACTTAAGAGAAGGAGGAAGAGTCTAGGAAGCGACCCAGTCATTCAAATTCTACCTCTCTTCTTAGAAAATCAATTTTTAGAATTTATGTCAGAGAACATTATGATTAACTCTACAACCTTATCCTGGTACAAACCTATAATGTTCCTCACCAAAAAGGTCATTTAAGAAAAAGGGAGAGGCCAGGCGCAGTGGCTCACGCCTGTAATCCCAGCACTTTGAGAGGCCGAGGCAGGCGGATCACCAGGTCAGGAGTTCAAGACCAGCCTGCCCAACATAGTGAAACCCCATCTCTACTAAAAATACAAAAAGTTAGCCGGGCGTGGTAGCGGGCGCCTGTAATCCTAGCTACTCAGGAGACTGAGGCAGGAGCATCACTTGAACCTGGGAGGCGGAGGTTGCAGTGAACCGAGATTGTGCCACTGCACACCAGCCCCTGCAACAGTGCGAGACTCCATCTCAAAAAAAAAAAAAGAAAAGAAAAAAGGAAAAGGGAGAAGGGGAAAACTTTTCATCAGCATTTCGGCTGTACAAGGCAATCACCTGAGTAAAAGCATCAAAAATCATAAACCTCCCAGGATACCAGCATCCCTTTCCAAGAGAAATACATCAGAATGGTATTTATCTTATAATATAAAAGATAATAATAATGATGTTTTTTAATAATGATGTAATTCTCTTTGTACAACAATTAAAACAAATAGCGATTTAAATGCCAAACTGTTAAGAGCGCAATTTAGGGCAAAAGAACCTTACCGATATAGATGAGACTCAATCAGCCAGCACTCATGGAGAGCCAGCCTTAAGACACTGAGAAATGCTCCGATACTAATGATGCCAATGTGAATTTATTTTTATCTACAATTCAAAAGCACTTAAACAAACAGTTTCCCAGCTACTGAACTGCCTTAGTCAGTTCCCTCTCACACACTTCAATCCCAAATCAACCTGCAAAGCAAACTGCAGAACAAATTTCTAAAGCTCTGGCAAGAGATGGTAAGAAACATGGAATTATTGGTATTCATCCAGGAAAAGCACCAGCTTTTTTACGTGGTCCTTTAACAGATCCACTTTTCCCACTTTTAGAGGAATCTGGCACAGAATTCCCAGAACAAGCCCTGGCTATAGAAGATCACAAAGGCTCTTTCTCAAAAGGTCACTCAGGCATGTAGAGAACATTTGCATAGCACAGCATGGGCTGAAATCAGAGCCTGAAGCATCTATTTCTCTACCTTGCAAATCCTTCAAAACACACAAACTAAAATGTGGACCAGGCTATGGGGCAGTCAGTTTTTATTCTTTACACTCAGCAGCTGGATATAGATAGGCCTCCACATGCTATGGGGTGAGAAATGGAATAAATGTCAAATTCAAGACTGTTATGACTTGCTTCACAAATAGTATCCGAGGTAAACAGGACCAAGAAATGGGCTTTGCCAATTTGTCTTGCCAGGATCTGATTCAGTTACTGATAACAACAGATTAGCAACTGAGCAATTTAAAAGGCCACTCATCCAAAAGTGCTGGTAAGATGCTCATCTTTGGCATTTTCCCATCACCCAAAGTATTCATTCCTGACAGCCTCAATAATCATTCATTCAACCAACAATTATTGTGGGTTACCTATGGAGTGGAGGGGATGCCTATGTGCAATGTGGATACACAGAAAGAGGAAAAGAACAATCTTTGCCCTCATGGAGCTTTCCATCTATAATGGAAGGCAACATGCAAAGACTGAAGTACAGAACAGAATTCAAAGCGCTATATAACAGATGGACCAGCAGAGGCCTGCGAGAGGGGAAAAGCAAGATTCCAAACGGGAAAATGGAGGACCTCTGGGAAGAGCCCACCCAGTTGAATCCTTGAAAGAAAATCTGGACAACCTGAGAAGGGATTCTAGAAAGAAGAAACAATTTAAAAGACAAGGGCATGAAAAACTTCTTCCCCCTACAACATTCCTGATACCAGTAGGCTGAGCATGGATTACTATCCTCATCTTAAAGATGCAAAACAGAGAAACAAGGCAGATTAAGTGACTAGCTGGAGGCGCCACAGCTGGGAAGTAACTAGATAAGAAGTCGCAGGTTCTGACTCTTAGTCTAGATTTTTCCATAAATCCCCTCCTAGGATAGAAATTGAAAGAACAGAATCCAAGAGACAAGAACTTGAAAAAGATGAACTTTAAACTCTCTGTAGCCATCTATTAACCCTATCCACCCAGTAGGGTTTTATTTACAAATTTTACAGTAACTCAGCCTAACTAGTCATAACGGGTTTGTAAAAATTTTCCTGAGGCCCTCCCCCACCACCAAAAAAAGGCAGGAACCCATTCAACTAGTGTGAATAATGGCTGCTGTCCTCTGTCTGTAGTGACATAAAGAACTCCAATCCATGAATATCCAAATGATTAAATGAGAAACAGAAGATCAAAGACAAGGAAAAAAAGCAGACATCAATGTTGCAGCCGTTAACGAAAAGTCTGTCCGCTATTAACCCTTTTTTCTTTTTTACTGCTAAATCAAAACAAGATAACTTCTTGAGCAGTTATCTAAAAAAAAAAAAAAAAAAAATTAGATGCTGTCCCTGAATCTGTTCCACAGCAAAAGCAAAAGTTCTGGTACAAAGATGAAAAAAGTTCTGGTACAAAAATGAAAGCTCACGCTTAATAATTCAGGAAAGCAATTATGGGAATCTACAGCCCATGTTTCTTAAAAAGCACCCAAAAGCCTTCCTATACTTGTGTATAAGACACACCAAAATAAATTGAAGCAAAGTCACTATTAGTCACTTCCAATAACAATGACTAAATTGTCTAAAGAAATCAAATTGTTCATTAAAGAGTTCAAAGGGAAAAAACAGTATTGATTAGTTTAAATTTTATCTCTAGCTGCTTCTAAATATCTTCTGTGGAGATGCTTAAATACAGCAAGAAACAAACAAACAAAAAAGCACGAATTCCTTGTTATCCAATAGCTGGATAATGATCAGTTTCTGAATTCTGAACTGACGACCATTAGGAACATCTCTGAAACGATGCAGATGAATGAAATACAATCCCAAAGAATTTCCAGAATAGTTTCAATCTCTTCTACTAAATCATTTTCCAGAGCTATTAACAATTACAGAATGATTCATTTGCTTTTCATCTTCTCTCCCTTCTGGCACAGTCTCCAGTGGAGGGCTTAATGAGAAGTTAAATGACCACAAGACAGGCAGCAGAAGGAAGATCTTGAAATGGGTATCAAATAGGCCGGTTTTACTTGATGAAAGCAAATAAATATCTAATATTTCAGAAAATCTACCAGGAATGGTAACAATGAAAAATGAAAAAGTTTTCCTTTACAGTGACTTTCCCTACTAAAACTAAAGATAGTTTTGAAAGACAGCAAATGCAACCAAGCACAAACAGCTATAAAGTTCAAAGAAGCCTCTGACCCTGTAAAATCAGTTCACCTGAAAAGATGTAACCTTTGATGCAAAATAAATTCTTATGAAAACAACACCAACCACTCCCCAAAGACTATAAAGCAGTACTGAAAATTCACCCATGTTTAAGCTTCAAAGTTATTGTGACTAATGTATAAATTCTGACAGTGTCATGTTAGCAGGTAATTAAGCTTAAGAAAACACATACTGAAGAATTTACAGAAGCCTTAAAAGAAAATATTAATTTTCTAAAGTAGTATATCTGAAGAATGCACAATTCAGTAAGTTAATAACTTAAAAAAGTAACCTAAGAACCCTTAAATGCCCTTCTCCCTATCACTGCAGAATTGCAATTTCAGGCCTCATGGTTATGATGAACCAACTTAACAAAAATATTCTGGGTTTATCATTCTTGCTATAGATTAAGAATTCTCCAGGGCCAAAGTCCTAATCCTATATAACTACCTATATGTTGCAATAAAAACCTCCGAACTTCAATGAAAAATAAAAACTTCCAACTACTGACTTCCCAGAGTTTTCAGGCAGCCCTTTAAAATGCGTTTTTACTGAAACCTTCGTGGCTGGTAGTCAGAAAAGACTCAATAAACTCCCTCTTTCTATACTTACCTTCAAAATTGCCTTTGTACTGAGTTTTGCTCTTCTTGAAATGTGGGAGTTTGAAAGTGAAATACTTTTTATAGTAACTAGTTCAGCGACATCTAAAGGAGCTTTTGGGGTTAACATTCACATACAGGCCAGCACAAGTAGCCAGGCATACAAGGATAATGTGATTATGGTGTTAGATTATCCTTAACCAAATCACTGCAGAAATGGATTTTTCTCTAAAAGTAATCATTTTCTCTTTCTCCTCTCTCAACCATGTGGTTTAGAAGAGAGGAGTTACAGGTTTAAAAGTGACCTAATATTAAAAAGCTGTCACAAAATCATAACACTCCTCTTAACCCTCAGTTTCCGAAAGATAAAAAACGGGCTAATACCATCTTCCCAAAAGTAATTACACCATTTAGGCACGACACAAAGGCAAAAATTGGCCTATAAGAGTAACACATCAGGACAAGGAAAGAGAACAGGATTCCAGGGAGGTCCTGTAGTCGAATTCTGCTCCGTTACTGATTATGAGACCCTGAGAAAATAACTCTTTATGCTCAGCTTCCTCTTTGGGGAAATGGAGAAAATAAAGGAGATCATGAATATAAAACCATCTGTAAACTGACAAGTATGAGACAAATGTGAAAACACTAGTGGCAGCAGCATAAACAAAATTTCTACGTTAACATGAAAAACCTGAGTGTGAACACAAGCAATTTAGAGCATTGGCCTGGAGACGCCAAATATTGAGGAGGCAGCCTCTTAATTTGCTTCAAATCTCCCCGGGTCCTCTTTTTCCCAGAGCTCCAGAAGGGAGAACTACATACAGGTAAAGGGGAGTGTCTAGTTTTCCCAGAGATCACCCAACATCTGAGCTCCTGATCTCAGAAGGAACTTCCTTAAAGCATGACTCAGGATTCTCTCCAAGGTAGAGCTGAATCCAAATACACACATGTACTCCATTTTAAATGGACCCCAAATATCAAAATCCAAACGCACTAAAGGATTCATAGGGTTCACCCTAAGATTTCTGTAAGTAGTAATGCTTTGGTTAAAATATGATTTATGAAAATTCAAATCACAAAACTTTGGGATAGCGTCCATGGCTATCCTGACCACTCCACTCCATCGTTCATATCTAAGGCATAGCACAAAATCAAGTATCCGTATGGACTGATGGTTTTCGGCCAGAGAGAAAATTCTCTCAATCTACCAACCCTGCTGACAAAAACATTTTCCTATTCCTAGCTACATATTTATTCATTTGAAAACATCTCAATCTTGGGCTCAGGACTGTGCTACATGCTGTCACCAAGCTTCTCTCCTATCCCAGGATGATTCAAGTAATAGGGCATTTGTGACAGCGAAAAAAAGAACATGTCAGGGGGATATGGAAGAGATGCTTAGGCTACCCCAAATATTCTTAGCCGAGCCGGGTCATCCCAGGTCACTTTGCCAGCCAAACCTCTTCTATCACAAAGTCCTAAAATTGGATCCATCAACTTGTTCTAGAACTGGTATACTTGAACAGAAACATGATAACTTCAGCAGAATATCCAAACAGGATCTCTGTCACGTTTCATTTCCCCGTCCCACCCCCAGACACAGCCTCCACCACTGTCAGCCCAGCAGGTGCTGCCAGGGCTCCCCATTACCACAGCCATTTATCACCTCTGACATCAAGCATTAAAAACGCCACCACACACACAAATCTAGGCATAAAGAACTCAGCTGCAATCTGAGTGTCTCTTCAGGGTAGAAAATCCCAAAGCCAGGGTTTTGAGTCCTGCCTCACGCTTTAAACTAGGGCAATTGGTGGCTAATAAGCGCCATCTCCCAAAAACAATCATTTTCAAGCACACCCCGAATGTCTCCGTCCGGGCCGTGCTTCGCTGCTGCCCCACCAGCGAAACCCCCACAAACCCGACCCGGCCAGGGGTAGGGCGGGCGATGCCCCGGGCCCGGACGAGGGGCACGCCGCCGAGCTCCGAACCCGGGCCCTCAGAAACCGCGCATCCCCGCCGGGCGGGCCCCGGAACCCCCGCCCAGGCCCCGCCGCGGGCACCTCCGCCGCCGGCTCGTGCCAGCCCCGGGACGCGCGGTCCCCTCAACGCGGCCCCGCCGCCGCCTGGTTCCAGGAGCCCCCGCCCAGATCCTCCTCAGCCCCGCTCCCCTGGCCGCTCGGCGCAGACGTCTCCCGAAACCCGGCCCTCCCAAGCCCCGGCCCCACAAGCCCCAAGCCAGCCCCACTCACTGCGCGGCGGCGGCGGCCGGGCCGGGAGATCCCCGCGGCCGGAGAGCGCGAGCGCGGGGACGAGCGAGCCCGCGCCCGGCGACGGCGGCGGCGGCGGCAGAAGGGACGACTGAGCCCGCGCCCGGAGTTGCGGCTCCAGCTGCCCGGCGCGGGCGGCGCCTTCCCAGCAGAGCCGTGGCGCCACGAGCGCGGGCGCCCCCTAACGGCAGCGCGGGCGGGAAGCCAGAGAGCCGGGCGGCCTTAGGAACTCAGCGAGCGCAGCCTGAGCCGTGCGGTCAAAACCGCAAGACCGCAGCCCCGAAGCCCCGCCCCGAAGCCCCAGTCCCGCCCCTTAGGCTCCGCTCAGAAGCCCCAAAGCCCCGAAACCCCGCCCCTACGTCCCGCCTCCGTCCGCAGCCTGGGGTCCGCCCAGCCCCAGGCCCACTGCGTCCTCAGAGCTGGTGTTTCCACAGCTGTTTCTCCTTAGTCATTTCATGAACTTGTATGGGGTCCCCACTGTATCTCAGGCCTGGGGGTTTAGGAGATACAGCGGCCACCAAGACGGAAGCGGGTCCTAATGAAAGGAGAAGACAGACAAGATTCAAGGAAATAGCTAATAGACAAAATAATGACAGGTTGTGATCATAAGCGTTGGGAGAGGCGTGATTAGAGGACTTAGATGGAGAAGGGAAGGGAGCCCCTGCTTCAAACGCAGTAGCCAAGGAAGACCTGGCCCCCGGACCTGCGGTCGGAGCCCCTCCTGCCTGCCCTGCACTGGGGAGACAACCCTGCGATGAGGCCTGTGAAGAAGCCCCCGCGGCCACCCCTCCGGCCTGGTGGGCAGGACAGCAAAGGACAGCTGGGCCCAGAGGCTCAGCAACACGGACAGCCAGGTGGAGAGAAGGGCAGAGCCACCTTCAGCAGACAAAACGACCCGTGCAAAGGCTCTGGGGCCTGGAGGAGCTCGGCCCTAGATGAGGCTGGCGCCAGTATTGTCCCCACTTCACCAGGAAGGAAGCCAAGACTGCAGAGGATGGGCAGCTCCTAACGCCTCAGGGCTAATTGGTCTCCATCCGTCCACTCGTTCCAAGTCCCATTCGCTTCCTACTAGCCAGGCCTCTGTCCCCTTCCATTGGGACCAGTTACCTGATGCTGGGTTTAACCTTCTCCACCAGAATAACCACTGGCCTTAGAAACTTACTTGGGTTTCACGTCTGCATGTGTGTGAGCTAGCTCTGGGGTTGAAATTATATCAGCATGATCATCACAGTTATATCTGATACTTGATTCTTCTCCAAAGCTCAAATTGATAGGTTGAATAAATGACATATGCTTCATCAACATATCCGAGTGCTACACGATCAAATTCACAAAGACTAGGCTAGAATACAGGGAAATGTGTGTGAAAATGATCAGTACACAAACTAGTATACATGATATCCTGATTTTATTTTTAAAAATATATATACAGACAAAAATGTTGAAGGATCATCGTGTTCAAGATAATGGTATGGGGATGTTAATGGCATTGCTTCTTATTTTTCTGAATTTTCATGAATATTGAATTTATAGTCAGAAAAATACAATGAATTTTGGTTTGGTTTTCTTTTTTGGTCCCCCGCCCCGCCCCACCCCGCTGGGTTTTGTTGTTGTTGTTGTTTTAATAGAAGGACAATACCAAAATTACTCAATACTCAGATCTCCAGAATTTGGTGCCACTGATAACCGAGAATTGCCTCTGACTTACTGGGTGTCCTTGGAAGAGTCATTTCCCCTCCCAGGGCTTCTATTTCCCCATATAAAAACTGATGGATTAATTTTGTTATTGGTGATTTTGTCAGACCTAGTCCTTCCTATTATCTTAAAATTTGTATAACTATTGCTAATTGTACTTTCACTTTTGTATTTTATAATCAATAGATGGCTATTGAAATGCAGTTGGGTTTTATATAATCTTGTATTCAGTAAAATTGAACTCTTTCAGTTCTAATAAGTTTGTAGGTTCTCTTGAATTTGCTGTGCAAATAATCATAGAGTCTGCAAGTCGTAACAGTGTGGTATCTTCCCATCCTTTTTTTCCTTTTCCTTGCAGTACGGTGCTGACTAAATTCTCCCACACAATGTTGAAGAGCAGTGATGGTAATGGGCATTTCTATCCTGTTGACTGCTTGTAACTTATCACCGTTAACTGTAGTGTTTGTTGTGGATTTTTTTGATAGATATTCTTTATCAGGGTAAGGAAGCACTATTCTTCTTTACTATGAATGGGTGCTGAATTTTATCAATGTGAGATTCCCTCCATTGCAATGTAATGAATTGCAACCATGGATCCTATTATATATATATATATATATATATTTTTTTATTTATTTATTCTTTTTTTTTTTTGTTTTTGAGAGGAAGTCTTGCTCTGTCGCCCGGGCTGGAGTGCAGTGGCCGGATCTTAGCTCACTGCAAGCTCTGTCTCCTGGGTTCACGCCATTCTCCTGCCTCAGCCTCTCGAGTAGCTGGGACTATAGGCGCCCGCCACCTTGCCCAGCTAGTTTTTTGTATTTTTTAGTAGAGACGGGGTTTCACCATGTTGGCCAGGATGGTCTCGATCTCCTGACCTCGTGATCCGCCCGTCTCGGCCTCCCAAAGTGCTGGGATTACAGGCTTGAGCCACCGCGCCCGGCAGGATCTTATTATATTAAACCATCCACGTGTTCCCGAGATAAACTCGCCTTGATGATGTATTTTTTAAGTCAATATATTTTTATTCAAGGAATTTCACACATCATGATGTATTATTTTTTCAATATACTGCTAGATTCCATTTGCTAATATTTCATTAGGGTTTTTGTATCCATGGGGATGACTGAGATACACTACTATTTTCCATTCTTATTCTCTCCTCGTCTGGCTTTGCTATCAAAGTTACTTGAGCTCATAACATACCTTAAGGAATGAGTGTCTATTCACTAGACTGGGATTTTCTATAGAATTTGAATGTTCTATAGGATTCTCCCGCAAACCATCTGGATCTGTTGGTTTGAGGAATTGGGGGTGGAAAGGGTTTATATTGGAAGCTGTTTGCCTCCATAGAGCTCAGGGTTGCAAGCCTGCTAGGGAAGGCTGGCTTCTAGTTTACAGCTGCCCCTGACCCTCTGCACCTCTCTTTTCCAGGTGGCCACCAAGTATCCAGGCTCCTGTGGTAAAGACACTGATCCTGGTCTGCCCCGGGCCAGGCTGACCTGGAGGGTGCTGTTTATTATTGCAGCTACACCTGTTACAGGAAAGAACCAAGCCCAGAACGGTGCTGGGAGGGCAAAGGGGGACCAGCAGTTGACACAACTGATTGGTAGGAATGAAGCCTGGAGTTCTGAGTCCCCTGCCTCTCTCCCTTCTTCTTCTCCCAACTCTCACTGCCTAGCCGACCTCACCTCCTACTTGTCAGGAAAACCTTTCCCCTTCAGTGGGAGCCCCCGGACCTCTCCTCTGCCCTCTTTTGGATTGACCTGCATTGCGCTATCCTCCCCTCATGAGATGGCTGGGGGATTCCACCTCCTGTTCAGGTGATCCCCTCCCTGGGCTCTGATCCATTCCTTCTCCTGCCTTTTAGCCTCTCCAGGCTCAGATCTTCCATCCCTCCCTCTCTCCAGTCCCCATCTCCCACGCCCATCAGCAGATAAACAGCCTCAGGTCTCTGTCTGACTGAAGAATTTTCAGACTTCTCCTTTGACACAGTGTCCCCCTCCCTCTCTTCCTTTGGTGTGTCTCCCACTTCCCCTACCCGTAACATTCAATCTGACCTCAGGGCCCACCTCTCCATCTAAATGGGTCACCAGAATCTTCCTTGATACTAAATCCCAAAGAGCCTCCTCTGACCTACGTGGCTCAGTCCTCTCTGCAGCAAGGCCCCTGCAGTGACGTCTGCCAGGGGACAGCCCCTTCCCTTGGCTTCTAGGATGAGTGTTCTCCTTGTCCTCCTCCTTCTTCTATAGCTCCTCCTCTTAGACTTACAAAGATGCTCCTCTTGCTTTACCCCGACACTTATGCCCAAGTTTCTGTCCAACACCATCCCCTCCTCTCCATGTACCCCTCTCCATGGAATGGCTCAGCCGCCTCCATGGATTCTTTTACTGTGTCTGAGCCAAAGGCTTCCAAATACATGTCTCTGGGCCAGCCCTCTGTCCTGAATCCAGAGCTATAGATCTTGTCTTTCTATAGCCCCAATTCTGTACAAGGTACTGTGCCAGGTGCTTTTACCCACTGTATCAGTTACCTTTTGCCACATAACAAATAATCCCAAAAGGTAGGGTCTTAAAACAGCTTCCAAGCGCTTTCCCCTCCGTTTCTGTGGGTCAGGAACTTAGAAGCAGCTCAGGATCCCTCAGGAGCTTGCAGTCTAATTGGCGGCAGGGGCTGCAGTCATCTGAAGCCTGGAGACTTCCCTTCCAAACTCCCTCACGTGGCGTTCAGCACAAGGCATTCATTCCTTGTCGTGAGAGTCTCTCCTGACAACATGGCAGCGGACGTCCCCCAGAGCAAGTGACCCAAGAGACAGCAAGATAGAAGCCACAGTGTCTCCTATAACTCAACCTCAGAAGCGACACACATATTATTATGGTCCCACAGATCAACCCTACTACAGTGCGGGAGGGCACCACAAGGCGTGAAGCAGGAGGCTGCCACCACACCCTCACCACAGCTTGGAAGGCAGAACACCCCCACAGCCCACGGGATAGATGAGAAGGCGAAGGCACACAGAGGTGAAGTTATTGATCCAGGCCACATGACTAAGTGTGGGAGGAGAGACTGGAACATGGTTCTGCCGGCTCCCTGCAGTTTCCTCCTCCTCACAGCCCATCGAACCAGGGTCCACTGCCAGCCTCCTCACCCTCAGCATGTGCAAACCTGAACTCTCCTCACCACCCCCAAACCTCCCAAGTCTCCAGCTCAGCTCAGCAAATGGCGCCTCCGTCCTCCCATCTGCCCAGACCAGAAGCTTTGAGTCATGCCTGCTCCTCCCTCCCCCTCACTTCCCAGTGCCAGAGAACCCAGCCCTGCCAAGTCTTCCCCCTCAGTGCAGCCTGGATTCATTTCTCCTTCTCCCTCTTCATCTCCACCACCATCAAGTGAGGCCAAGCCACCAATATGTCCATCTCGGACCTCTGCAGTAGTCCCCTCCTGGTGTCCCCTATTCCCTCAGACCCCTATGTTGCCCATCCGTCCTCCTGTCTCCAGCATAAGACAGCTTTAAGAGCACGAAGCTGTGTGTCACCCTGCCTGCTTTCTACTCCCTCAGTGGCACCCATTGCCTTCAGGATCCAGTTCAAACTCCCCACAGTGTGGTCTGGTCCCTGACCACTGGTCCCTCCTTCTCTCCTCTCCTCTCTCTCTGGGCCCAGCCTCTCTGGCCACATTTCAGGTCCTGGGACCCACTGCTAATTTTCTCACTTCGGGGCCTTCCATTATGCTGTTCCCCTGACCTAGATCTCTCTTTCCCCGCCCGTTAGCATGCCTGTCTCCTCACCCTTTAGCATATTGTCACCTCCTCGGGGAGGTCTTCCCTGACCTCCCAGCGAGACTGAGTTCCCCCAGCTATAACTTCCACAGTGCCTGTCCTTCCCTCTCTCCACCTCCCTGCTTCTCAGCTGGACTGTGAGCTTCCTGAGGACAGAGGCTGTGTCCCCTTAGCTCATAACTGCACCCTAGTACTTCACCCGGTACCCGGCACTTAGCACGTTCTCAACAGCTATGTTACAGTTTGGTGCATTCCCTGCACTGTCTCCCGCTTGCACTCCACACTCCAGCACATGGACAATGTTCGTTTCCTTAGATGAATTATGGGATCTCTGACCTCCAGATGTTCACTCATGCTGTTCCCTCTCAGGCATGCCCTTCCCTTTTTTCCCCCGATTCACTCAGCTAACTCCAGTTTATTCATTAGCAACTTGGTTTGCCAGATTTAGCAAATGAAAATACAGGATGCTCTGTTAAATTTGAATTTCAGATAAACAATGAATACTTTTTTCATATAAGTATGTCCCAAATATTGCATTAGATACAAGTATCCAGTATTTTACCTGGCCACCCTATCAGGAACCAGCACCACTCCCCTCTCCTTTGAGAGGTCTCCCTGGCCTCCACCTCTACTTTAGGTCTGCTCGCCCCCTAAGCCAGGGGTCCCAAACCAGCCCCTGCTGGCTCCTGCTGAGCACGTAAACACTCCCTCTGTTCTGAAACAGTGTGTACCAACCGGACTGTGATCTGACACAGAGAACTGTGTCTCAGACTCCATTCAGAATCTCTCTTCACCTGGGACAATCTTGGCCCTCAGGAGAGGGTCAGTCAGGTTTACAGAGAAGAGAAATGAAAGTACAATGAAGAGAAAAAGTAAACAAGGTGGGAAAAGGAACTACAAAAGGTAACACAGCCCAAGGAGCAAGAGCAGGCTGAAGCTCTTGACTGATTGCGTGCTTGCGGAGTTCCCCTTCCCACCTCCCTCCATGCCTTGCCTTGCCTCTGTCAGTTAGAGCCCCTCTTCCCCCAGCTCCAGTCTCAGGGAGCTTTTGGATTATTCTGGAGCAGGAATGCAAAAATAAACCAGTCTGGGTCCCTTTAAAAGGTTTTCCAAAACAACCTCTTGAGCTTCAAAATGGAAGGCCCTAGGCAGGTGCAGTAGCTCACACCTGTAATCCCTGTACTTTGGGAGGCCAAAGCAGGAGGATGGATCACTTGAGCCCATGAGTTCGAGACCAGCCTGAGAAACATAGTGAGATCCCCCCCATCCCTACAAAAAAATACAAAAATTAGCAGGCCATGGCGATGTGCGCCTATAGTCGCAGCTACTTAGGAGGATGAGGTAGGAGGATTGCTTGAGGTGGTTGATGCTGCAGTGAGCTGCGACTGCATCAGTGCATTCCAGCCTGGGAAACAGAGTAAAACCCCAATTCAAAAAATAATTAATCAATTCATTAATTAAAATAAAATGGGAAGCCCTGTGAGGGAGCAAGGTAGGAATTCATGCTTCAGCCCCAGATGGAGGAGAGCTGTGAGGGTGCAGTGCGCAAGGAGGCACCCCCAAAACAGGGGACAGCTCAACTGCTATCAGAGTCCAAGCAGGTCACCTGAGGGCCAAACCTGCACTCAGCTCACACATGGCCATTCAAATTACCTCCCACAGGCTAGGCACGGTGGCTTAAGCCTGTAATCCCAGCACTTTGGGAGGCCGAGACGGGCGGATCACGAGGTCAGGAGATCGAGACCATCCTGGTGAACACAGTGAAACCCCGTCTCTACTAAAAAATACAAAAAACTAGCCAGGCGAGGTGGTGGGCGCCTGTAGTCCCAGCTACTCGGGAGGCTGAGGCGGGAGAATGGCGTAAACCCGGGAGGTGGAGCTTGCAGTGAGCTGAGATCCCGCCACTGCACTCCAGCCTGGGCAACAGAGCGAGACTCCGTCTCAAAAAAAAAAAAAAAACAAATTACCTCCCACAAGCCCTGCCATGCTGGGGTGGTCCCTAGGGACTGCAGGAGGTAAAGAACCCTAAAGCAGTGAGTTGCATCGATTATCTGAACCCTCATCTCGGCTGATCTCCTTCCAACTACCCGTTGTGGCATATTCTGAGGAGTCCAGGAACTGGCCAGTGGGGAAATGCAGTCCACTCTGCCTCTCTTGGTGGTGGGCTCTGTCTCTTCAGTGTATGGTGTGTGTGTGTGTGTGTGTGTGTGTGTCCCTTTCTTTTCCTTTGGTCCTTGTGCCACAAGTTTCACCAGCTGTGATTTTCTTAGGACTTGTAAATGGCCTTCTTTAGCTTTTTACTCACTGGGTGCATCAACTCAGAAATAAATTCCTAAACAGCCCCCTTGCACTCTCTGTCCCTGGGAACTGGCCCCAGTCCCTCTCCACACTTGCCTCAGCTTCCAGGCCACCCTCTGGCACAAGTGACCCTTGCAGCCAGCAGTTTCCAATGCCTCCTCCACATCCAGCCATTAAGACGTTTTGGCAAGTTTGATGAGAGTGTTTTTCCTTTTTTAATAAGGTTTCTAATTGCCTGTTATTTCCAACCTTCTCTTTCATCAGCTTCCAAAACTCTGCTGGGAGCTGCAGAACCAGGGAAAGGAATCTGGTTCTCACCAGTGTCAGGAGAGAGGCCCTGCGGTTGTCCTTGGATGTCACCATCCTCTTCGCCATTATGACTCGTAATTATAGACAACAGATCTTAAATTAGCCCAGGAATCAGAAGCTCTGGCTCCTGTCTTCAGCCCCAGGAGCGTCTCAGCGTGCCACCTCTGAAAAGTTTACTGGCTTTGAGACCCCTTTTATGTCAAATGGGAATAAAGCTGCCTAGCCATAGCATCACTGGCTGGTGTGAAAAGAGCTCATAAAACAACTCCAGATTCTGAAGTCTCACCCTTACAACTCTGTGTCCCCAAACACTTGTCTGTAACACATTTCAGGCCTTGGTTTGTCCTCTTGCCCTGTTCCTAATCCAAGCCATTTCCTCTGCATGTGTTTAGTTGTTTAGCAAGGGCGTAATCACTTGCAAAGCCTTGCTTCTGCCTTTTCTGTCCAGTCCCTCCCAGGCTGGAGCTCTCTGGGTCCTCGGGCCTCTCTTTCCACACTTTTTCCTACCTGGATGCCTACTCTCAACCTCAACCCAATAAGGGGGCACCAACCCACTGCCCCTGCCCCATCTCAAATACATTGCCTTGTCAAGGAGTTCTGCATGACTGTCTGAAATGTGGTTATGACAGGGATCAGGATATGCTCCCCCAA
This sequence comes from Piliocolobus tephrosceles, assembly GCF_002776525.5. Lineage (NCBI taxonomy): Eukaryota > Metazoa > Chordata > Mammalia > Primates > Cercopithecidae > Piliocolobus > Piliocolobus tephrosceles. The sequence continues at coordinate 77,916,612 of NC_045435.1, forward strand.
AATATGGCAACTTGGTATACTGGGTATTTTTAAGTTGAACGAATTTGAGAAAGAGCAGATGCAGGAAGGACTCTTTGACCTTCCCCTGAAACTAGTCATAAGCCCTTATTTAGTTCGTTATGAAGTCCTCCACATCACACGAAACTTATATTACATAAATGTGTAAGTTTTTCTCTTGTTAATCTGCCTTTTGCTACAGAAGGAAAAAGGTATTTTTTCCTCCATATAATTACCTTTATAGAACTCCTATGTCTTATAAAACCTACAATTAATAATATTTGTAAAGTTGCCATAATACTGGATCTGTGAATGTTCTAGGAGCTTCTGAAATGTAAAGTATGATTACAAGGCAAGAACGCTATTTTAACCCTATTAAAATGTACCTAGGGTTTTGGGGCAATACAGGGGTTGGAAGGCTCAACACCTCAATGGTTAACAGTGGATCCATTGTCATCTCAGCAAAAAAAAAAAAAAAAAAAAAAAAAAAAGAGAGAGATAGACACAGCATCATGTCGAGCAGTAACTATAGCAACTGCATGAAGAGCCATGTTTTGGGATTCAGAATTGCCTTACACATGTCACTTATCTCCTGTTACTGACGTCAGGTCCCAAGATGACTGGGTGGGACCCCAGTTTGCTCTCTGGCTCTGTCACTTACCAGCAACCAGGGCTTGGACCCACTCAAAAGCCTCTCAGCCTCAGTTTCCTCAACTGTAAAATGGAATAAACAACTCCTTGGCAGGGCTGTTATGACACTAAAATGAAACAAAGTATGAAAAATTCTGACAATGCAGTGCCTGGCATGAAGTTGGCACACAATAAATTGGTAGCTCTTATTATAATAACTAATTGCTGTCCTGCTGATTTGAAGAGATAAATATAGAAGTGAAACCCTGGCAGGCAGCAGGAGAACTGGGCTGAGAGGGGACTTTTTGAGACTGATGATTTGATTGTTCCAACAAGACCTCTTAAAACATCCATTTATTTTGGTGGCAAGTTGAGATATTGTCCACCTTGATAAATGCTATGAATAATTAAGGAACAATGACTTCCACTGACGTTCTTATAGCACTTGTGTGATTAATTAAATATATCTTTTAATAATCCTTTCTGAATTAAGACGCACAAAACCTAAACTCCTAACATTGTAAAACTAAGTTGGCAGAGTGATGTAATTATACACAGTAATAAACAGGAAAGCAATAACTTAAATATCATTAAATACCCAAGTAACAATGAGGAAGAAACAGCATCCCCATTTTGACTGAATTTTTTTTTAAGTATAATTTTGCGACTGGGGTATAACGTCCACAAATATATAGAAATATACACAGAGCAAATGTATAGAAATATACACAGAGCAAAAACAACTCAGTGAATTTTCACAAAGTAAACATACCCTGGTCACCAACATGCAGATAAAGACAAAGAACAGCACCAGTACTCCAGGAGCCCCCTTATATCCCTTCTTGGCTAATCTTTCCTTTACTTTCTTTATTTTTTTTTTTTCTTTTCTTCTCTTCCTCCTTCTTCCTCTTTGAGATATAATTTGCAAGCCATACAATGTATTCATTGTAAATATAATTTGATGATTTTTTCTAAATGTATGCAGTTGTGCAACCATCACCACCATTCACTTGTTTGTTTGTTTGTTTGAGATGGAGTTTCGCTCTTGTTGCCCAGGCTGGAGTGCAATGTCACGATATTGGCTCACTGCAGCCTCTGATTCCTGAGTTCAACAGATTCTCCTGCCTCAGCCTCTTGAGTAGCTGGGATGACAGGCACCCACCACCATGCCTGGCTAATTTGTGTATTTTTAGTAGAGACAGGGCTTCACCATGTTGGCCTGGCTGATCTCAAACTCCTGACCTCAGGTGATCCACCCGCCTCAGCCTCCAGAAGTGCTGGGATGACACGCATGAGCCAAGACGACAGACCACTATCCAGTTTTAGAATCCTTGTTTTGCTCCAAAAACTTCTCTTGTTCAAAGTCAGTCCCGGCCGGGCGCGGTGGCTCAAGCCTGTAATCCCAGCACTTTGGGAGGCCGAGACGGGCGGATCACGAGGTCAGGAGATCGAGACCATCCTGGCTAACACGGTGAAACCCCGTCTCTACTAAAAATACAAAAAAAACTAGCCGGGCGAGGTGGCGGGCGCCTGTAGTCCCAGCTACTCCGGAGGCTGAGGCAGGAGAATGGCGTAAACCCAGGAGGCGGAGCTTGCAGTGAGCTGAGATCTGGCCACTGCACTCCAGTTCGGGCGACAGAGCAAGACTCCGTCTCAAAAAAAAAAAAAAAAAAAAAAAACAAAGTCAGTCCCTTATTATGGTCAGTCCTTACTCCCGTCCTCAGCCCCAGACAACCATTGATCTGCTTTCTGTCCCTAGAGTTTAGAGTTTTGCCTTTACTAAAATTTTTAAATAAGTGGAACCATACAACAGGAGACAAACAATAATAGTTTTTTGTGTTATAACTGTTTTTTGTTTGTCTGTTTGTTTTTTGAGACAGAATCTCGCTGTGTCACCCAGGCTGGAGTGCAGTGGCATGATCTCGGCTCGCTGCAACTTCCACCTCAGGGGTTCAAGCGATTCTTCTGCCTCAACCTCCTGAGTAGCTGGGACTACAGGTGCCCGCCACCATGCCCGGCTAATTTTTCTGTTTTTAGTAGAGAAGCGGTTTCACCATATTGGTCAGGCTAGTCTTAAACTCCTGACCTCATGATCTGCCTGCCTCGGCCATAACTGGTTTTTTAATCACAAAACATATAAATATGAATATTGCCAAATTAGAGTTTTCAAAGTGTGGCACATGAAACAACTTCAGTTCCTCAACAAAACACTAGCCAACAGAATTCAACAACATATTAAAAAGATTATTCACCTAATCAAGTGGGATTCACTCCAGGGATGCAAGGATGGCTCAGCATAGGAAAATCAATAAACATGGTACATACATCATCAGAATCAAGGACAAAACCAATATTAGCATTTCCATAGATGCTGAAAAAAAAAAAAAGACAAAAGTCAATATTCCTTCATGATAAAAATCCTCAACAAATTGGGTATAGAAGGAACATACCTTAACACAATAAAGGGTATATATGACAAGCCTACAGCTAATATAATACTGAACAGGGAAAAATTAAAAGCCTTTCCACTAAGATCTGGAAAAAGACAAGGATGCCCACTTTCGCCACTTTTATTCAACATAGTGCTAGAAGTCCTAACCAGAGCAATTAAGCAAGAGAAATACATCAAGGACATTCAAATTGAAAAGGAAAAAGTCAAATAATCCTTGTTTGCAAATAACATGATCTTATATTTACAAAAGCCTAAAGACTCCATGAAAAAAACCTTAGAACTGATCTATGAATTTAGTAAAATTGCAGAATACAAAACCAACATGCAAAAATCAGTAGTGTTTCTATATGCTAACAGTGATCAATCTGAAAAAGAAATCAAGAAAGCAATTTTATTTATAATAGCTACAAAAAAAAATACCTAGAAATAAATTTAAACAAAGAAACAGGGCCAGGCATGGCAGCTCACGCTTAAAGTCACAGAACTTTGGGAGGCCGAGGTGGGCGTATTACTTGTGTTCAGGAGTTTGAGACCAGCCTGAGCAACATGGTGAAACCCCATCTCTACAAAAAGTACAAAAAGTTAGCTGAAGTCCCAGCTACTTGGGAGGCTGGGATAAGAGGATCACCTGTGCCCAGGGGGTCAGGGGGTCGAGGTTGCAGTGAGTCATGATCACGGCACTGCACTGCAGCCTGGGCACTGGAATGAAACCCTGTCTCAAAAAAAAGGAAGATCTGCACAAAGAAAACTATAAAACAGTGATGAAAGAAATTTAAGAGGACACAAAAAATGGAAAGATATCCCGTGTTCACAGATTGGAAAAATTAATATTATTAAAATGTTTATAGTACCCAAAATGATCTACAGATTCAATGCAATGTCTATCAAAATAACAGTGACATTCTTCACAGAATTAGAAAAAAAAATCCTGGGTGGGCACAGTGGCTCAAGCCTATAATCCCAACACTTTGGGAGGCCGAGACAAGAGGATCACCTGAGTTCGGGAGTTTGAGACCAGCCTGACCAACATGGAGGAACCCCGTCTCTACTAAAAATACAAAATTAGCCAGGCGTGGTGGCACATGCCTGTAATCCCAGCTACTCAGGAGGCTGAGGCAAGAGAATTGCTTAAACCTGGGAGGCAGAGGTTGCGGTGAGCTGAGATTGTGCCACTGCACTTCAGCCAGGGCAACAAGAGCAAAACTCCGTCTCAAAAAAAAAAAAAAAAGAAAGAAAGAAAGAAAGAAAAAACAATCCTAAAATAATGTGGAACCACAAAATACCTCAAATAGCTGAAGCAATCCTAAGCAAAAAAAAAACAAAGTTGGCAGCATCACACTACTTGATTTCAAATTATACTACAAAGCTCTAGTAACCAAAACAGCATTCCACTGGCACAAAAACAGACACATAGACCAATGGAACAAAATCGAGAACCCAGAAAAAAATCCGTGCATTTACAGCCAACTGATTTCCACAGAGGCACCAAGAACATACATTGGGGAAAGGGCTGCCTCTAATAAATGGTGCTGGGAAAATTGGATATCAGTATGCAGAAAAATAAAATTAGATCCCCATCTTTCATCATATACAAAAATCAACTCAAAATGGATTAAAGACTTAAATGTAAGGCCTACAACTCTGAAACTACTGGAAGGAAGCATTGGGGAAACACTACAGGACAGTGGTCTGAACAAAGATTTTTTTGGGTAAGACCTCAAAAGCACAGGCAACAAAAGCAAAAAATTAACGAGGTGAAGAGACAACCTTCAGAATGGGAGAAAATATTTGCAAAGTATCCATCTGCTACAGTTTGGATATTTGACCCTCAAAAACCTTATGTTGAAATTGACCCATGTTGGAGGCAGAGCCTAACTGGAGGATCCACTTCCAATGGGTTATAGGGGCAGATCCCTGATGAATGGCTTGGTGTTGACCTCACAGTAAGGAGTGTGCTCTCTATTAGCTCCTGTGGGAGCTGGTTGTTTAGAAACAGCTTGGCACCTGCCTCCCCTCTCTCTTACTTCCTCTGTCTGGCAATGCCAGCTCCCTTTTGCCTTCTGCCACGGGTAGAAGCAGCCTGAAGGCCTCACTGGAAACATGCCACGCTTCTTGTATAGCCTGCAGAACCATGAACCAAAGAAACCTCTTTTCTTTATAAACAACCCAGCTTCAGGTATTCCTTTATAGCAACACTGCACAGACTGAGACACCATCTGTATTAGTTCATTTTCACAATGCTAATAAAGACATACCCAAAACTGGGAACAAAAAAGGTTTCATTGGACTTATAGTTCCACATTGTTTGGGGAGGCCTCAGAATCATGGCAAGAGGTGAAAAGTTCTTCTTACATGGCAGCAGCAAGAGAAAATGAGGAAGAAGCAAAGGCAGAAACCCCTGATAAACCCATCAGATCTTGTGAGACTCGTTCACAATCACAAGAAAAGCACGGGACCCAGAAGGAGGTAATTATTACCTCCTGTCCCCAGGTAATCATTACCTCCTCCTGGGTCCCTCCCACAACATGTGGGAATTCTGGGAGATACAATCCAAGTTGACATTTGGGTGGGGACATAGCCAAACCATATCACCATCCAACAAGGGATTAATAGCCAGAATATATAAGGAACTCAAACAACTCAATAGTAAAACAAACAAACAAACAAATAATTCCATAAAAATGGGCAAAATATATGATTAGACATTTCTCAAAAGAAGACATACAAATGGCCAACAGGCACATGAGAAAATGCTCAACATCGGCTGGGCGCGGTGGCTCAAGCCTGTAATCCCAGCACTTTGGGAGGCCGAGACGGGTGGATCACGAGGTCAGGAGATCGAGACCATCCTGGCTAACCCGGTGAAACCCCGTCTCTACTAAAAAATACAAAAAATTAGCCGGGCGAGGTGGCGGGCGCCTGTAGTCCCAGCTACTCGGGAGGCTGAGGCAGGAGAATGGCGTAAACCCGGGAGGCGGAGCTTGCAGTGAGCTGAGATCCGGCCACTGCACTCCAGCCTGGGTGACAGAGCGAGACTCTGTCTCAAAAAATAAATAAATAAATAAATAAATAGAAAATGCTCAACATCACTAATCATCAGGGATATGCAAATCAAAATCACAATTAAATATGACCTCACCCCAATTAAAATGTCTGTTATAAAAAAAAAAAAAATAACAAATGCTGGCAAGGATGTGGGAAAGGGGGAACAGTTGTATCCTGTTGGTGGGAAAGTAAATTAGTTACAGCCACTATGGAGAACAGTATGGAAGTTCCTCAAAAAACTAAAAATAGAACTACCATATGATCTGGCAATCCCACTGCAGGGTATATACCCAAAACAAAGGAAATCAGCATGTCAGAGATATCTGCACTCCTATGTTTATTGCAGCACTATTTACAACAGCCAAGATATGGAATCAAGCTGTGTGCCCATCAATGGATGAATGAACTTCATAAAGAAAATATGGTATATATACACAATGAAATATTCTTCAGCCATAAAAAAGAATGAAATCCTGTCATTTGCAACATCATGGATGGAACTGGAGGAGGTCATTATGTTCATATAAGCCAGGCACAGAAAGACACATACCATATATTCTTATTCATATGTGGGAGCTAAAAACGTGGGTCTCATGGAGGTAGAGAGTAAAATGGTGGTTACCAGAGTCTGGGAAGTTAGCGGGGATGAAGAGAGCTTGATTAATAGTTACAAAAATACAGTTAGATGGACGGAATACATTCTAGTATTTGATAGTGCAGTAGGGAAATTATAGTTAACAATAATTTATTGTGTATCTCAAAATAGCTAGAAGAGAAGAATTACAATGTTTCTAACACAAAGAAAAGTGCTTGAGGTTATGGATATCCCAATTACCCTAATCTGATCATTCCACATTGTATACATGTACCAAAATGTCACCTGTAGCCCCAGAATAAATACAACCATTACATATCATGTTTAAAAAAGAAAGAATTGGCCGGGCGCGGTGGCTCATGCCTATAATCCCAGTACTTTGGGAGGCCGAGATGGACGGATCACCTGAGGTTGGGAGTTTGAGACCATCCTGACCAACATGGAGAACCCTGTCTCTACTAAAAATACAAAAAAAATTAGCTGGGCGTGGTGGTGCATGCTTGTAATCCCAGCCACTCAGGAAACTGAGGCAGGAGAATCGCTTGAATCCAGGAGGTGGAGGTTGCAGAGAGCCGAGATCGCACCACTGCACTCCAACCTGGGCAACAAGAGCGAAATTCCGTCTCAAAAAAAGAAAAAAAAAAAAAAAAAAAAAAAAGAATTTCGTGTGTATAGATAACCATTTGCTATCTTAATTGTGTATTTTTAATTAGATACATGAAAATAACTAGCACATCATGCCAATGATGTCACAGATACTATTGCTTAGATCTGGACTAAGTTTAAAAATTAATCAATTTAAAAAAACATTAGGCCCGGCGCGATGGCTCACGCCTGTAATCCCAGCACTTTGGGAGGCTGAGGCAGGTGGATCACGAGGTCAGGAGTTCAAGACCAGCCTAGCCAAGGTGGGGAAATCCCACCTCTACTAACAGTACAAAAATTAGCCAGACATGGTGGCAGGCGCCTGTAATCCCAGCTACTCAAGAGGCTGAGGCAGGAGAATCGCTTGAACCCGGAAGGCGGAGGTTGCAGTGAGCCGAGATCGTACCACAGCATACCAGCCTGGATGACAGAGCGAGAGTATGTCTCAAAAAACCAAAAACAAAAAAATGATGTTTATGGCCATTGAGGTGTTTTATTCATCATTTCAACACTTTTTTTATTGTGTGCCTTCTATGTACTAGATGCTAGATAAATGTTCATTTAGAGATTCTGCTCAAACTGCTTTTTGTATTTACATTTAAAATATCCTTAAAAGGAATTTGATGATTCAAATTAAGTCAGAAAATGTCTATGGAGGTTTAGGAGCATAAGAAGGTGCTGTGCTGTCCTTTCCCCACTCCCATGCAATGAAGGGGGTAGAGGGGTGTGCGGGATACAGCCCTGACCCTCAGAGAGCTAGTGTTGAGGTTGGAGAGAAAACATACCAATAAAATGAGAAATCGCAGCAAGACAGGAAAGAACAATCCGCAGGGGATGCAGTGACACGCAGTAGTGCATGGTTACGTGTTTGCATATAGCAGCTGCCACAAAGGCTTTGGACTGATAAGAAGATTCAGAATTCCGGAAGGGGAGTGAAAGTGTGTATGGATGATGAGGGACTTGGCTCAAAGACGAATAGAATTCAGACAGGCAAAGAAGAAAGTGATGGTTCCAGCAAAATCAGAAGCAGAACAGAGAAAAGCACATGCTAGGGTCAATGAGCTGACCGATGGACTAGTGCAGAGTTGAAAAGGGTGAAGAGTTGGCCACAGGTCAGAAGGGCTGATTCCAATGTTCTACCCACAAACAACTACGAACTGGACTCATGAAACACAAGAGACGTAGTCAGAATGTTTAGGCTGCCTCAATCAATCATATGTGGAATCTCTACAGAATAGATAGGTGGGTTGGTAGACGGATGGATGGATGGATAGATAGATGGTTGGATAGATGGATGGATGGATGGATGGATGGATGGATGGATGGATGGATGGAAGTTGGATAGATGGATGGATGAATGGATGGATGGATGAATGGATGGCTGGATAAAGGAAAGCAGGAAGGGAGGTTGTGCATATGTAGCCACATCCATCCCTGCCTGTGTATGTAAGACCTAAAATTAAAGTTCAATATTATGTGCTGTCTTGACATCTGGCAAAATGAAAGGGCCTCAAATGGCCTAAGAACAAGTTCTCTTCCCCACTATGTTCCTGTAGATATGGTCCCCTGGCCAAATAACCTTCCTTATTTAAGGGACAAGGCACAGTTCCTGCTTATCACTGAGCAACAGGTTTCACTTCCTGCCAGCCCACAGAATTCTTCCAAAAGCCAATCACTTCCTCCTATAGGGACTAAAGAGCACTTCACCCTCTTAAAACTACAAAGCCTGCCTCCCAGAGCCCCTGATTGTTTTCTCTGTTCCTGGGTGCAACCCCCATGTGGTCCTGTGTCCGCCTCCCCTGGGCTGTGAGTATATGTGTTGAGTAAGCTGTCTCAATCTCACCTGGCCAGTGTAGTGTTCAGTCACCCCCATAACCCTAGCTAGGAATCCCTCCCTCACTAATGGGATGAAGAAGAGGCAATCAAAATCTCCATTTTTCTTTGCTGATAGAACCTGGATTTTGTTCAAGGGGCCATCCCCCACAACATGACTTAGAAAATGGTCACTTCATCCCTAGCTCAGAGATAAATCCTAACTGGTTTTATTCCATTAGACTGTAGACCCAGTTCTGCCCATTAAAACCTGAGGATATATCTGATGGGAGGTTTCTGGGAAGGAATTCCTGACTCTTGAGAAGGGAACACTGAAATAAAGGCCCCTGTTCTCTCTCTCTATGTTGTTGTGTCTAAACACCTAGGCTCCAGTTACCCTGTGGCCATAAGCATATGCACCCTACTCTAGAGGAAACTGAAAAACAGATAGAAAAGCCTGGGTCAGTATGGGAGCCGTGGCTCACACCTGTAATCCCAGCGCTTTGGGAGGCTGAGGTGGCAGGGTCTCAGGCCCAGGAGTTCAAGACTGAGTCTTAACTGTCACCATTGAGCCAGTGAATCAACCTTCATACCTTTGAATAATGTCTTTTCTTATTGTTTATGCCAGTTTGGGTCAGTATTTTCTCTTCCTTGCAACGGCAAACATCTTACTGATACATCAGCTCTAAGCTGTATCGGTAAACATGAATTCCTAAATCCATCCAAAGGGATGGCATTCTTAAAGAGTTTTCAGAAGGACCTAAGTTTAAAGTTCAAATTGACGAAATATTCAGATGAGGTTGATTTAAGTATCAGAGAAAGGAACTAGCCACTGAGCACCTACTGCATACATTCACAATATCCCTAAAGTTGGTTACATTATTGCTCCTGTTTCATGGAGGAGGAAACAGACGCTCAGGGAGGTATGTGACCAGTTCAGGTCACATGAGCAGCAAGCATCAGAGCTGGACTTTAAAACCCAGGTCTGTCTGTCTTGTCAAACCCCTGCAGGGGGTTTCACCCTGAGTGCATCAGACTGGGAACTAACTGGAAAGGCAAAATGAAGGAAGAGTCGAAGGAATATCAGCAAGCAATTTTTTTTTTAAGCAAAACTAGAAGGACTTCTTCTATTTTTTAGAGAAAACAACGCTATCAGCAATCTCTCACTTTTTCTGGCACATCTGAACCAGACACAAATGTATGTGAAAATGCAAAATCACATGGGAGATGTACAATCAATTAGTCAGCAAGTATTGATGGAGCTCACAGCATGAGCCTGGCAGCCAGGGTAGCCGCTGGGTGCTGTGTTTTCTAGTCCCACTGAGAGAGGGGCCAGACTAGAGTACAAACTCCAGTTCAAGATGAGAATAATCATTAAAATGTAGTTTAAAGATCCCCTCACAGGCCAGGCACAGTGGCCTCCCGCCTGTAATCCCAGCACTTTGGGAGATCACTTGACGTCAGGAGTTCAAGACCAGCCTGGCCAACATGGTGAAACCCCATCCCTACTAAAAATACAAAAAATAGCCGGGCATGGTGGTGCATGCCTGTAGTCCCAGCTAGTTGGGAGGCTGAGGCAAGAGAATTGCTTGAACCTGGGAGGCAGAGGTTGCAGTGAGCTGAGATCCTGCCACTGCACTCTAGCCAGCCTGGGTGACAGAGCAAGACTCTGCCTAAAAAAAAGAAAAAAAGAAAAAAAAAAATCCCCTCTCAGGATTATAGGTCCATGTTAAAATCTCTTCTATCACTGCAGTGTCACCTTGAGCAGGCTTCTTATATCACTGAGTCTTAGTTTTCTGATCCGTGAAATGGAAATAATAGTAATACTCAGTACAAAAGGCTACTCTTCCAGGTCCAGTTTGTATCTAACAGATATTAGAAAATATTATTTTTTATCCTTTTATTATTCCTTTTGAAAAAGTAGATGTCTGGCTGGGCATGGTGGCTCAGGCCTGTAATCCCAGCACTTTGGGAGGCCGAGGTGGGCGGATCACAATGTCAGGAGATTGAGACCATCCTGGCTAACACGGCAAAACCCTGTCTCTACTAAAAATACAAAAAAAAAAAAAAATTAGCTGGGCATGATGGTGGGCGCCTGTAGTCCCAGCTACTCAGGAGGCGGAGGCAGGAGAATGGCGTGAACCCGGGAGGCGGAGCTTGCAGTGAGCCGAGATCACACCCCTGCACTCCAGCCTGGGCGACGGAGCAAGACTCCGTCTCAAAAAAAAAAAGAAAAAGTAGATGTCTATAATCTCCCACCTGGAAACAAAGAGCTGGCTGTGGGCCTGGATCATGCTGTAGGGTGTTAATCCACATGGTTGGGTCTTCTTGTATTTTCCTTTCTCTCTTTCTCCCAATTCAGAAGGGAGCTGACTCTGGGAATACTGTCCGGAGTCTGGAAGCCTGCGGAAGGTGATACAACCAGCCATTACTGTAACTTCAGAAAGGGCTCCAGGATGGCAGGAAAGCAGGAGAGGACCCTGAAGCCAAAGGGGTCACTTAGCAGGACCAACAGATCCCCTGACCAACTATGTGGGCCAATGACCCAGAGCCAGATCCATTTCCCTCCCTAATCACGGCCTTACTTCAACCTCCAGGACTGTGGGCAACTCAACAAGTACGTGTTGCTGGGGAAGTGGGTATGTGCCCATGAAAGACCACGGTTAGAAATTTTATACCAGGCTGGCACAGCAAAGACCCGGACTCAGAGTCAAGTTCTAGAAAAGAAAGCTTTATTTTTCATATACCTGAGTTGTGGCCTGAAATTCCTACCAGCCATAGCTGGTGTGAAGAATTTCCAGTTGCTTGTTCCAAGGAGACCACAGTGGACACAAAGTTCTGCAAATCTCAACCAGGAGCAGGAAAGAAGGTAAACCTAGAGGAGAGACCACAGGCCCATCACCAAGAGGAGGGTGTGCAGGCAGTGATCAGCCAGAGGCCTTTGGTGTGGGCTTGGGCACCAGGGAGGAAGCAAATGAGGGAATTAAGGAAAAAATAAACCCACCTGGCAGAAAACTGCCACTGTTCACAGTCTCTCACACCCAATTCTTATTAAATCCAGAGATTTGGGTTTGCAGCTAGGGTTTAGCAATTAAAACTGTTACGTTGCAACACCTTTCCGGTTTGAAGTGGTAAAGCCATAAGGCCTGCGAATTTGTGGATTTGACACCGCAGCCTTCTGTGCAAACATCTGACTCACTCTGCACACACCCGGGGGGGAAGCAGCCAGCTCAGGTTTCACTCTTAACCCCCAAACCCTGCTGTGAATGTCAGTTCTTTCCCAGAAGCAAACTGAACAAAGCAAATCTCTTTAAATCAGTGCTGACAGCCTAAACCCAAGTTTATGAAGGTTCAGGCCACAGAGGAGGCCCTGTGCTCCAGGGTTGCACGGTGAGGGGTGAGGGGCTCTGACTCAAATGAGCCAGAACCTAGACTTCGCTATTTTCATCACCTTAACATTTACATTCCAAGAGCCTGGGGAAATGGATCTTTGAGATGACAGAACATTAACCTTTGCTATAGCAAAGTCTGGGCCGTCTCCAAGTGCCTAACAAAAAATGGTCCTCCTTATCTTCATTCTAGCCTCCAGTCTGTTGGAAAGGTCAAAACAGGGGAGGGGCATGGACAGCAGCGAAGTCTCAGGAAATCTTAGTGCTCACAGGGCCTGTAGCTACCCTCCAAGTCCACTCTGGCATTTTCTGCGTACGTAAACTCAGACTTAGGAGAGGTTAGGGAACCTCTACAATGTCCCAGCGCTGGGTGGTCCATGAGCTGCTGCTGAGATCCAAGCTACCTTCTCTGGTCTGTTCATTCACTGTAATGAACATGGGCTGGTTACTGCCAAGGAACTTGCGTCTGTGGTTGTATGGGTCATGGTGGACAGCACACCCCAACCTCCCCTGAGGAAGTCAAGGAGGCCCCAGATCCCCTCTCCCCACCTCCTGAGAGCAGAGATGTGACCCACACCCTGCCATCAGGACACTCCACCTGCAACGTCTGTGGGAGATCGGAATATGACCCCCTAAGTACGCCTCTTTGTTATAAGCACTGTTGAGCTGAAGGCACTTGAGAAGACGCAGATGCAGAAAAGCTCTCTGCCCTTCCTCTACTTGCCTAAAAGCAGGACATAGATTACAAAGACAAAAGGTATCCTGTACCCCTTTCTACCAAGGAGGACAAAGGTTGGGACTCGGCGCGGTGGCTCATGCCTCTAATCCCAGCACTTTGGGACACCCAGGCGGGTGAATCACCTGACGTCAGGATTTCAAGACCAGCCTGGCCAACATGGTAAAACCCTGTCTCTACTAAAAACACAAAAAAATTAGCTGGGCATGGTGGCGGACACCTGTAATCCCAGCTACTCGGGAGGCTGAGGCAGGAGGATCCCTTGAGGCAGAGGTTGCAGTGAGCTGAGATCATGCCACTGCACTCCAGCCTGGGCAACGGAGCGAGACTCCGTCTCAAAAAAAAAAAAAAAAAAAAAGAAAAGGAGGACAAAGGTTAACCACTGAAGACAACTCGAGACCTTCCTGGGCCACTGGAGATGACGCCAAAGGAATCAACATGAACAAGCTTCACTCACTGGCCTTTATCTGCAAATTACTTGCCTTCCCACAAGTCACTGCCCCTGGAGACTCAAGTCCCTTTCCCGTCTTGTCACTTCTCTAAACATTCGCTGTTCTTTGTTGGAAATGCTATATAAGCTGGAGTTCCTGGAGAAAGACTCATATCCTGGGTATTCCCCATGTACATATGTTGCTGGAAAAGAGGGTCCTGATCCAGACCCCAAGACAGGTTCTTGAATCTAGTGCAGGAAAGAATTCAAGGCAAGCTGGGCACGGTGGCTCATGCCTGTAATCCCAGCACTTTGGGAGGCCAAGGCGGGTGGATCACCTGAGGTCGAGAGTTCGAGACCTCCTGACCAACAGGGAGAAACCCCGTCTCTACTAAAAATACAAAATTAGCCAGGCGTGGTTGTGCGTGCCTGTAATCCCAGCTACTCAGGAGGCTGAGGCAGGAGAATCGCTTGAACCTGGGAGGCAGAGGTTGTGGTGAGCCAAGATCAGCCATTGTACTCCAGCCTGGGCAGCAAGAGTAAAACTCCATCTCAAAAAGAAAAAAAAAAATTCAAGGAGAGCCACAGACCACAGTGAAAGAAGCAAGTTTGTTGGAAACTACCCTGTTACAGAGTCAAGTAGAGCATCCTCAGAAAAGCAGGAGGAGGAACATGCCATCCTTGGTTAGCATCTCTACTTATAAGAAACTATAAGGAGCTATAATTAAACCTGAAATGTGCAGATGTGCTCGCTAAAGGTAGTGACTATTAGTATTGTTAATGACCATTAATCCTTCCATCGAAGCCTGCTCATTATCATTATCTTTAAGGACATGGGCTCCATGCTTAGGACACCTGGACATTCTGCAGGCTTTGTGGGAGCTGCTCTGTAGGGCCATAAATATTCTGTAATTATAATTGGTGGTCAGCTTAGGGTGTGGCTATTTTCAGGTCCTAAATATTAACCTTTTAAGTGTCTTATGAGTGCCCAGTTACTCACTTCAAGAGGGAGTCACTCTGGTCATGTGTTATTAAACCAGAGGCCTGGTAAGCAGGGGTTCCTCTAACATATATAAAATATATACATTAATAAACTCCTGTTTGCTTTTCTTTTCTTTTGTTAATCTGTCTTTTGTTACAGGGGTCTGTTCCAACTGAGAACTTAGGAAGGTTGAGGAAAAATTTGTTTTTTTTTTCCCAACATGCCCAAACTGCCCACGACCGCCACATTGGTTCTGCCCCAGGAACAGACTACTGTGACCAGAGCCACGTGTTCTTTTTTTTTTTTTTTTGAGATGGAGTATGGCTCTTGTTGCCCAGGCTGGAGTACAGTTACACAATCTCAGCTCATTGCAAACTCCATCTTCTGGGTTCAAGCGAGTCTCCTGTCTCAGCCTCCTGAGTAGCTGGGATTATAGGCATGCACCACCACACCTAGCTAATTTTGTATTTTTAGTAGAGACAGGGTTGCATCATGTTTGTCAGGCTGTTCTCAAACTCCTGACCTCAGATGATCCACCTGCCTCGGCCTCCCAAAGTGCTAGGGTTACGAGCGTGAGCCACCGCGCCCCGCCCCAGAGCCAGGTATTCTAATGATAATCTTGCCAGGTGACCAGTTCACCTGTTGACTAATTTGCATAATGAACAGTTTGCTTCGAATTCAGACCTCTTTTGAGAGTTTTGCATTTACTCAGCTGCCCTTTTCATTTTTTATTTTTTTAAGCCACCTTTTAGGCATTTTTTTTTTTTTTTTTTTTTGAGACGGAGTCTTGCTCTGTTGCCTGGGCTGGAGTGCAGTGGCCGGATCTCAGCTCACTGCAAGCTCCGCCTCCCGGGTTCACACCATTCTCCTGCCTCAGCCTCCCGAGTAGCTGGGACCACAGGCGCCCGCCACCTCGCCTGGCTAGTTTTTTGTATTTTTTAGTAGAGACGGGGTTTCACCGTGTTAGCCAGGATGGTCTCCATCTCCTGACCTCGTGATCCGCCCATCTCGGCCTCCCAAAGTACTAGGATTACAGGTTTGAGCCACCGCGCCTGGCTAGGCATTTTTAACAATTTAAAAAATTAATTTCCTCTAAGGGGCTTTTCCCCTGCTAAATTTCATATTTCTGATTATTTATGAAATATATTGTCTTTTCTGAGCAATGAAATTGTTCTTTAAGGTGTAGGAGTCTTTTGATAATATATTTACCTTCAAACAAACTGGAGGATACTTTTTTGTTTTTGTTTTTGTTTTTGTTTTGCAATAGAGTCTCACTCTGTCACCCAGGCTGGAGTGCAGTGGCGTGATCTCTGCTCACTGCAAGTCCTGCCTCCTGGGTTCACGCCATTCTCCTGCCTCAGCTTTCCGAGCAGCTCGGACTACAGGTGCCCGCCACCACGTCTGGCTAATTTTTTGTATTTTTAGTAGAGACAGGGTTTCACCGTGTTAGCCAGGATGGTCTCGATCTCCTGACCTCGTGATCTGCCCACCTTGGCCTCCCAAAGTGCTGGGATTACAGGCGTGAGCCACCAGGCGTAAGCCACCGCGTCCGGCCAAGATACTTTTTTGTAAGTTTACGTAAAGACTCTTTCTTCAAAGTTATATGTTTACAGCAAGAGACCCTTACTGAGTCTGATGTTCAAGATACTAAATTCAGAAAATAATCCTAGATTTTAAACATTAAATGAGTGCTCTTGGTGGACAATAGAGCTGACTTTCATGGTGGCATGAGATACCAGCACAGCTCTTAGCAACTAACCATAATTAATATCTGATGATAATGAATAAGAATATACTAGACCAAATGTGTGATACTGGGTTCATATTCCATTTCATTCCATAAATAAGTATTGTGTGTGACTATATTTATAATAAAAGCAGGCCAGATGCAGTGGTTCACGCCTATAATCCCAGCATTTTGGGAGGACAAAGCAGGTGGATCACTTGAGGTGAGGAGTTCAAGACCAGCCTGGCCAACATGGTGAAAACCTGTCTCTACTGAAAATACAAAAATTAGCCAGTCGTGGTGGTGTGCACCTATAGTCCCACCTACTCGGGAGGCTGAAGCAGGATGATCACTTGAACCCAGGAGGCGGGGGTTGCAGTGAGCTGAGATCCTGCCACTGCACCCCAGCCTGGGTGACAGAGTAAGACTCAATCTCAATAAAAAATATATATACAATAAAAATAAAAACAACTAACATTTTTTAAAGGCTGGCCATATGCTGAAGACTGGGCTGAGCTGTGTACCTCTGTTTTCTCTTTTTGTGGTGCTTCCTGAAAGCAGGGCCTTGTCTTTCTTCCCCACCGTATTCTCAGCTGGCCCATAGTAGATGCTCTGTAACTATTTTCAGATTAACTGAGTGACCTTGTTGGCTGGTACTGTTGTTATCTATCACCTCAAATGTGTAAGTGAGGAAATTCAGGTTTAGGAGTTGATACTTGCCCAAGAACAAGAGAAAGGGCAGCATGACTCTGGAGCCTGCATTCCTAATGCAGGTGAGTGTGACCTCACCCTTGTGCTCTAACAAGTAAAGCCCTAGACGGAGGCAGGGGAGGATGACAGATGAATTAAAACATCATTTTAATGTAAGGCTCAGAGTTGGGGGACTGAGGGTGGGTGTGTAGGTGCAGCGATCCCTCTGTGGGATGGTTCTGAAATGGCTCTCTATGAACCCTAAATGCCTTTATTATTGGGAATGTGGGAGTAGAACATTCCAGAATGAGCCAAGGCTTTCTAGGGAGCCTTGGGACAGAGAACAAGCTAGGGACAGAGGCCAAGAGTACAACAGGTGGCCTGTTCAACA
The DNA here is from genome assembly GCF_002776525.5 of Piliocolobus tephrosceles. Lineage (NCBI taxonomy): Eukaryota > Metazoa > Chordata > Mammalia > Primates > Cercopithecidae > Piliocolobus > Piliocolobus tephrosceles. The sequence continues at coordinate 77,934,132 of NC_045435.1, forward strand.
TGCTGTAGTTTTCCAACAAAAGGTTAGTTTTGACTTCTCTTTTTTGCTTCATCTGACACATACAAATTATTATTATTATTATTATTATTATTATTATTATTATTTTGAGACAGAGTCTCACTCTGTCTCCCAAGCTGGGGTGCAGTGGTGCAATCTCAACTCATTCCAGCCTCTGCCTCCCAGGTTCAAGCAATTCTCATGCCTCAGTCACCCAAGTAGCTGGGATTACTGGTGTGGGCCACCACACCCTGTTAATTTTTTTTTTTTTTTTTTTTTTTTTTGAGACAAAGTCGTGCTCTGTTGCCCAGGCTGGAGTGCAATGGCACGATCTCTGCTCACTGCAACCTCTGCCTCCCCACTTCAAGCGATTCTCCTACCTCAGCCTCCCGAGTAGCTTGGATTACAGGCGCGAGCCACCATGCCCAGCTAATTGTTTGTGTTTTCAGTAGAGACAGGGTTTCACCATGTTGGTCAGGCTGGTCTTGAGCTCCTGGCCTCACATGATCCACCCACCCCAGCCTCCCAAAGTGCGTGAGCCACTGCACCTGGCTAGTTCTGTATCTTTATTGTGGTGGTTGCCCAATTCCATACGTGCAACAAAACAGCATAGGACTATCCACAGACTGTACCAATATCAATTTCCTTGTTTTGATATTGTGCGATAGTTACCTGAGCTGCAACCATTGGAGAAACTAGGTGAAGGGCACACAGGACCTCTCTGTACTCTCTTGGTAACTTCCTGTGAATCTATAATTAAATCAAAATAGAAAGATTTTTTTAAGCCAGGCTCAGTGGCTTACACCTGTAATCCCAGCACTTTGGGAGGCCGAGGCAGGCGGATCACGAGGTCAAGAGATCAAGACCATTCTGACCAACATAGTGAAACACCATATCGACTAAAAATATAAAAATTAGCTGGGCGTGGTGGTGCACGCCTGTAATCCTAGCTACTCTGGAGGCTGAGGCAAGAGAATCGCTTGAACACAGGTTGCGGAGGTTTCAGTGAGCCAAGATCACACCACCGTACTCCAGCCTGGTGACAGAGCAAGACTCCGTCTCAAAAAAAAAAAAAGTTTTTTTTAAAATTGTGGTTCAAGCATCACCTGGTTTCTCAGATTTCCTTTATAAACATTTGCAGAGATTCCGGTGAAATGGAAAGATGGATATGCCTTTCGTATACAGAAAGTCCCCTTATTCTTTTGACAGCTTCATAATACTCTATTTCATGACTATGCCAGGTATTTTTTAATCCAGATCCTAACCCATGAATATTTAGGTGATTTCCATTTTTTGTTGTTATAAATATTATCATAAATAGTTGCCATGAATCATCTTATCACTCATTGTTTTTGTGACTGTGTTTGCAGATTCCTCGAAGTAGCAAAACGGATTTTCTTAAAATCAGTTTTTAAGAAAATCTATGCTATGTTGTTATATTTATGCTGTGTTTTAAGCCAATGTATACATTTTTTTCAAAGAGCCTCAAAATTCTGAAAATAGATATTTATATCTAAATTCTAAATGGCAAAAGAAAGAAAGAAAAGAAAAGAAAGGAAAGAGAGAAAGAAAGAGAGAGAAAGAAAGAAAGAAAGAAAGAAAGAAAGAAAGAAAGAAAGAAAGAAAGAAAGAAAAAGAAAGAAAGAAAGAAAGAAAGAAAGAAAGAAAGAAAGAAAGAAAGAAAGAAAGAAAGAAAGCAAGCAGGGAGGGAGGGAGGGAAGGAAGGAAGGAAGGAAGAAAGGAAGGAAGGAAGGAAGGAAGGAAGGAAGGAAGGAAGGAAGGGCCAGGCATGGTAGCTCATGCCTATAATTCAAGCACTTGGGGAGGCCAAGGCAGGCATATCACTTGAGCACAGGAGTTTGAGACCAGCCTGGGCAACATAGGGAGATCTCGTCTGTACAAAAAATACAAACGTGGCCGGGCGCGGGGTTTCAAGCCTGTAATCCCAGCACTTTGGGAGGCCGAGACGGGTGGATCACGAGGTCAGGAGATCAAGACCATCCCGGCTAACACGGTGAAACCCCGTCTCTACTAAAAAATACAAAAAACTAGCCGGGCGACGTGACGGACACCTGTAGTCCCAGCTACTCGGGGAGGCTGAGGCAGGAGAATGGCATAAACCCGGGAGGCGGAGCTTGCAGTGAGCTGAGATCCGGCCACTGCACTCCAGGCTGGGCGGCAGAGCGAGACTCCGTCTCAAAAAAAACAAAAAACAAAAAATACAAACGTTAGCCAGGCGTAATGGCATGCCCCAGTAGTCCCAGCTACTTAGGAGGCTGAAGCCGGATTGCTTGAGCCTGGGAAGCAGAGGTTGCAGTGAGCCAACATCATTCCACTGCATTCCAGCCTAGGTGATAGATCAAGACTCTGTCTCAAAAAATATATATAAAACAAAAAAATTTTAAATAAGTAAATGGCAAAAATAGTCTTGATATGGTTTGGCTGTGTCCCCACACAAATCTCATTCTGAATTGTAGTTCCCATAATCCCACATGTCATGGGAGGGACCAGGTGGAGATAATTGAAGCAGAGGCAATTACCCTCTTGCTGTTCTCGTGATAGTGAGTGAGTTCTCACGAGATCTGATGGTTTTATAAGGGGCTTACCACCTTTGCTCAGCATTCACTTCTTTCACCTGCCGCTGTGATTATGAGTTTCCTGAGGCCTCTCTAGCCATTTGGAATTGTGAGTTAATTAAACCTCTTTTCCTTATAAATTACCCAGTCTCAGGTATGTCTTCACAGCAGCATGAAAACAGAATAATAGTCTACTTCAAGTTTCTGTACATATTCAACATTAATAAAATAACATTTCTGGCTGGGCACAGTGGCTCATGCCTGTAATCCCAGCATTTTGGGAGGCCAGGGCAGGTGGATCGCTTGAGCCCAGGAGATCAGCCTGGGCAACATGGCAAAACCCTTGTTATCTACAAAAAAAAAAAAAAAATAGAAAAAATTAGCCAGGAGTTGTGGCACGTGCCTGTGGTCCCAGGTATTTGGGAGGCTGAGGTGGGAGGATCACCTGAGCCCAGGAGGTCAAGGCTACAGTGAGCCAAAATTGTGCCACTGCATTCCAGCCTGGGGTGGGTGAGGAGAGAGTGAGACCCTATCTCAAAATAAATTTAAAAAATAAAATAACATTTCTGTGTGGTTAATTCAAACTAATCATTTAGCTATTGGCATTGATTTAATTACTTTTAAAAAGGAATATACTATTATAATATAGTTCCTTTTTACACAGACACAGAGATAATATGGTGAAATCTTGTCTCCCTAAATATAAGAACAAAACATAAGACTGGTGTAATCATTCAGAGCGACATTAACGCCAATGTTATGAGTCAGTTCTAATGTATTTAATAAAACGACTTTCCTTTAGTCAAAAATTTTTTTAAATCTAGTCAAGTAATCAGCATTGAAATGTTTCGGACACTAAGCAGTGTCTCTTTTGTGCCTGGAAATGGGTGTTTTATTCATCTTCTAGAAGTTCACAGTACAGAGTGTCGGCGAAGCTTTCTGGACAACCTGTCCCTCTGTCAGCTTTTGCCTCTGCAAAACCAAAATGTGGGTTCTGTGTCTGAGTATTGCAACCCACAAGAAATGTGGCTAAGGCCAGAAAACAGAAGTGTGAATACTTTTGGAAGGCTGCGCATCTCATGAGTCACATGGGAGCAGCCCCGACCGTGGTTTGTGCACCTTCTGCCCTGGCAGCTGCCAGTCAAGCGAAGAGGGCGCCCTCTAGGGGTGAGCCTGGGCAGCAAAATCGTCACCTTCCCCTGGGAAAGAGAATGCAGGGATTCACCTTCAGGAATTCCCTTTCCTAAAAAGCTACACCTCTAAAGCTATCAAAAATGAAATTCTATCAATAAGGTACCAGAAGTAACCAATTGGACCCACCTGTGTGCCTGCGTGTGTGTGCATGCGTGCACGCGCATATAAACTGAGTATCAGTATGAGAAGGAAACCGGTATCCGTGCTGGCCTCCTGGGAGGGGAACCGCATAAAGAAGATGGGGACAAGGGGGAAACTCGCTTTCCCCTCCCCTCAACTTTTATTATGAAAAACTTTCAAATAGAAAAGTTGAGAGAATAGTGCAATAAATTCCCGCATACTCAGCACCTAGATTTCACGTGGTTAGCATGTTTGTTAGCATGTTTGTATTTGCTTTCTCTCTATATTCGTTTGTCTGACTTCTCTTAGACTCACCTTTCACAGTAAAGTCTTTGGACTCTTTCAACTGTATACTATGTGTATGTCACCTATCCAAATAAGTTTATTAATAATTAATAGTAACCACCTCTGAGAGGCGTTGTGAGGGTTAAATTAAATGAGAAGGGCATAAAATACCTGGCGCAGCGCCAAGCACAGAGTACCTGCTCAAGAAATGCTGTAGTCACTCTCACATTTCCCTTCATTCACTCCTAGGTCCCACAGGAAACTCAGCACCTTTGATTTCTTCTCAGTCTTTTCCCAAGCCAGCCCTCTTTCTCCTTTTCCACACCTCTCTCAACTTTTCTGTGCCTCCTGACAAGGCGCAGAGTAAAAGGGATCATCACACCCTGCAGGAAAGCGGCAGGGCCTCCAGACAACAGTCACAAGTAGACCACTGCGCTGGAGGAGGCCTAGGCGGCCATGACACTTAACCCTTAACCCTGCCCCTGCTGCTCCTAGAAAATGGCTTCATGCCTGCAAATAGCCACCCTTTCTCATGGCCTATCTTGTAATAGGGTTGGCAATTTTCTGATGTCAGAATACATAAGTACAAAATATTAAAATAATATAAAATAAGGCCGGGCACAGTGGCTCACGCCCGTAATCCCAGAACTTTGGGAGGCCAAGGCAGGTGGATCACAAGGTCAGGAGTTCAAGACCAACCTGGCCAAGATGGTAAAACCCCGTCTCTACTAAAAATACAAAAATTAGCTGGGCATGGTGACAGATGCCTGTAATCCCAGCTACTCGGGAGGCTGAGGCAGGAGAATCACTTGAACCCGGGTGGCAGGGGTTTGACAGAGTGAGACTCAGTCTCAAAATAAATAAATAAATAATATATATATATATATATAATATAAAATGTAAGTCTGTGGTAAAAACCAAGAAGAGATGTTAACTGTATCTCTAAATTTATATCATATAATATGTATATGCAGTATAATATACATATATTAATATACTACACTACACATAATATGTATTAACGTGTATATGTTTCATCACATAGTATAACATAAATGTACAATATAATTCAATATGTGGTAAAAATTAAAAAAAAAAAAAGAGAGAGAGAGATTTGGCCAGGCACAGTGGTTCACACCTGTAATCCCGAACTTTGGGAGGCTGAGACGGGTGGATCACCTGACGTTGGGAGTTCAAGACCAGCCTGACCAACATGGTGAAACCCCATCTCTACTAAAATTACAAAATTCGCCAGGTGTGGTAGCAGGTGCCTGTAACCCCAGTTACTCGGGAGGCTGAGGCAGGAGAATCGCTTGAACCTGGGAGGCAGAGGTTGTGGTGAGCCAAGATCACACCACTGCACTCCAGCCTGGGCAATAAGAGCGAAATTCTGGCTCAAAAAAAAAGTAGAGATTCTATGCTATGTCTTTCTTGTTCTCTATAAACATGTATATTCAACATACAGAATATGCATATAACACGTTACACATGTGTATATTATATTACATATGCTATCTATCACACAAATGTATATGTATCATAGGAAAAAGCAAATACATACTCACATACTCAGTACTTTTTTTCTCTACATACTCACACCCTCAGTACTTTACTTCTGACATCAGATGTGTGAGTTTTTTCCCACACATCAATTCTCTGGCAGACACCAATTGGGTGTCCTACAATTAATTCAATTTTGACACCAATTAGAGTTAGTGCAAACCCCACAGGTTAAGGGCTCAATCCCACAAGGCTGCCCCCACTTCAGATGCTGGTTGCAAGTCCCAGGTTGTCACTTGTACTTCTGACCAACTACAAATCGGGATTCCCTTCCTCAGGTTTGACACTTTGCTAGGGTGGCTTATAGAACTCAGAAAACACTTATGTTTACCTGTTTATTATAAAGGATATCACAAAGGATGGAGATGAACAGCCAGATGAAGAGTACATAGGGCAAAGTGTTGGGTGACCCATACCCCAGCACTTCCACCCATTCAACAACCTGAAAGCTCTCCAAAGCCCACGGTTTTGTAAAGGCATCATCATATGGGCATGATCAATTATTAACTCAATCTCCAGCCCACTCCCCTTCCCAGAAGATGGGGAGTGGAGCTAAAAGCTCCAAACTTCTCATCATGGTTTGGTCCTTCTGGTGACTGGTCCCCATCCAGGAACCCACCAAGAGTCACCTCATTAGGACAAAAGATTCTCCTATCACCCAGGAAACTCCAAGGGATTAGGAGCTCTGTGGAACGAACTGGAGTCAAAGACCAAATATTAGAACAAAAGATACACGTAGCACCTCTATCGCTCAGGAAATTACAAGGGTTTTCATAGCTCTGTGCCAGGAAGTGGGTCGAAGACCAAAATATATTTATTATAAATAACATCATAGTATATTACATATATACACACATACTAACATCTACAATATGGTACATATAATATGAGATATAGATATGTTTACAGATCTAGTTAACATCTCTACTTGTTTTTGTTTTTGTTTTTTTTTTGAGATGGAGTCTCGCTCTGTCGCCCAGGCTGGAGTGCAGTGGCGCGATCTTGGCTCACTGCAAGCTCCGCCTCCCAGGTTCACGCCATTCTCCTGGCTCAGCCTCCTGAGTAGCTGGGACTACAGGCACCCGCCACCACGCCCAGCTAATTTTTTGTATTTTTTTTAGCAGAGACGGGGCTTCACTGTGTTAGCCAGGATGGTCTTGATCTCCTGACCTCGTGATCCACCCGTCTCGGCCTCCCAAAGTGCCAGGATTATAGGCTCGAGCCACCACGCCCGGCAACTACTTGGTTTTTAACCATGTATTGAATCATGTTTGGCCAGACTCACCCTCCACCCAGCCAGGGCCCTAAGTCCCATCTCTTATTTTTCAAAGTAAACCAACTGAATCACCACCTGCTCTGTTAGCCACATCCAATGTGACTCTGGGGTCTCAGATCTTTCTGGCAACTGTGCATAAGCCCAGACCTTACTCCAGTCCTTGGGGAGAGAAAACTAGGGAACTCCTCTGCCCCTCAGAGGCCCTGTTTTTCCATTGCCTTGGTTCTGTTGCTACCACATTGGGTGCCAGGGAGAGCAATTCCCTATAAGCCATGTGTGCCTTCTCCACCACCAGAAAGCTGCTCCATGGGGCCTGACCCTGCCCACGTGTGAGTTCCTCTTGGGAGACCGTAATTCATGTTTTAAAATTAATTAATCAATTAACATTTATACAGCACTTACTATGTGGCAGACACCGAGTGAGCAGCTTTACAAACATTAACTCACTAAGCCCTCATCACAGCCCTATGAGATGAGCACTACTATTATTACCATAATAGTCACAAGCAATGAGCTCAAAGTCACACAGCTAATAAGTGGTAGAAGTGGGATGCTGTTCTGCCACTGGAAATGTAATGGAGGTAACTCAAAGTGGGAACATGTGCACATGAAGTATATTGGCAAGGGCGTGGAGAAATAGGCACTCTCAGGTATTGCTTATGGGAGGGCAAATTTGCAAGGCAATGTGACAATATTAAACACAATTTAAGGGCCGGGCGCGGTGGCTCAAGCCTGTAATCCCAGCACTTTGGGAGGCTGAGACGGGCGGATCACGAGGTCAGGAGATGGAGACCATCCTGGCTAACACGGTGAAACCCCGTCTCTACTAAAAAATACAAAAATCTAGCCAGGCGAGGTGGCGGCGCCCGTAGTCCCAGCTACCCGGGAGGCGGAGGCAGGAGAATGGCGTGAACCCGGGAGGCGGAGCTTGCAGTGAGCTGTGATCCGGCCACAGCACTCCAGCCTGGGTGACAGAGCGAGACTCCGTCTCAAAA
>NC_045435.1:77942234-77953513 GCF_002776525.5 Piliocolobus tephrosceles
GAGACTCCGTCTCAAAAAAAAAAAAAAAAAAAAAAAAAAACACACAATTTAAAATGCATATGCAGTAGTCACTTTGACCTTGATATTCTTCCTCTAGAAATTATTCACAGATATTTATATGCATATGAAAACATATGGACAAGTCATCTTATTGTACCATGTTTGTATTAGTAAAGACTAGAAGCAACCAGAATGATGATTAATAGGACATCAGGGCTGGGCGTGGTGTAATCCCAGCACTTTGGGAGGCCAAGGCGGGCAGATCACATGAGGTCAGGAGTTCAAGACCAGCGTGGCCAATATGGCAAAGCCCTGTCTCTACTAAAAAATACAAAACTTAGGCCAGGCGTGGTGGTTCACACCTGTAATCCCAGCACTTTGGGAGGCCGAGGCGGGTGGATCAGTCAGGAGATCTAGACCATCCTGGCTAACACAGTGAAACCCCATCTTTACTAAAAATACAAAAAAAAAAAAAAAAATAGCTGGATGTAGTGGTGGGTGCCTGTAATCCCAGCTACTGGGGAGGCTGAGGCAGACAGAACTGCTTGAATCCGGGAGGTGGAAGTTGCAGTGAGCCGAGATCATGCCACTGCACTCCAGCCTGGACAACACAGCAAGACTCTGTCTCAGAAAAAAAAAGCAGGACATCAGTTAAATGAGTTATAATGTAGCAGGACAAGCCACAGACAAAACTCCTCAGACACAGAGTTAAAGAAGGAAGGGGTTTATTCGGCTGGGGGCATCAGCAAGACTCCTGTCTCAAGTGCTGAGTTCCCTGAGTGGGCAATTCCTGTCCCTTTTAAGGGCTCACAACTCTAAGCGGGTGCACATGAGAGGGCCGTGATAGATTGAGCAAGCAGGGGTACGTGACTGGGGACTGCATGCGCTGGTAATTAGATCGGAAGAAAACAGGATAGGGATTTTCACAGCGCTTTTCTATACAATATCTGTAATCTATAGATAACATAACCGATTAAGTCAGAGGCTAATCTTTAACTACCAGGCCCAGGGTGTGGCACAGGGCTGACTGCTTGTGGATTTCATCTCTGCCTTTTAGTTTTTACTTTTTCTTTCTTTGGAGGCAGAAACTGGGCATAAGACAATATGAGGGATGGTCTCCTCCATTAATAATACAGCCACACTCTGGAATACTATAAAGCTGTGAAGATGAATGAGTGAGATCTACTGGCACTGAAGTAAAGTCCTCCAAGATGTATTTGGAATGAAAATACAAAGCACAGAGCATATGTGTGTTTTTAAGGCTAATATCCAAGCCAAAGTCTAGGGTCTGACTCCAGGGAAGGTAAACACATCCTCTATTACTGTATGAATGTGGTGATAGCAGCCCAATTGAATTTGCTTCCATTTCAACGTATAAATTTGGCTGTGTGGGGAGGGGGCAAATTTCAGGCCACAGTGGGGCTTTAGTCTCCCTGTCCTGGTGCACACTTTCCCCACGGAACTGAATCTGGAACCAATAGAGAACACAGAAAAAGGCAACAGGTACCCACTCCCTCGCGCACACGCTCTTCAACCACAGCACCTCTGGTTAATGACAAATAACCCCCCTCAGTGTTATGTGCCTGCCCACTCGCTGCTGCCACCAACTCCAAGGTATTGCCTCCTGGCAGGGGCAGAGGAGAATAGAAAAAAGAAAGCAAAAACCAAAATGAGATTCTCTCCGCCGCTCCCTAGCAAACGCGGGGGCGCACACACATACACACACACACACACACACATCCCAGGTGAGAAAGAGAAGGCTTCTCCTGGAACACTTCCCGTCTGGACCTACTGCACGGCTTCTGAGTTTCCAGCAGCTGTCTTTAAGTCCAGGCTGGGCAATACCGAAGGGGAAAAAAATATGTAAACTTTTCACTACTTTGACGGAACTTTTTTTTTTTTTTTTTTTTGGAGACGGAGTTTCGCTATGGAGTGCAGTGACACAGTCTCGGCTCACTGCAGCCTCTGCCTCCTCGGTTCAAGCAATTCTCCTGGCTCAGCCTCCCGAGTAGCTAGGATTGTTGTATGTACGCCACCGAGCCCAGTAACCCAGCTAATTTTTGTGTTTGTTTGTTTGTTTGTTTTTGACACGGAGTCTTGCTCTGTCGCCCAGGCTGGAGTGCAGTGGCCGGATCTCGGCTCACTGCAAGCTCCACCTCCCAGATTGACGCCATTCTCCTGCCTCAGCCTCCCGAGTAGCTGGGACTACAGGCGCCCGCCACCTCGCCCAGCTAGTTTTTTGTATTTTTTAGTAGAGACAGGGTTTCACCGTGTTAGCCAGGATGGTCTCGATCTCCTGACCTCGTGATCCGCCCGTCTCGGCCTCCCAAAGTGCTGGGATTACAGGCTTGAGCCACCGTGCCCGGCCACATTTTTGTGTTTTTAATAGAGACAGGGTTTCACCATGTTGGCCAGGCTGGTCTTGAACTCCTCACCTCAAGTGATCCACCTGCCTCGGCCTGCCAAAGTGCTGGGATTACAGGTGTGAGCTACCGTGCCCAGATGGCGCTTTTGAAGGGGTGGCCTGCCCCTCCACACCTGTGGGCGTTTCTCATTAGGTGGAACAAGAGACTTGAGAAAAGAGATGAGACACAGAAACGAAGTATAGAGAAAGAAAAAGTGGGCCCAGGGGACCAGCGCTCAGCATACAGAGGACCCGTGCCGGCACTGGTCTCTGAGTTCCCTCAGTATTTATTGATCATTATCTTTACCATCTTAGAAAAAGGGAAGTGGCAGGATAATAGGATCATCGTAGGGAGAAGGTCAGCAGTAAGACATATGAATAAAGATCTCTGTGACATGAATAAGTTGAAGGAAAAGTACTGTGCCTTGATATGCATATGCAAACATCTCCATAAACCTTTTTAGTGCATAAAGAGCAGCATTGCCCCTAGTACATCCCACCTTCAGTCCTAAGGCAGTTTTCTCCTTTCTCAGTAAACAGAACATACAATCGGGTTTTACACTGAGATGTTCCATTGCCCAGAGACGGGCAGGAGACAGATGCTTTTCCCTATCTCAATTGCCAAGAGGCCTTCTTTCCTCTTATACTAGTCCTCCTCAGCACAGACCCTTCACGGGTGTCAGGCTGGGGGATGATCAGGTCTTTCCCTTCCCACGAGGCCATATTTCAGACTATCACGTGGGGAGAAACCTTGGACAATACCTAGTTTTCCTAGGCAGAGGTCCCTGCGACCTTTGGCAGTGTACATGTCCCTGGGTACTTGAGATTAAGAGATGGTGATGACTTTTCACAAGCATACTGCCTTCAAGCACTTGTTTAACAAAGCACACCCTGCACAGCCCAAAATCCGTTAAACCTTGAGTCACCACAGCACATGTCTCTTGCAAGGACAAGGTTGGGTATAGGGTCACAGATTAACAGCATCTCAAATACAGAACAAAATGGAGTCTCTTATGTGTACTTCTTTCTGTGTAGACACAGTAACAGTCTGATCTCTCTTTCTTTTCCCCCACAGCTTTGAATTCTCATCTCTTTCCCCAGTCCACTGACTACAATTTGCTTTTCAGAGTCCTTAGCCACTCTATGCCTTCTGAAAGGATCTGTAATTACAGCCAATGTGATCAGAAAGTACTGGGAAGATCACAGAGATGGGGGAGATCAAGAGAGACATCCCAAATAGTTGTGTATGAACTCACGGGGTTCACCCGGTGCTTGCATGTATGGATCTCACCCCAAACAGAATACACAGGTTTTGTGAACTCTGTTGCAGGCAGGTCTCCGCCCAGGTCACTGAATGACCTCAATTTAGTAGAAGCCAATTACAGTTTGGGCAGACTTGGGGACGCACAGGTGGGACTGATCTGAATAGCCCTGCAAATACTTTCAAAATTTTACTTGGAACCACAGCTTACACAAAGTTGGTTGAAATTTCTGACCTGAACTTCAGCTTCAAGGTTACCTGCTAAAATAAAAAATACCAACATTATTTAGCCAGACTGACAATGAAATAGAGACGAAAGACAGAAACTACTAAATTCAGGAATGAAAGAAGGAATATCACTACAGACTCCCTCCTTGACACTTTAAAAGGCTCATAAGTGAATATTATGACAAACCAAGGCATAAAAACTTGGTAACTCAGATGAAGTGGACCAATTCCTTGACAGATACAAATGACCCCAATTTTCCCAAGAACAAATAGATATCCTGAATAGTTCTATATTTGGTGAAGAACTTGAATTTGTAGCTAAAAGCCCCTGAAAAAGACATCTCCAGGTAGTTTCACTCACAAATTCTATCAAACATTTAAAGAAGAAATAACATCAATTCTACACAATCTCATTCAGAAAACAGAAGAAGAGAGAACACTTCCCAGTTCATTTTGTGAGGCCAACATTACCTTGATGTCAAAATCAGACAAGACAAGAAAATTACAGCCGGGCGCGGTGGCTCAAGCCTGTAATCCCAGCACTTTGGGAGTCCGAGGTGGGCGGATCACGAGGTCAGGAGATCAAGACCATCCTGGCTAACACAGTGAAACCCTATCTCTACTAAAAATACAAAAAAATTAGCCAGGCGTAGCAGCAGGTGCCTGTAGTCCCAGCTACTCAGGAGGCTAAGGCAGGAGAATGGTGTGAACCTGGGAGGCGGAGCTTGCAGCAAGCCAAGATCGTGCCACTGCACTCCAGCCTGAGGGCAGAGCAAGACTCTGTCTCAAAAAAAAAAAAAAAAAATTACAAACCAAAGATCTTTCTTGAACATAGACATGAATCTCAACAAAATATTAGCAAATTAAATCCACCAATATACATGCATGTGTGCATATCTTACCATGATCAAGTCAGGTTTATACCAAGAATCCAAGGATGGTTCAATATTTGAAAATCAATTAATGTAAAATCCACCATGTTAACAATCTAAAGAAGAGGCCGGGCGCGGTGACTCATGCTTGTAATCCCAGCACTTTGGGAGGCTGAGGCAGGTGGATCACAAGGTCAGGAGTTTGAGACCAGCCTGGACAACATGGTGAAACCCCGTCTCTACTAAAAATACAAAAATTAGCCAGGCATGGTGGTGGGTGCCTGTTGTCCCAGCTACTTGGGAGGCTGAGGCAGAAGAATGGCTTGAACCCAGGAGGCAGAGGTTGCAGTGAGCCAAGATCACGCCACTGCACTCCAGCCTGGGCCACAAAGCAAGACTGTCTGAAAAAAAAAAAAAATTTCTAAAGAAAAAAATCAATCAAATAAACTGACGTAGACAAAGCATCTCACAAAATTCAATGGTCATTCTGGTAAAAGGACTCAGCAAACTGGGAACAGAAGAGAGCTTCCTTAGCCTGAATAAGGGCATCTACAAAAAAAACAAAAACAAACATCATTCTTAATGTTGAAAGATTGAACACTTTCCCTCTGAGATCAGGAACAAGACAAGGTTATTCATTCTCACCACTCCTATTCAATTGTACTAGAAGACCAGCAATAAGACAAGAAAAACAAACAAAAGACATGCATTTTAGAAGGAAAGAAATTGTGTTTTTCACAGACAACATAATCATCTATGCAGACGATTCCATTGAATGTATAGAAAAGCTCCTAAAAATAATAAATGAGTTCAGCAAGACTGCAGGACATAATGTCAACATGTGAAAATCAATTGTATTTCAAAACACTAGCAGTAACTGATTGGATTCTGATCTGAATTCAATTGAAATTTTTTTGAAACAGCATTGACAAATCCTAAAAAACAAAATACTTAGGCATAAATCTAATAAAACATCCAGGATTGATATACTGAAAACTATGAAACACTGATGAAAGAAATCAAAAAACACCTAAGCAAATGGAGAAACAGGCTGCACTTGTGGATGGTAACATTCAGTATAGTTAGGATGACAATTTCCCCAAAATGTTCTATAGATTTAACACTATTCTAATAGATATTCTATCAAGAGTTTTTTTGTAGATGCAAATAAGCTGCTTCTAAAACAATTTTGAAAAATAAGAGCAGGCTAGGTGTGGTGGCTGACAACTGTAATCCCCGAGGCCAAGGCAGGCGGATCACTTGAGGCCAAGAGCTCGAGACCAGCCTGGCCAACATGGTGAAACCCCATCTGTACTAAAAATACAAAAATTATCTGGGCCTGGTGGCACACACCTGTAATCCCAGCTACTTGGGTGGCTGAGGTGCTTGAACCTGGGAGGCAGAGGTTGTAGTGAGCTGAGATCGTGCCACTGCACTCCAGCCTGCGCAACAGAGTGAGACTCTATCTCAAAAAAAAAAAAAAAAAAAAAAAAAAAAAAAAAAAAAAAAAAAAAAAGCAAGGTTGGAAGACTCACACTACCTAATTATCAAAAGTACTATGTAACTACAGTAATCAAGACTGAATAATATTGAAGAAGAGATAAGCACACAGATCAATGGATCAGAATACAAAGTCCAAAAATAGATCCACTCAAAATGGCCAATTGATTTTTGACAAGGGTCCAAAGGCAATTCAATGAAGAAAAGATAGTCTTTTCACCAAATGATGTTGAAACAACTGGACAACCAGATGCCAAAAAAACTCAGATCTAAACCTGACACTTTAAACAAAAATTAACTCAAAGTGGACCATAGATCTAAATGTAAAACTATAAAACTTCAGAAAAAAACATAAAAGAAAACTTTGCAACCTGACAGTAAGCAAGGAGTTTGTAGATAATGACACCAATACATGATCCATTAAAAAAAAAAAAGTGATAAATTGAGTTTCATCAAAATTTAAACTTTTTTCTTTGCAAAAGGCACTGTTAAGAGAATGAAAAGACATCTCCCACTGGGAGAAAATATTTATAAATCACATATTCAACATAGAACTTATATCCAGAACAGAAAGATAGATATCAATTATAAGAAGCTGTAAGAAAACAAATGACTAATCCCAGCACTTTGGGAGGGCAAGGCAGGCAGATCACGATGTCAGGAGATCGAGACCATCCTGGCTAACACGGTGAAATGCTGTCTTTACTAAAAATACAAAAGATTAGCTGGGCGTGGTGGCAGGCACCTGTAGTCCCAGCTACTCAGGAGGCTGAGGCAGGAGAATGGTGTGAACCCGGGAGGCGGAGCTTGCAGTGAGCCGAGATAGCACCACTGCACTCCCGCCTGGGTGACACAGCGAGACTCCATCTCAAAAAATAATAATAATAATAAAAATTCAAAAAAAGAAAACAAATGACTAATTTAAAAATGTGCAAAAGATTTGAACAGACATTTCTCCAAAGATGATATACAAATAGCCAATAAGCACAGTAAGAGATGCCCAATATCATTAGCCATTAGTGAAGCACAACTCAAAACCACCATGAGATATCACTACACACCTACTAGAGAGGCAAAAATCAAAAACAAATGATAATACCAAATACTGATGATACCAAATACCAAATATTTTTTTCTTCGCAAAAGGCACTGTTAAGAGAATGAAAAGACATCTCACACTGGGATTAAATATTTGCAAATCACATATTCAACATAGAACTTGTATCCAGAATAGATAGATAGACATCAATTTTAAGAAGCTATAAGAAAACAAATGACTGATTTAAAAATGGGCCAAAGATTTGAACAGACATTCCAGTTGTGGAGCAACTGGAACTCTTATACATTGTCGGGGAGAATACAAAATAGTGTAGCTGCTCCAGAAGACAGTTTGACAATTCCTTAAAAGTTAGGCTGGGTGCAATGGCTCATGTATGTAATCTCAGCACTTTGGGAAGCTGAGGTGGGCAGATTGTTTGAGTTCAGGAGCTTGAGACCAGGCAGGGCAACATGGCGAAACCCCACCTCCACAAAATAAACAAAAATTAGCCAGACATGGTGGCATGTGCCTGGTTCCAGCTACTTGGAAGGCTGAGGTTGGAGGATTGCTTAAGCCCAAAAGACAGAGGTTGCAGTGAGTTAAGACGGCACCACTGCATTCCAGCCTGGCAATAGGACAAGATGGCAGCTTTTACCACTTCTATTCAACATAGTATTGGAAGTCCTAGCCAAAGTAATTGGGTAAGAAAAAGAAATAAAAGGCATCTAAACTGGAAATGAAGGAGTAAATTGCCTTTTTTCCTCACATGACAAGATCTTATATGTAGAAAACCCTAAAGATTACACACACACACACCCCTATTAGAACTGCATTTGATCTTAGCCAAAAGGCCAAGAAGTGATTCTGTTAGAATGAATGAACAAATTTAGCAAAGGTGCAGGATACAAAATCAACACACAAAAACCAGTTATATTTCTATACATTGATAATAGACAATCTAAAATGAACATTAAGAAAACAATTCAATTTACAATAACATCAAAAAGGATAAGGCCAGGCACAGTAGCTCACACCTACTATCTGAGCACTTTGGGAGGCCAAGGTGGGAGGATTGTTTGAGGAGTTAGAGGCTGTAGTGAGCTGTGATTGTACCACTGCACTCCAGCCTGGGCAACAGAGTGAGATCCTGTCTCCAAAAAAGAAAAAAACAAAGTCAAGGTAACAGGAAAAGCAGCTTCTGCTGACCAAGATGCAGCAGATAAGCTCCTAGATGCCATTAAGAAAATCACTGAGGCTGGGTGTGGTGGCTTATGCCTGTAATCCCAGCACTTTCGGAGGCAGAGGTGGACAGATCACCTGAAGTCAGGAGTTCAAGACCAGCCTGGCCAACATAGTGAAACCCCATTTCTACTAAAAACACAAGAAATTAGCTGAACTTGGTGGCAAATGCCTGTTATTCCAGCTACTTGGAAGACTGAGGCACGAGAATTGTTTGAACCTGGGAGGCGGAGGTTTCAGTGAGCCAAGATGGTACCACTGCATTCCAGCCTTAGTAACAGCGAGACTCTGTCTCAAAAAAAAAAAAAAAAAAAAAAACTGATGAGAAAGGATATCTGCCTGAGCATGTTTTTATGCAGATGAAAGTGCCCTGTTCTGGAAAATAAAATGCCAAAAAGAACATTTATTAGTAAGGGGAGAAGGGGGCACCAGGAATTAAGGTAGGAAGGGATGGGCTAACTCTACTGCTTTGTGAAAATGCAGTCAGGTTTGTGATCATGACTGCCTTTATCCATAAAGCTGCTAACCTCTGAGCCTTGAACAGAAAAGATAAACACCAGCTGCTGGTCTTTTGTTTGTACAACAATAAGGCCTAGACGAGAACCCTTTTTCTGGATGCGTCTCATCAATGCTTTGTTCCTGAACTCAGGAAGTAACTTGATAGTAAGGAACTGCCTTTTAAAGTTCTCTTGGCCGGGCGCGGTGGCTCAAGCCTGTAATCCCAGCACTTTGGGAGGCCGAGACGGGCGGATCACTAGGTCAGGAGATCGAGACCATCCTGGCTAACGCGGTGAAACCCCGTCTCTACTAAAAATACAAAAAAACTAGCCGGGCGAGGCGGCGGGCGCCTGTAGTCCCAGCTACTCCGGAGGCTGAGGCAGGAGAAAGGCGTGGACCCGGGAGGCGGAGCTTGCAGTGAGCTGAGATCCGGCCACTGCACTCCAGCCCGGGCAACAGAGCAAGACTCCGTCTCAAAAAAAATAAAAAATAAAATAAAGTTCTCTTAATATTGGACAATGCCCCTGGCCACCCAGAACACCATGAGGTCAACACTTGAAGTTGTCTACTTGTCCCCAAGCATAAGGTCTATAATTCAGCCTCTAGATCAGGGGATCATAAGGACCTGCAAGGCTCATTACACACAGTAGTCTATGGAAAGGATTGTCAGTGCTATGGAAGAAAACCCAGACAGAGAGACTATCACGAAAGTCAGGAAGGATCGCACCATTGAACATGCCATCATTTTTATGGAAAAAACTGCGAACGCCTAAATAAATAAATAAAAATTAAAAGCTGTGAAAGCCATCAAGCCCAAAACAAAAAAGGTGGGGAGGGTGTGGGTGGAGGGTTTCAAGATATGGATCTTGGGGAAATTAAAGAGCTAATAGATGCCACACCAGAGGAATTAATAGAAGACAGCTTGATGGAGATGAGTGCTTCTGAACCATTGCCAAATCATGAGGAAGAAGACATAAAAAAATCATTACTAGAAAAGAAATTAACATTAGACAGTCTGACAGAAGGTTTCTCATTATTCATGACTGCTTTTTACTTCTTTTACATGGACCCTCCCATGATATGGGCACAAAAACTACAGCAAATGGTAGAAGAGGGATTGGTATCATATAGAAATATTTTTAAAGAAATGAACAAAAAAGTCAGAAATAAATTACATTGCATTTCTGTAGTTTCACTGAGTGTGTCCACTTCTCCTGCCTCCCCTTCCACCTCCTCTGCCTCTGCCACTCCTGAGACAGCAAAACCAACCTTCCTTCCTCCTCCTCCTCCTCAGCCTACTCAACAGGAAGTGAAGAGGATGAAGACCTTTGTGATGACACACTTCCACTTAATGAACAGTGAATGTATTTTCTCTTCCTTATGATTTTTAAATAGCATTTTCTTTACTCTAATTTACTTTATTAAGAATAGAGCTCGGGCGCAGTGGCTCACACCTGTACTCCCAGCACTTTGGGAAGCTGAGGTGGGTGGATCACCTGAGGATGGGAGTTCAAGACCTGGCCAACATGGTGAAACCCTGTCTCTACTAAAAATACAAAAATTAGCCAGGCGTGATGGTGCATGCCTGTAATCCCAGCTACTTGGGAGGCTGAGGCGGGAGAATCACTTGAACCCGGGTGGTGGAGGTTGCAGTGAGCCCAGATTGTGCCACTGCACTCCACCCTGGGTGACAGAGCAAGACTCTGATTAAAAAAAAAAAAAAAAAAAAGTAGTATACAATAGATATAACATACAAAATGTGTTAATTGTGTTATTGTAAAATTTCTAGTCAACAGTAAGCTATTTGTAGTTAAACTTTGGGGGAGTCAAAAATGACACATGGATTTTTGGCCGCAAAGAGGATCAATGTCCCTGATTCTTCAAGTTCAAGGGCCAACTATATACAAAAATCAACTCAAAATGTATCATAGACCTAAATATAGGAGCTAATATTATAAAACCCTGGGAAGAAAACATACGGGAGCATCTCCATGGCATCTAACTTAATAATTTCTCACATATGACACCAAAAACACAGGCAATAAGACAAAAAAATAGTTAAATTGGACTTTACCAAAATTTAAAAATGTGTGCAACAAAGGACACTATCAATAGAGTAAAAATGCAACCCAAGGAATAAGAGAAAATAATTATATCTGATAAACAATTAATATCTAGAATATATATGGAGAGAACTTGACAATTCATAGCAGAAAAAAAAACTATTTAAAAATGGAG
>NC_045435.1:77953523-77971381 GCF_002776525.5 Piliocolobus tephrosceles
AACCCGGGAGGCAGAGCTTGCAGTGAGCTGAGATCCGGCCACTGCACCCCAGTCCGGGCGACAGAGCGAGACTCCGCCTCAAAAAAAAAAAAAAAATGTTTTTGTAGAATCAGGGTCTCCCTACATTGCCCAGGCTGGTCTCATCTGGGCTCAAGTAATCTTCCTGCCTCAGCCTGCCAAAGTGCTGGGATTACAGGCATGAGCCACCATGTCCAGCCCAGGCTGACTCCTCTGTTAGGGGCTAATGCTGCTGGTGACTTTCAGTTGAAGCCAATGCTCATTTACAATTCCTAAAATCCTAGAGCCCTTAAAAAAATTCCACTCTGGCCGGGCGCGGTGGCTCAAGCCTGTAATCCCAGCACTTTGGGAGGCCGAGACGGGCGGATCACGAGGTCAGGAGATCGAGACCATCCTGGCTAACACGGTGAAACCCCATCTCTACTAAAAAATACAAAAAGCTAGCCGGGCGAGGTGGCGGGCGTCTGTAGTCCCAGCTACCCGGGAGGCTGAGGCAGGAGAATGGCGTAAACCCGGGAGGCAGAGCTTGCAGTGAGCTGAGATCCGGCCACTGCACTCCAGCCCGGGCGACAGAGCGAGACTCCGTCTCAAAAAAAAAAAAAAAAAAATTCCACTCTGCCTGTGCTTTAATAAACAGACAAAGCCTGGATGACAGCACATCCATTTACAGCATGGTTTACTGAATATCTTAAGCCTGCTGTTGAGACCTACTGCTCAGAAAAAAGATCCCTTTCAAAAGATTAGTGCTTATTAACAGTGCACATGATCACTGGAGATGTGTAAGACGTACAAAAATATTAACGTGCTGTTTTCATGCCTGCTAACCCTACAGCCATTCTGTAGCCATTCAAGAAGTAATTTCAACTTTCAAGTTTCATTATTTAAGAAATACCCTTCATGCCGGGTGAGGTGGCTAACGCCTATAATCCCAGAACTTTGCAAGGCCGAGGAGGATTGCTTGGGCCCAGGAGTTTGAGACCAGCCTGGGCAACATGGGGAGACCCCATCTCTACAAAACATTTAAAAATAAGCCAGGTGTTGTGGTGCATGCCTGTGGTCCTGAGGTGGCATACACCTGAGGAAGCTCAGGCTGGAGGATTGCTTGAGCCCAGGAGGTTGAGACTGCAGTGAGCTGTGATCATGCCACTGCACTCCAGCCAGGGTGACAGAATGAGACACACACACAAAAAGAAGAAATGCACTTCATAAGGCTTCATCTGCCGTAGAGAGTGATTCCTCTGATGGATCTTGTAAATTGAAAACCTTTCAGAAAGAATTCACCAGTGTAGATGCCATTCACAACCTTTGTGATTCATGGGAGGAGGTCAAAATATTAACATGAGCAGCAGTTTGGAAGAAGTTGATTCTCACCTACACGAATGACTTTGAGGGGTCCAAGACTTCGGTGGAGGAAGGAACTACAGATGTGGAAACAGCAAGAGAACTAGAATTAGAAGTGGAACCTGAAGATGTGACTGAATTGCTGCAATCTCATGATCAAACTTGAATGGATGAGGAGTTGCTTCTTAAGAAAGTGGTTTCTTGAGATGGAATCTACTCCTGATGTAGACGATTGTGAACACTGTTGAAATGACAACAAAGGGCTGGGCACAATGGCTCATCTATGATCCCAGCACTCTGAGAGGCCAAGGCTGGTGGATCACTTGAGCCCAGGAGTTCGAGACAGGCCTGGGCAACATAGTAAGATGTCATCTCTACTAAAAATTTTTGAAAAAATTTTAAAAAAGAAATGACAATGAAGGATTTAGAATATTTCATAAACTTAGTTGATAAAGCAGTGACAAGACTGGAGGAGACTGGCCAATTTTGAAAGAAGGTCTGTTGGGGGTAAAATACTACCAAATGGCATCATGTGCTACAGAGAAACCTTTGTGAATAGTCATTTGACATGGCAAACTTCACTGTTGTCTTATTTTAAGAAATTGCTGGCCGGGTGCAGTGGCTCAAGACTGGAATCCCAGCACTTTGGGAGGCTGAGATGGGCGGATCACGAGGTCAGGAGATCGAGACCATCCTGGCTAACATGGTGAAACCCCGTCTCTACTAAAAAATACAATAAAAAAACTAGCGGGGCGTGGTGGCGGGCACCTATAGTCCCAGCTACTCCGGAGGCTGAGGCAGGAGAATGGTGTAAACCCAGGAGGCAGAGCTTGCAGTGAGCTGAGATCAGGCCACTGCACTCCAGCCTGGGCAACAGAGCAAGACTCCACCTCAAAAAAATAAAATAAAATAAAATAAATAAATAAATAAATTGCCGCAACCACTCCAACCTTCAGCAACCATCACCCTGATCTGTCAGCAGCCACCAACATCAAGGCCAGGCCCTCGGCCAGCAAAATGATTACAACTCACTGAGGCTCAGATGATGGTTAACATTTTTTTGTAATAAAGTATTTTTAAATTAAGGTATGCACATTTTTAGATATAATCCTATTGTACAATAGACTGCAAAATAGTGTAAACATAACTTTTATGTGTGCTGGGAAACAAAAAACAATTTGTGTGACTTGCTTTATTGCAATATTTGTGTTATTGTGGTGATGTGGAACCATACCTGCAATATCTCCAAGGTATGCTGTATACCCAAAAGAAGTAAAAGCAGGCATTCAGACAGATATTTGTACACCAATATTTATAGCAGCATTAGTCACAAATCCAAAAGGTGGGGGCAACCCAAATGTCCATCAACAGACAAATGGATCAGCAAAATGTGGTGTAGGCATACAATGAAATACTATACAGCCTTAGAAATAAATGAAATTCTAACGTGTACTACAACATGGGTGAACCTTGACATGCCAAGTGAAATAAGCCAGACACAAAAAAAGACAAATTTTGGATGATGCCACTTATATGAGGTACTTAGTCAAATTCATAGAGAGCAGAATGGCGATTGCCAAGGGGTGAAGTGTTGGGGTGATCAGACCCAACACCAGGTTGTAGGGGTGACAAAGCCCAGCGGAGTCAAAGGATTGAGAAAAAGAGAAAAAGATAGGACACCAGGGGGCCATTGCTATTGTATGGAGGCCGCAAAGGCCCCGAGCTCTGGGAGCCCACCGTATTTATTGGTAATCCAACAAAGAAACAGGTGCTGAGAATGCGGAGGTCAAAAGAGCACGTTGCATTAAACACATGATTTACAGCTGTGACGGTTTAGCATTTATAATGGAACATGTTCTGCTACTTGAGATAATGGGAATAGGAGCCTAGGAGGGCTAGAAGCAAGGAGCCAGCAAGTCTAGACACATTCCAAAGGACATTATGCAAGCCCTGCCTCAGTTTCCCTCCTAACACTCAGCTTTTTCCCAACCTGCCCCCCTTCTCCTTTTTGTAAAAGAGAAGGTATCGTTATTACTATCATTATTACTAGCATAAGAGCTGGCCTCTTTAAATTGAGCAAGGCAGTTGCAGGCTGTGCAGCCCTTAAAAGTGATCCAGCTTTATTTTTCTTAGCCCTTATTCAAACTGGAGTTACACTGGTTTGAATGCTTCCCACAAACCTCCCCTTTCCCTTTTACAAGAAGACGCTTAATCCTAGAGGTTGCAGAAGGATGAAGATCCGTGTTCCGTAACTTCTTCATGCTGAATAGGGGCGATGATACTCCTGCCTAACTATTAGCGTTTCTTGTATTCAGGGTAGAGAGGAGCTGAGTCAGAAAGCATTGGTCCGTTAAGCATGGTGACTCTGGTCGCTCTTCGTTCCATCCTGGCATTCAGATTCAACTGGCTCATGGCTCCTACTGGAGGAACCCGGTCCATGGTTGGGATCCATGGGTCCCTCCAGTCTCCTGTTCCATGGTCGTACACATCTTGAGGG
Source organism: Piliocolobus tephrosceles (assembly GCF_002776525.5). NCBI lineage: Eukaryota > Metazoa > Chordata > Mammalia > Primates > Cercopithecidae > Piliocolobus > Piliocolobus tephrosceles. The sequence goes on from NC_045435.1 coordinate 77,957,380, forward strand.
CATCCACATGGTTCGTTCATATCCTGCAAAAACACAAGCATACCGTCATCCCCACGTTAGTACACTTGATCTTAGCCAAAAGGCGGAGAAGCGATATCCCCACGTTAGTAAATCTACTGAAACAGAAGCAAAACCTTTTTGTGGTTGTAGCCGGGAGGCATGCAGTTGCTGAAGCATTTGTTAACTCACTTTCTGCCTCTTTGGTTAATTACCACTAGGTAAAACTTTCCACTGATAATGAGAAACAGGCCTTTTCTGATTAACAGAAGGCATGGAGAAAGCAAATCAAGGCTTTTTATTTTATTTTATTTTTTTGAGATGCAGTCTTGCTCTGTAGCCCAGACTGAAGTGTAGTGGCGCAACCTCGGTTCACTACAAGCTCCGCCTCCAGGTTCAAGCCATTCTCCTGCCTCAGCCTCAGCCCCTGTAGCTGGGACTACAGGCACCCGCCACCACACCCAACTAACTTTTTGTATTTTTTAGTAGAGACGGGGTTTCACCGTGTTAGCCAGGATGGTCTTGATCTCCTGACCTTGTGATCCACCTGCCTCGGCCTCCCAAAGTGCCAAGATGGCAGGCGTGAGCCACTGAGCCTGGCCAGATTGAGGCTTTTCAAACTTTCAATTCACACTGTACAGGTGGGTCCACTAGATGCTGTGGCTCATGATAGATCTTCAGATGTTTGGTGGGCGCCCACACAGGCACCTGAGCATCACCTGGAGACACACAAGCAAATCCTTTTCCCATAAAATTATCTTTAGGCAGGGATCGGAGGAAGTAGATTCAGAGGTAAGGAGAATTTGGGGGCCTAATGGCTTCCTGATGTTTGACAGGTGTTCCCTCGGAAGTTAGGAATTCCCTTTCTCTCCATATTGCTGCATCGGCATGGGGGACTAGGTAAGCATACTTAGAATCTGTATATAAATTTACCCTTTTTCCTTCTAATTCTAGTGTATAATGGCCCCTGCTTTTGCTAGGATGTCTCTCCCTAACAAGGGAGTGGGGCTTTCAGGCATAATTAGAAAAGCATGTGAAAAGAGTAAAGTTCCCCAGTCACAACTTAGTGGCTAGGAGAAGTATCTAGTGACTGGCTCTCCTAGGACCCCTCGGATAGTGACAGATCTGGAGGACAGTTGTCCGGGACAGGAGAGTAAGACTGAGAAGTCTGTGCCAGTGTCCAGGAGACAGTTAACCTCCAGGTCCTCAGTGGTCAAGCATACCTGGGGCAGGTGATGGCGTGGGCTGGCGCTTGCCCTGGGCACCCTCAGTCCTGCTGCTGGATCATCTGGTTAGGGGTTTCGGACTCAGAGGACCTTCATCCCCTGGGGCAGTGGGGCCTTTCAGTGATTCCCTTGACATAAGGGGCAAGGACAAGGGGGCAGCTTATTTCTATTCGGACAATCATTTTTAAAGTGTCCTTGCAGACCGCACCCGAAGCAAGCCCTACTAGGCATTTTATCTTCCCAGCCTTTCCCTTTTCCAGAGCCTCCAAAGTCTGCTTGCCTGAGGGTCATGACTAAAGTGGTGGCCTTTTTTTTTTTTTTTAATCCCGTTTGTCCGGTTCAGCTTGCTCCTCCTGATCTCCATTATAAAAAAACCGAGGTTGCCAAGTTCAATAGGGTTTCTAAGTTTTGCTCCGGGCCTAGGGCGGACTTTTGAAGTTTTTTCTAATATCTGCGACTGATAAACTCATCAATATTAGTTGCCTTCAATAGAGTCAGGTGACAGAGAGGTATGCTTCCTCAATGCCTCTCATTGTCTCTCCAGAAAGGCAGTAGGATTTTCTTCCTTTCCCTGCGTTATAGTGGACATCATTGAATAATTCACAGCCTTCTTCCTAGTTTTCCTTAGTCCTTCTAGCAGGCAAGTTAACAAATGTCTGCAGCACCAATAATCTTCATGTTCTGATTCTGCATCCCAGTGAAGGTCTGCACTGGGAACTGCCTGCTAGCCTGTGGGGAATTGTTCTCTTTCCTCTGTTGTCATCCTATCATTGACCTGACTGAGATACCAGAGATGCCAAACTCTCGGGCTGCAGTTACGGCGGGTTAGTGTCTGATCTAGCAATAACATATCTCTCCATGTCAGATCAAAGGATTGTAAAACATCAGTATAGCCATCAGGGTTATCTGAGAATTTACCGGGTCTATTTTAATTTGCTTCAAGTCTGAGAGGTAAAAAGGTACATACACTCTGGGCCGAATTCTCCAGAATACATCTTAGGGATGTTTTTGCCTTGGGGGGAACGTTCCCCATCTGAAAAAAAAAAGAACATAGGGATGCCAGCATCCCTAGTCACTTTCCGATGAGCATTAGTCCTAGAGTGTCCTCTATGGTCCTAATGCTTATTCCTTTCCAGGGTGCGTAACCACCCACGGACCTCTGCTTATCAGATTAGTTACGTTCACCGATGTAGCAGTCCTCACCCATTTTCCCATCTTTCTTGACCACAAAGAAAGGGGTCCGGGCTGCTGGATTCTAGTGGTCCTTTACCAGCGTGCCCAACATTGCCTTTGCGCTCAGAGATAAATTATAGAGCTGGGCTGGGTCCCTGAGTATTTCATAACAACCCAACTGCCCCCATCAAGATGTATTTCCATAAACAGATCTTAACGCAAATTCATTTCCAAGTGTGTAGGTAACCTTTTGAGTCAGGATTAAGATAGTTTTTGATTCTGTGAGTACTTTAAGACTTGACTGAGTGCAAACAGCTCGCACATTCAAGCAGACCAATTATTAAGCATTTTTTATTTATTTTTTGAGACGCAGTCTCGCTCTGTCGCCCAGGCTGTAGTGCAGTGGCCCGATCTTGGCTCACTGCAAGCTCTGCCTCCTGGGTTCACGCCATTCTCCTGACTCAGCCTCCCGAGTAGCTGGGACTACAGGCACCCGCCACCACGCCTGGAAAATTTTCTGTATTTTTAGTAGAGATGGGGTTTCACGGTGTTAGCCAGGATGGTCTCAATCTTCTGACCTCGTGATCTGCCCACCTCAGCCTCCCAAAGTGCTGGGATTACAGGTGTGAGCCAAGCGCCTGGCCTCCCACCAAGCTTCTTTTAGATGTCCTCGGGTGTCCTTTGATGATGCATTCTCCACTTTCACACGCTCTGGCGTTCCTTCACTGGGGTCTTTGTCGCCTCACATTAAGCAGCCAGGAATGTTGGGGTGATCAGACCCAATACCAGGTCGTGGGGGTGACAAAGTCTGGCGGAGTCAAAGGATTGAGAAAAAGACAGTAAGAAATAAAGATAGGACACCAGAGGGCCATTGCTATTGTACGGAGGCCGCGACAGCCCCGAGCTCTGGGAGCCCACCGTATTTATTGGTAATCCAACAAAGAAACAGGTGCTGAGAATGAGGAGGTCAAAAGAGCACATTGCATTAAACACATGATTTACAGCTGTGACGGTTTAGCATTTATATGGAACATGTTCTGCTACTTGAGATAATGGGAACAGGAGCCTAGGAGGGCTAGAAGCAAGGAGCCAGCAAGTCTAGACACATTCCAAAGGACATTATGCAAGCCCTGCCTCAGTTTCCTTCCCAACACTCAGCTTTTTCCCAACAGTGGTGGAGGGGAGAATGAAGTTATTGTTTATTGGTAGAATTTTAGCTGGGGAAGATAAAACAGTTCTGGAGACGGATGGTGGTGTGGCTAAACAGTGTGAATGTGCTTAGTGCCATAGAACTGCACAACTAAAAACAGTAAGTTTTATGCAAATGTTATCACAATTTTAAAACACAATCTAATTAGAATATGGTCAAAAGACATAAACACACACTTTCACCACAAAGGATGACCTGTCACCAAAGATGGATGGCAAGTCAGCACATGAAAAGATGATCAGGCTGGGTACAGTGGTAATAGCTCATGCCTATAATCCCAGCGCTTTGGGAGGGCAAGGTGCAGGGATCATTTGAGGCCAGGAGTTCGAGACCAACACAAGCAACATGACAAGACCCCTGTCTCTACAAAAATAAAATAAAATTAGCCAGGTGTGATGGTGCACACCTGTGGTCTCAGCTATGTGAGAAGCTGAGGTAGGAGGATCGTGTAAGCCCAGACAGCAAGGCTGCAATTATCTGTGATTGTGCCACTGCACTCCAGCCTGGGTGACATAGTAAAACCCCGTCTCATCAGGTGCGGTGGCTCACGCCTGTAATCCCAGCACTTTGGGAGGCCGAGGCAGGCGGATCACGAGGTCAGGAGATTGAGACCATCCTGGCTAACACGGTGACACGGTGAAACCCCGTCTCTATTAAAAATACAAAAAAAATTAGCCGGGCATGGTGGCAGCACCTGTAGTCCCAGCTACTCGGGAGGCTGAGGCAGGAGAATGGCGTGAACCTGGGAGGTGGAGGTTGAAGTGAGTCGAGATCGCGCCACTGCACTCTAGCCTGGGCGACAGAGCCAGACTCTGACTCAAAAACAAAAACCTGTCTCAAATAATAATAATAATAATAATAATAATAATAATATTACCAAGTGCTAGAAAGGATCCAGATTCTCATACATTGGGGACATAACATTAAATGACACAGCCACTCTGGAAAAACAGTTTGGCAGGTTCTGAAAATTTAAAAATACACATACCATTACAATCATACAATTACCATACAATTATACAATCTACGATTTCCTGCAGAAATGAAAACTGATGCTCACCCCTAAACCTGTAAGCCAATGTTCTGTGGTGAGCAGGTCTATGTAAACTCCCAAAGACAAAGGGAGGTGAAAGGCTGAAGACAGAGGGTGAAAAATCCAGTTTCTCAGAAGGAAACATTTAATAGGGACTTACAAACAGAAGTGGCGTCTCTGGCAGCCAAGAGATGGTGGATGCCCACACCCACCTGCTTTCCAGAAAATATTAATTAGCAAGCTGTTTTTGATGAAACGCGCAGTTGATCACGTCTCAGACCCTCTTGTGAAACAACTAGGGACCACTGGGGAAGTTAGATAAGCATCTTTATGAGGGGTTATCTGTGTACAGGCATTGTTTCTCTATGAGGAGTTGGATGCTATGGGCATTGTTTCTTGACCTTGTTGTGGGAATGGGAGCGAGTTCGTATGCAGACATCAGTCATCATGGCAGTTTTGCTTCAAAATGGTGTTACTCTTGCCATGCAACAGGCTGTTTTCCTACAATCAATGTTGATAACGGCGTTGTTGGCAATAGCCAAAACTGGATACAGCCCAAATGTCCTTCAATGGGTAAAAGGGTAAATTATTGCAGCCATACTATTTAGCAATAATAAAAAGAAAAAAAAAAATTGGCCAGGCACGGTGGCTCACGACTGTAATTACGGCAGTTTGGGAGGCGGAGGCGGGTGGATCACTTGAGGTCAGGAGTTCGAGACTAGCCTGGCCAACATGGTGAAACCCCGTCTCTGCTAAAACTACAGAAATTAGGCCAGCGTGGTGTCATGTGGCTATAGTCCCAGCTATTCGGGAGGCTGAGGGAGGAGAACAGCTTGAACCTGGGAGGTGGAGATTGCAGTGAGCCAAGATGGTGCCATACAACTCCAGCTCGGCCAACTGAGTGAAACTCTGTTTCATTTAAAAAAAAAAAAAAAAAAAGGAAAAAAATTTGATACATAATTTTGTTTTTTTGTTTTTTTTATTTTGTTTTGTTTTTTGAGATGGAGTCCTGCTCTGTCACCCAGGCTGGAGTGAGGTGGCACGATCTCGGCTCACTGCAAGCTCTGCATCCCGGGTTCACGCTGTTCTCCTGCCTCAGCCTCACGAGTATCTGGGACTACAGGCGCCTGCCACCACACCCAGCTAATTTTTTTCTATTTTTAGTACAGATGGATTTTCACTGTGTTGGGCAGGATGGTCTCAATCTCCTGACCTTGTGATCTGCCCACCTCGGCCTCCCAAAGTGCTGGGATTACAGGCGTGAGCCATCGTGCCAGGCTTGATACATAATTTGAATGGATCTCGAGGGCATGTCAGCTGATGACAAGAGCCAGTCTCAAAGAGCTATATATTGTATGATTCTTGAAATCATACATATTGAACATTCTTGAAATAACAAATTATAGTACTTGAGAATAGATCAGTGGTAGCCAGGAGTTAGGAGTTGGGGAAGACGTGACTGTGAGGTAACAAGGAAGTTTCTTTGTGGCAAGAGAACAATTCTGTAATCTGATTGTGGTGGTAGCTACATGAAAATGTGTATGTGATAAAACTCTATAGTACTACACACACACACACACACACAAATACACTTACAAACTGATGAAATCTGAATACAGTCTCTCCTAGAGTTAATAGTATAGTTGTACCAATGTCAAGTTACTGGGTTTTGACAACTATGGCTATATATTATAATTGGGTAAAGGTACACAGAAAATCTGATTATTATTATTTTTAATAGAGATGATGTCTCACTATGTTGCCCAGGCTGCTCTCAACCTCCTGGCCTCAAGCCATCCTCCTGCCTTGGCCTTCCAAAGTGCTGGGATTACAGGCGCGAGCCACACCTTGCCCGAAAACCTTGAATGAAGGACTTTCTGACATGGACAGAGAACCCAAAGTGTTCTCAAGGACAAATATTCCGTGTAACCCTGCAAAGATTTAGTTCTGAGAGAAGCCTAGTTGGCCAATTTACACCTTGAAACCTCTTTTAGGAAAATCTAGTGAGCATAGAGATGCAGTCATTTGGAAAAGATTATGGATTTAAAATTCACTACTTTGACCTTTTGTGTTTTTTACTCTGTAAACTAAAAATAAAATACTAAGCCCCCCAATCAACTGAATGGACCTCTTTGCCCAAGGAGATCCCCAAGACAACCTAAAAAACAAGTTCAGGTCACTAGATGGGAAGGGAGGTAGGATAACCTCAGTATACTTTTCTCCCTTTGGAGTTTAGGTGCAACTGACGAGCATTAACATTAAACTAGAGATCTTAAGACTGACAAAACAGACTCTTTATAGCAATAAGATCCCAAATTCCAACCCGACTCTGGCATAGCATCACATGACAGATAACAGGGTCTAAAGGAAATACAAGTATTTTATCCTAAAATATATTTCTTTGACATATTTTGGAATGGCCCTGCAAAGCTTTGTCTTGGGAAAATTTGCATTCTGTAGAGAATCCCTTCCTTTTCCAGGTCTTTCCCTGATCCAGGAGAAATTCAACTGAAAGTCTGACACCTTTTAAGGTCTGATAAGAGACATTTACCATTTATTTACTCTGAAGCCTGCTACTCAGAGGCTTCATCTACCTACCAAAAACCTTGGCTTCCACAACCCCTCTTAACTCAAGCATTTCTTTATGCTGACTTCAATTCTTCAGGAAAAGCTTAACTCTTTCAACCAACTGCCAATCAGAAAATCTTTGCATCTATTACCTGGAAGCATCCCACCCCCAACTTGGAGATGTCCCACCTTTCCTGGCTCAACCAATGTATACCTTACATGTGTTGATTTATGTCTCTGCTGTAATATCTGTCTCCCTAAAATGTATAAAATCAAATGGTAACCCAACTACCTTGAACCCATGTTCTCAGGACCTCCTGAGGCTGTGTCATGGGCCAACATCACCAAATTACAAGGTTCAGGATAAATTTCTTTAAATATTTTACAGTTTGACTTTCTTTGTTAACTTTTGAAGGGGTGGCCTGCCCCTCCACACCTGTGGGCGTTTCTCGTTAAGTGGAACGAGAGAGTTGAGAAAAGAAATGAGACACAGACACAAAGTATAGAGAAAGAAAAAGTGGGCCCAGGGGACCAGCGCTCAGCATACAGAGGACCCATGCTGGCACCGGTCTCTGAGTTCCCTCAGTATTTATTGATCATTATCTTTACCATCTTAGAAAAAGGGAAGTGGCAGGATAATGGGATCATCGTAGGGAGAAGGTCAGCAGTAAGACATATGAATAAAGATCTCTGTGACATGAATAAGTTTAAGGAAAAGTGCTGTGCCTTGATATGCATATGCAAATATCTCCATAAACCCTTTTAGTGCATAAAGAGCAGCATTGCCGCTAGCACGTCCCACCTTCAGCCCTAAGGCAGTTTTCTCCTTTCTCAGTAAACAGAACATACAATCGGGTTTTACACTGAGATGTTCCATTGCCCAGGGACAGGCAGGAGACAGATGCTTTTCCCTATCTCAACTGCCAAGAGGCCTTCTTTCCTCTTATACTAGTCCTCCTCAGCACAGACCCTTCACGGGTGTCAGGCTGGGGGATGATCAGGTCTTTCCCTTCCCACGAGGCCATATTTCAGACTATCACGTGGGGAGAAACCTTGGACAATACCTAGCTTTCCTAGGCAGACGTCCCTGCGACCTTTGGCAGTGTACGCGTCCCTGGGTGCTTGAGATTAAGAGAATGGTGATGACTTTTCACAAGCATACTGCCTTCAAGCACTTGTTTAACAAAGCACACCCTGCACAGCCCAAAATCTGTTAAACCTTGAGTCACCACAGCACATGTCTCTTGCAAGGACAAGATTGGGGGTAGGGTCACAGATTAACAGCATCTCAAATACAGAACAAAATGGAGTCTCTTATGTGTACTTCTTTCTATATAGACACAGTAACAGTCTGATCTCTCTTTTCCCCACAAACTTTTAAACAGAAAATTCCACCCAGCCTTTCCAAACTGGCCAGTTTGAGTTTGAAAGGAAGGCACGTGTACTAATGAGTATCTACAGTCATTATTTCAAAAGAACATTCTCAGCTGGGGCCTATGACTCACATTGCCTTCCAGACTAGCTACACAGACTCAGTGTTCCTGGCTTCTCTGGATCTCTGTATTAAATATCGCTCAAGAATACTGTCCTTTGTTTAGACCACAGTCCAGATCCTGGCTTCTCTTTGGGTTATCATTCCTTCATCTTGATGTCTCTGTCAAAGGCATGTGAACCAGAGCAACTCCATATTGAATAGGAGCTGGGTAAAATGAGGCTGAGACGTACTGGTGAGATACAGGACTAGCTGGATTTCCTAGGCCTACTAAAAATCCCTAAGCCAGCTGGGCGCGGTGGCTCAAGCCTGTAATCCCAGCACTTTGGGAGGCTGAGGCGGGCGGATCACGAGGTCAGGAGATCGAGACCATCCTGGCTAACACAGTGAAACCCCATCTCTACTAAAAATACAAAAAATTAGCCGGGCGTGGTGGCGGGCGCCTGTGGTCCCAGCTACTCCGGAGGCTGAGGCAGGAGAATGGCATAAACCCGGGAGGCAGAGCTTGCAGTGAGCTGAGATCCGGCCACTGCACTCCAGCCTGGGCGACAGAGCAAGACTCCGTCTCAAAAAAAAAAAAATCCCTAAGCCTAGCTGGGAAGGTGACCGCATCCACCTTTAAACACGGGACTTGCAACTTAGCTCACACCCGACAAATCAGGTAGTAAAGAAAGCTCACTAAAATGCTAATTAACCAAAAACAGGAGGTAAAGAAATAGCCAATCATCTGTCACCTGAGAGCACAGGGGGAGGGACAATAATTGGGATATAAACTCAGGCATTCGAGCCAGCAATGGCAATCCCCTTTGGGTCCCCTCCCATTTTACGGGATCTCTGTTTTCACTCTATTAAATCTTGCAACTGTACACTCTTCTGATCCGTGTTTGTTACAGCTTGACCTGAGCTTTTGCTCACTGTTCACCACTGCTGTTTGCTGCCGTCGCAGACCCGCCGCTGACTTGCACCCCTCGGAATCCGACAGGGTGTCCGCTGTGCTACTGATCCAGTGAGGTGCCCATTGCCACTCCTGATCGGGCTAGAGGCTCGCCATTGTTCCTTCACGGCTAAGTGCCTGGGTTCATCCTAATTGAGCTGAACACTAGTTGCTGGGTTCCACGGTTCTCTTCCATGATCCACGGGTTCTTTTTTTTTTTTTTTGTGAGACGGAGTCTCGCTCTGTCGCCCAGGCTGGAGTGCAGTGGCCGGATCTCAGCTCACTGCAAGCTCCGCCTCCTGGGTTTACGCCATTCTCCTGCCTCAGCCTCCCGAGTAGCTGGGACTACAGGCGCCCGCCACCTCGCCCGGCTAGTTTTTTGTATTTTTAGTAGAGACGGGGTTTCACCATGTTAGCCAGGATGGTCTCGATCTCCTGACCTTGTGATCCGCCCGTCTCGGCCTCCCAAAGTGCTGGGATTACAGGCTTGAGCCACCGCGCCCGGCCGATCCACGGGTTCTAATAGAGCTGTAACACTCACTGCATGGCCCAAGATTCCATTTCTTGGAATCCGTGAGGCCAAGAACCCCAGGTCAGAGAACAAGAGGCTTGCCGCTGTAGCAGGACGAGTCGCAGACAAAACTCCTCAGACACCGAGTTAAAGAAAGAAGGGGTTTATTTGGCCAGGGGCATCGGCAGGACTTCTGTCTCAAGAGCCGAGCTCCCCAAGTGAGCAATTCCTGTCCCTTTTAAGGGCTCACAACTCTAAGGGGGTGCATGTGAGAGGGTTGTGATCGATTAAAAAGCAGGGGGTATGTGACTGGGGGCTGTATGCACCAGTAATTAGATTGGAACAAAACAAGATATGGATTTTCACAGTGCATTTCTATACAATGTCTGTAATCTATAGATAACATAACCTATTAGATCAGGCATCGATCTCTAACTACCAGGCCCAGGTGTGGAGCTGGGCTGTCTGCCTGTGTATTTTATTTCTGCTTTTTAGTTTTTACTTCTTTTTTTGGAGGCAGAAATTGGGCATAAGACAATATGAGGGGTGGTCTCCTCTCTTATTCCCCCCTTTTGAGAGTTTCACTCTTTTTATTTGTGGGAGTTCTCATTTTCATTTTCACTACCCATGTCTTCTTCCAAGACAGATTGATAGTGATTCATATAGTACACTTGTGCTAAAGCATTTTGGTGAACTAAGGTAGCGATGAAGCTTTTTATCATTTGAAGAAGTGCAGGTAGCACACAAGGGAGCAGTAGGCAGGTTCCTACTATTATTATAACTCCTATTATAAGAGTTTTAGATCCTCCTAGCACTGGGAACCATTTTCCAAACATGGCCCCAGGATCAAAGCCATGCCACACTTGCATGGGCACACGTGCCAGTTTTGTCATATTTCTAACCATTTCTTCAACTCCTTGCCCTTGATCATGTATGTGTACAGCATGATCAGACAGCAATTGATAGACAGCAATTAGTAAGGTTAAATTTTCCACAGACCCCTCCTTTAGCTGCTAGCAAGTAGTCGAGAGCTAATCTATTTTGATAGATAACATTTCTCATCTGAGTTTCTTGCCAGGCCAAAACAGTCAAGGCTCTGCCAGTTTTATTAGTGATTATTTCTAAGACAGCTTGTAATGGTATGATTCAGTTGATCATATAAATTGGGGTCCGGGATCCCCACGAGCCGTCTTGTGCCCAAGTAGCAGGCCCACAATATTGTATGATTCTCTCAGGGGGCCATTTATGGTCTTTCCAGTTTCCTATAGCTATGCTTCTCTTTTTGCAGGAAGCATAGACAGGGAAACCTAGGAGTTCACCTGTTTTTATGGGCAGTAGGAAGAAAGATGGTTTAATAGTGCCAATAACACAACTACCTGCCCACTGGTCAGGTAATTTGGCATAAGCTCTATGCCTACATATCCAATATAATCCAGTGGGGGCTGTCCAGTCCCAGTGGGACTCCGGGTGGGTCCACACGGTTTGCAACTTTGGGAATTTACTAAGTGGATTCCTCTGTTTGATTTGAACTCCACCACATGATTGTTTTTGTGGTACCATTATACAGTTTCTGTCCCAGACAACTAGGTCATCCTATGGGGTGAGTGAATTCTTTTCCTTCTCTAGCTATGCCACATTGTCCAATAATTGAGGATTTTAGGACCCAGAAATTATCAGGGTGATTCTTTTGAGCTGGGAATTCATCAGGAACTGGGTCTGTAGGTACTAATTCTTGGACTTCCCATGGCCATTGATCTCCTATTACAGGTCCTCCACATACATAACATGAAGTGACATTGAGAGACTGGGCTACATGCTCAGCTAATTGCAAGAACAAATTTCTTGTTTTTCCTGGAATTTCTGGTACTGGCACATTCAGTTCATCATTGATGTGGTGTGATCTCAGCTCACTGCAAGCTCTGCCTCCCAGGTTCATGCCATTCTCCTGCCTCAACCTCCCGAGTAGCTTGAACCATAGGCGCCCGCCATCGTGCCTGGCTAATTTTTTGAATTTTTAGCAGAGACAGGGTTTCACCGTGTTAGCCAGGATGGTCTTGATCTCCTGACCTCGTGATCCGCCCGCCTCGGCCTCCCAAAGTGCTGGGATTACAGGCGTGAGCCACCGCACCTGGCCCAGGCTTCCTTCTAATGGCAAATCTACCTCTAATGCTGGCCAGTCTATCTTATACAAAGTTTTAAGTTTTCCTAGTGTCATAGTACTCCATAGTCTCCTTTAAATTCTTTTTTGAAATTTTTCAACGTAGTTCCTAGTAGGGTGGGCTTATTTGTGCCTGACCTATGCTTCTTCGAGACAAAACACCATGCTCACACCACACACACACCACAAAACAAAGAATGGGTAAAAAGGACATACACACACTTTTGCAGTTTGCACCAAAACAAAATCAAAACCAAAATCAGAGCATCCAGAAATCCAAGCCAGGTCAAAATCAAAACCAAAGTATCAAGCAGGCCAAGTCAAGTCAAAAACAAAAACCAAAATGCCGGTACAGGCACACCGTGGGTGATTAGGCCACGCTTCCGCTCAAATGGAGTGGGCAAGTTTCCAAGACCAGTCCTGTCAAGCAATTCAAACCAAGTCCAAATGAAAACCAAAACCAAAGTGCCAATAAAGGCACGCCATGGGTGATCAGGCCACGCTTCCACTCAAACAGAGTGGGCAAGTTTGAAAGACTAGTCTTAACAAATTTTAGATGTCCAGACTCCAAGTGCCCATTCATTCCTGGTGTTCAGCCAGTACTTGGATCCTCCATGGGGGCCTGCCACACACTGCTCTGGTGAGGCGTCTCACTGGGGCAAATGCCTACCTGAGAGCACTCTCAGGATCTGCATCGCTCCGGCTGGTCGGAGTCCCCCACAGGGATGTTCCACAGGGCAGGCTTAAGCCGCCTAAGGAGCTGCCTCCACCATCTGCCAATCACCTCACTTCCTGATCAAGGAACCAAGAAATGTAGCTGGAGGAGCCACAGACAAAATTCCTCAGACTCCGCGTTAAAGAAGGAAGGGGTTTATTCGGCCGGGAGCATCGGCAAGACTTCTGTCTCAAGAGCCAAGCTCCCCGAGTGAGCAATTCCTGTCCCTTTTAAGGGCTCACAACTCTAAGGGTGTGCATGAGAGGGTCGTGATCGATTGAGCAAGCAGGGGGTGTGTGACTGGGGGCTGCGTGCACTGGTAATTAGATCGGAACAAAACAAGATAGGGATTTTCACAGTGCATTTCTATATAATGTCTGTAATCTATAGATAACACAACTTGTTAGGTCAGGGGTCGATCTTTAACCACCAGGCACAGGTTGTGGCGCTGGGCTGTCTACCTGTGGATTTCACTTCTGCCTTTTAGTTTTTACTTCTTTCTTTGGGGGCAGAAATTGGGCATAAGACCATATGAGGGGTGGTCTGCTCCCTTACCGCCATCTTGGAAGTGGCCCACTACCATCTTGGGAGCTCTAAGAACAAGGACCCCCTGGTAACACTGGGCTGCATTCCCAGAAAGTTAAGGCATTGTCAGTCACAGAATGAGATAGGAGGTCAGCACAAGATACAGGTCATAAAGACCTTGCTGATAAAACAGTTTGCAGGAAGGAAGCTGGCCAAAACCCACCAAAAGCAAGACGGAGATGAGAGTGACCTCTGGTCATCCTCACTGCTACACTCCCACCAGCGCCATGACAGTTTACAAATGCCATGGCAACATCAAGAAGTTACCCTATATGGTCTAAAAAGGGGAGGCATGAATAATCCACCCCTCAATTAGCATATAATCAAGAAATACCTGTAAAAATGGGCAACCAGTAGCCCTTGAGGCTGCTTTGTCTATGGAGTAGCCATTCTTTTATTC
>NC_045435.1:77971481-78033089 GCF_002776525.5 Piliocolobus tephrosceles
ACGCCATTCTCCTGCCTTAGCCTCCTGAGTAGCTGGGACCACAGGTGCCCGCCACCTCGCCTGGCTAGTTTTTTGTATTTTTTAGTAGAGACAGGGTTTCACTGTGTTCGCCAGGATGGTCTTGATCTCCTGACCTCGTGATTCACCCGTCTCAGCCTCCCAAAGTGCTGGGATTACAGGCTTGAGCCACTGTGCCCGGCCTCATTTACTTTCTTAGTAAACTTGCTTTTGCTTTGCACTGTGGACTCGCCCTGAATTCTTTCTGTGCAAGTTCCAAGAACCCTCTCTTGGGGTCTGGATGGGGACACCTTTCCTATAACATCTTTCTGGTGACCACTGAAGGGACTACAGTGTGGAAACCCTGGACCCAAACCCCTTACTTACCAAGGTTTTCATCAAAAGTAAAAGTTGCTAAGAGTTAACATTGTAACATGTATTTGAGACTACTAAAGAAACAGTTCTTCCACATGTAAGGCGTGTAGGGAAAGTGAAATGTATTTTTGGTAAAAGATTATAAGAAGTCCCGGGAATGTGGATTTTTCTTGCCTAAAGGGTAAAGGGATTGTTTTAAGTTAAACAGGATAAAGCTAAAGGTTTGAGCAAGTTATGAAAAGTTTATAAAAAATGAATCTTGTAAAAAGAAATTCTTCGTGTGAACATATTGGCTAAAGTTAAAGGGGTATTATTCAGTTTTTCCATAAATTAAGCATTGGAGTAAAAGCACAACAGGTTTTTCTTAGAACACTAATCTGCTCTTCCACAAAAACAGTAAAGGGTTAATAAAAGGTTTATGAAAATCTTACATATGGTCAAACTAATTGAGTATTCCTAATGTATGCAATATAGTTAGTTGCATAAGTGCAAATAAGTACACGTTTTTCTTTTGCAACAGGACACAATTGGAGAAACTGGTTATTTTACCAAGGCTTTGACTGGAATGGCATGTTTTCTTTTAAGGAATTAAACTTGACTTATAGAGCTAATAGAAGCCCCTTAGGGAACTGGCCTCATACCTTGCCTACACAGTCCTTGTACAGGGTTTGTGACCTGTGGTAAGTAAAAAATGTCACTTTCTAACAGGCCCAGGAACTCCAAGTTATCTTGGAACCTCAAGAAGAGAGGAATTGGCCGGGCGCGGTGGCTCAAGCCTGTAATCCCAGCACTTTGGGAGGCCGAGACGGGCGGATCACGAGGTCAGGAGATCGAGACCATCCCGGCTAACACGGTGAAACCCTGTCTCTACTAAAATACAAAAAATTAGCCGGGCGTGTTGGCGGGCGCCTGTAGTCCCAGATACTCGGGAGGCTGAGGCAGGAGAATGGCGTGAACCCGGGAGGCAGAGCTTGCAGTGAGCTGAGATCCGGCCACTGCACTCCAGCCTGGGCGACAGAGCGAGACTCCGTCTCAAAAAAAAAAAAAAAGAGAGGAATTTACCCAACTCATAGGTATCTGAGGGTACAAACCCATGGCAGGGCTCAGTTCTAGGAGTCTTATCTAATATTCCTTCTTTGGAACAGAGTTCCATGAATGCCAATTTAAAAAGAGCTTATGTGGCTGGGTGCAGTGGCTCACACCTGTAATCCCAGCACTTCCAGAGGCCAAGGTGGGCAGATCACTTGAGGTCAAGAGTTCGAGACCAGCCTGGCCAACAACGTGAAATCCTGTCTGTACTAAAAATACACAAATATTAGTAGGGCCCGGTGGTGGGCACCTGTAATCCTAGCTATTTGGGAGGCTGAGGCAGGAGAATTGCTTGAGCCCAGGAGGCAGAGATTGTAGTGAGCTGAGATTGCACCACTGCACTCCAGCCTGGGTGACAGGGTGAGATTCCATCTCAATCAATCAATCAATCAATAAAAGAGCTTATGTGAAAAATAATTATTCTTGCTTCACTTTATACAAATAATCAGGCCAAGTATAATAAAGCAAATCAGTCTTACCAAGATTTGTCTTTATTAAAAATGGGAAACTGGAGAGAGAAATATTATGTTTCAAGAACTATGGTACACTTGTTATTAGATTCTAGTCTCATCAGCTGTTTTTAAGTTTGTTTCTGCAATTTAGGCTAACCCCGCTTGTTCCCGTGAACCAACCAGTGATCTCTGACTGCTACTCAAAACAAACAAGAGTGACGGTGTTAGGCCTCTGAGCCCAAGCCTGCACATATTCCTCCAGATGGCCTGAAGCAAGTGAAGAATGACAAAAGAAGTGAAAATGGCGGGTTCCTGCCTTAACTGATGACATTACCAGTGAAATTCTTTCTCCTGGCTCAAAAGCTCCCCCATTGAGCACCTTGTGGCCCCCACCCCTGCTAGCCAGAGAACAACCCCCTTTGACTGTAATTTTCCACTACCTACCCAAATCCTATAAAATGGCCCCACCCCTATCTCCCGTCACTGACTCTCTTTATGGACTCAGCCGGCCTTCACCCAGGTGATTAAAAAGCTTTATTGCTCACACAAAGCCTGTTTGGTGGTCTCTTCACATGGACGCGTGTGAAAGATGGGTAATGTAAAAATCTGAATCAATATTCTAATTCTGGACACCCTGGAATCAGCTAGCAACCCCACATCAGCTTGGTTCCAACAGTTGCCCAGTTCATGGAAAGTCTTCTAATTTAGCTTACTTGGGATAATTTTACTTATTTTGCTTTACTTTTATGGAATATATTCCTATTGTACTCTTTGTGTAGGAGTGCAGGATAAGCTTACTGAATGTTTTCTTAAACTGAATACTTATTAATCTTCCAGATATCACCTTTTGTTGGAACTTGGAGTTATGACCCTCACCAGTATGGCCCTCACCATCCTGATGTTTTCTGACTGAGCTCCTCTCTACCGTGAATATTCGGCCTCAAGAAGTTACAGAAGATGTATCTTCGTCCCTCTGAAACTTTTAGGATTAAAGTTTCTCTTATAATAGGGATGAGGCAAATGTCAGAGGAATGTGAACCAGAGCAACTCCATCTTGAATAGGAACTGGGTAAAATCAGGCTGAGACCTACTGGACTGCATTCCCAGACAGTCAAGCATTCTCTGTCACAGGATGAGATAGGAGGTCAGCACAAGATACAGGTCCTAGAGACCTTGCTGATAAAACAGGTTGCAGGAAAGAAACTGGCCAAAACCCACCCAAACCAAGATGGCAATGAGAGTGACCTCTGGTCATCCTCACTGCTACACTCCCACCAGCGCCATGACAGTTTACAAATGCCATGGCAACATCAAGAAGTTACCCTATATGGTCTAAAACGGGGAGGCATGAATAATCCACCCCTCATTCAGTATAAAATCAAGAAATAATCATAAAAATGGGCAACCAACAGCCCTCAGGGCTGCTCTGTCTATGGAGTAGCCATTCTTTTATTCCTTTACTTTCTTAATAAACTTGCTTTTGCTTTGCACTGCGGACTTGCCCTGAATTCTTTCTTGTGTGAGATCCAAGAACTCTCTGTTGGAATCTCGATCGGGACTCCTTTCCTGTAACATCTTTTGCTTGGCAAATCTGATCCTGAAATCTTCTGGTGCTGGGTGGTGGGAAAGGTGGGAAGGACTGATGCACTGTTTCATTCTAAGCACCAGCCACAAATTTTGGGGGGCTGAAATCTCAAGTTCAGGAGTTTCTCAGGGATGCTGTGGCAGTCTGGGAAGTGCTGGCCATTCCTCAGGCTTCCTGGCAGGGACTGATGGGACTAGATGATGGTGGTGGGCGAGGGAGACTCAGAAGGTGTTGATTCCACATCTTGAAGATCATCCATCCATTTTACAGATGAGACAGAGTCCCAGAGAGTAAAGGTCATCTCCATGCAGCTGTCCCCAAATTTCTATCTCTAGTCCTGACTAGGCCCCAGGCTCCAGCCAACCTGGGTATGTCCCAGTCATCTAAAGAATAAAGGCTGGTTGCATTGGCTCATGCCTGTAATCCCAGCACTTTGGGAGGCTGAGGCGGGTGGATCACTTGAGGTCAAGAGTTCAACACCAGCCTGGCCAACATAGTGAAAACTCATCTCTACTAAAAATAAAAAAATTAGCCGGGCATGGTGGCAGGTGCCTGTAATCCCAGCTACTCGGGAGGCTGAAGCAGGAGAATAACTTGAACCTGGGAGGCAGAGGTTGCAGTGAGCTGAGATGGCGCCACTGCACTTCAGTCTGGGTGACAGAGAGAGACTCCATCTCAAAAAACAAAAATAGACTCTTACTTCCCCAGCTCCTTGCAATTACACTGCCCCAGGCTCCTCCCTTGTCCCATCTATCCATCCAACAACGACAAAAATCCAAAATTTTCCTCAGCTCTTCCCTAGCACTTACAGCATTCCTATTGATTCTAGCCCAAATAGAACTCAAAACTGTCCCCCTCCTCTCCATCTGGAACTTGCCTCCTAGTCTGACTCTGTTGCCGCCACAGACTTCCCAGCATCCGCCTGCTATGCCTTTGCCTCCACCCCTTCCCATTCCCAGTCAGCAATCTACTGATCAATTAGCGATGGCCCTAGATGCACTACTGCACTGGGTCCCAGAGACCTTAGATTATAAACCCAGACTCCTCATCACAGCCCACAAAACCCTAATTTGGAAGTTGCAAGTTCCTAATTTGGGATCCACAGAAGGGAATGTTTGGAATGTCTTGGGGATGGGTGGAGACTGGGTCTCCAATTGTCCCATCTGACCCCCAAGGGCCAAACTAAGACTAATTAGCTTCCAGAGGTTGTCCCTATGGTCAAGTGATAGGGCCTTCTCTAAAGTTGTTGTAACCTTCACCCAAACAGGACCCCAACTTCTGCTTCAGGAAGCAGTGGGAAAAGACCATGCTTTAGAGTCAGTCCTAAATATCGGCTCATTTAATCAATTTCTGCTTCAGTTTACCCATCTTCAAAATGGAGATAATAATAACACTAATTACCCAAGTGGGGTACTGTGAGAATGAGCTGTACGGCACAGATCTCAATGCTTGGCTCACAGGTGCCTAATGCAATCAATGAAAGCTGTGGTCTGCATTATAAGGAATCAACAGACTGTCCAGGGAAGACTAGGCTCACTCATAAAGTGTTAAGCTCCCCATCACTACAGCGTGCACAAGCACTTCTTTGGTGCCCAAAGGATTCCAGCACCCACAATAGGATGGCCTAACTCTTAAGGTCTCTCCAGCTTCCAGAGATCATGCTCCTCAGTGTCTGACTTTCTAGTCCCCACCCTTCAAGTAACACCGACAGGCACGTGTGCCCAGCGTGCACCCCGCAAGTCGGTCACAGCCTACTGTCAATAAAGTTGATTTGAGACGGCTCCAGGCAGAGGGGCAGTGCCACCCACACAGTCACCTCGCCCGGAACCGCGGCCCCTCACCCGGTGGCCGGGGGGGGTGGGGGGCCGAGTCACGCAGGCGCCGCGCCTTGCCATTGGCCCGCGCCGGAGGAGGCGGGGCTTTCTCACGTCTGCCGGCCCCTCTGTGTTGTCATTTGGCAGCGGATAGAGGACACGATCAAGATGGCGGCGGTATCTGGCTTGGTGCGGAGACCCCTTCGAGAGGTAGGCAGCAGCGCGCGGCCTGTATTCCTACGCCACCCGTGCCCACCCTGCGTCCCGCCATCATCTTCCTCTTTCCCTGCCAGGTCTCCGGGCTGCTGAAGAGGCGCTTTCACTGGACCGCCCCAGCTGCGCTGCAGGTAACAGGCGCGGGCGCTCGTCGGACGAGGGCGGGGAGGGGCCCCCTTCTCTCGGGAAGGGGGCCGGAGTCGCGCCTGCGCCCTGGCGGGTCGGCGCTGTGGGCCTTGGGTTTGCCGAGCCAGCATCCTCCGTGGAGCTCCTGCTGCCTCTGTCGCCGCCTGGCGCTTATCACCCCGGCGAGTCACTACCTCACAGCTGGCTGGGCAATGGGGTTTTGAAAACTAAGATTAGGGGTTTCTTCCCTCACTCCATGTTTTTTTTTCTTTAAATTGCAGCAAAATAGACCTAACTGAAAATGTACTTTTTAGAAGTGTATAATTCAGTGGCATTAAGTACATTCACCATGTTGTACAACCATTAACCATCATCCATTTCCAGAACTTTTTAATCATCCCAAACAGAAACTGTCCGTTACTCGGTAACTCCTCATTTCCCTTAACCAAACTCGTGGTAACCCCTGTTGTACTTTTCTGTCTCTATGAGGTTACTATTCTAGAATTTTATGTAAGTGGCATAATTTGTCCTTTTGTGTCTGGCTTATCTCAGCGTAATGTCCTCAGGGTTCATCCATGTTGTAGCATGCGTCAGTTTGATTCCTTCCTAAGGCTGAATAATATATATATGTATGTATTTTTGAGATAGTCTTGCTCTGTCACCCAGGCTGGAGTGCAGTGGCGCGATCAGAGCTCACTGCAACCTCTACCTCCTGGGTTCAAGCAGTTCTGCCTTAGCCTCGTGAGTAGCTGGGATTACAGGCGCCCGCCACCACACCCGGCTAATTTTTGTATTTTTAGTGGAGGCCAGGTTTCACCACGTTGATCCAAACCTGCCTTGGCTTCCCAAAGTGCTGGGATTACAGGTGTGAGCCACCATGCCTGGCATTGTTTTGTCTATTGTGAATAATGCTGCTGTGAACATTGATGTGCAAGTATATGCTTGAATCCCTGCTTTCAGTTATTTGGGGCATGTACACAGAAGTGGAATTGATGGATTGTATGTTAATTCTCCTCTCCTTCCTTTTTTTTTAAACTAGATTTTACCATTCATTATATTAAAATAGCAAATCCTACATTCTGGATGCAAAGTGTTTGGCATCTAGTGAGTGCTCAGTACACTAACACATACAGTCAAAGACCAACTATGTGTGATAGAAATGTTACTTTTAGAATTCTTTGAGTTTTAAAGAGAAGCTTGTTCTAGTGTTTTTATATTGTATGCTCTGGGCAGCCTAGGTAAATATAAAGGAAGAAAATCTTAGTTGAATCTCAAACAATTCTGTATTGACTGTTTTTGCATACCTGTGACAGGTGACAGTTCGTGATGCTATAAATCAGGGTATGGATGAGGAGCTGGAAAGAGATGAGAAGGTATTTCTGCTTGGAGAAGAAGTTGCCCAGTACGATGGGGCATACAAGGTAACTGAAATATATGAAAGTTATACAAAATTGAGGTCACTGTTACCCCCAGATGCACTTAAGGGATCAAATCTTAATTGTAGGTTAGTCGAGGGCTGTGGAAGAAATATGGAGACAAGAGGATTATTGACACTCCCATATCAGAGGTAAGTCTTCCAGGGGGAAGCAGACCCTGGAGGGCATGTCTGTTAGTGTCCACTGTCTTCATTTTTATGGATTTTCACTTATGTTTATATTTTACTTTATAGATGGGCTTTGCTGGAATTGCTGTAGGTGCAGCTATGGTATGTAATACTTTTTATGAAGCTTATCCAAAGACATTTCTTGTTTTCTTTTGAGACGGAGTCTCACTCTGTCGCCCAGCCTGGAGTGCACTGGCACAATCTCAGCTTCCAGGTTCAAGCGATTCTCCTGCCTCAGCCTCCATAGTGACTGGGACTACAGGTCACGCCACCATGCCCGGCTAATTTTTGTGTTTTTAGTAGAGATGGGGTTTTACCATGTTGGCCAGGCTGGTCTCGAACTCCTGGCCTCAAGTGATCTGCCTGCTTTGGCCTCCCAAAGTGCTGGGATTACAGGCGTGAGCCACTATGCCCATCCCCAAAGATATTTAACATCACCTTTTAAAAACGTGGGAAAAAAACAAAAAAATTGCAAGTAGGTAGATGTGGTGGTGCTTGCCTGTAGTCCCAGCTACTCTGGATGCTGAGGCAGGAGGATTACTTGAGCCTAGGAGTTATAGGCTGCAGTGAGCTATGATGTGCGCCACTGCACTCCAGCCTGGGTGACAGTGAGACCCTGTCTATACAAAATAAAAACATTATTTGAATGTTGGAAGACTTGGAGTGATTGTTTGCTAGTCTTTATTGCTGTTTCTAGTCTTTTTAACATCCACATTTTTGATTTTACAGGCTGGGTTGCGGCCCATTTGTGAATTTATGACCTTCAATTTCTCCATGCAAGCCATTGACCAGGTTATAAACTCAGCTGCCAAGACCTACTACATGTCTGGTGGCCTTCAGTCTGTGCCTATAGTCTTCAGGGGGCCCAATGGTGCCTCAGCAGGTGTAGCTGCTCAGCACTCACAGTGCTTTGCTGCCTGGTATGGGCACTGCCCAGGCTTAAAGGTGGTCAGTCCCTGGAATTCAGAGGATGCTAAAGGACTTATTAAATCAGCCATTCGGGATAACAATCCAGGTCAGCACAGGGACCCTTTGTTTTTTTTATTTTTTTGAAAATTGAAAAACTAAAATGATACATTTGCACAGAGGAAATCATTCAAGTCTTTTAATTAGGCTTAGATACATCATATAAAATGTTAATAATTTATATAGTAAAGACAGTAAAGAATGTGCTTGCTTTTCCTATTTCCAACTATAAGGGGGCCAGCTAGGTAAGGGAGACATTTACTGCACACCCACAATACTGGTTTTAATAGATAAAATTATATTGACCAAACTACAAATTTAAGTACCTAAACTGCTCTCAAGGTTGCTGGTTGTGGTAGAAATAAGGCTAATCAGCACGGTGAAACTTCTCACAAGATGAATGATATTGCTTTGTATAGTTTTAGTCATTCTGGATGTGATTGGTTACTTTTGTTTAAATATTTATGTTTTTCAGTCGTGGTGCTAGAGAATGAATTGATGTATGGGGTTCCTTTTGAATTTCCTCCGGAAGCTCAGTCAAAAGATTTTCTGATTCCTATTGGAAAAGCCAAAATAGAAAGGCAAGGTAAGAGAACTAAGATACATAAACAGTATTTTTAATCCAGTCCCTCAATTTTGGTAAAATTTAACCTACAAGTTACTGTCATTTACTTTGAAAAATTATAGAATGAGCTCAAGTTAAGAATGTGTGATGCCCCAATTTCTCATTCAGTTGTGCTTTTCTAGATCTCAGTCTGGTAGGTTTGTGTTTCATTTCTAGGAAGGCTGCCACATTCCTCAGCTCACTGGAATGAAGTTGAGTTGAAGACTTCATGAATGAACAAGAGCCATAGCTGGCTGCACAGTGGTGTAGCATCTTCAGTTTCAATCTGATCTCTCATCTGTGACCACTCTGTTTTCAGGAACACATATAACTGTGGTTTCCCATTCGAGACCTGTGGGCCACTGCTTAGAAGCTGCAGCAGTGCTGTCTAAAGAGGGAGTTGAATGTGAGGTGAGTGGTCATTTACTTGTTCTTAAAGAATTAGAAAGGCTCCTTTTAGATTTAAGACCTAGAAGAGTTCTGTAACAGGTTAATTAGATGTAAAACCTTGCTTTGTCACTCATTTGTGTCTCTGCTTAAAGCTGGAAACCTGCCTGCAGTTCACATACTTAGCTTTTTACCACTCAGGTCACTTAGGTTCTGGATCTTGTTTTTGAGAGACAGGGAGCTCTCTGAACCTCTTCTGGTTCTCAGTGAACCCCCCGAGAGAGAGAAAAAAAGACAGGGTTTTGTTCTGTTGCTCAGGCTGAAGTGCAGTGGCTGAATCCTAGCTCACTGTAACCTGTAACTCCTGGGCCCAAGTGATGCTCCCACCTCACCCTTCTGAGGTTCTGGATCTTTTAGAAACGTATCATCTGCTAGTTATACTTGGGCAAGTTATATACTCTAAATCTGTTTCATCAGCTATAAAATGGGGATAATGCTGTCCCATGATAGGGCAGTTGTGAGAATTACACTTAGTGTAGTGCTTGGTACATGATAGGCACTCAGCTGTTAACTGTTACTCATTTTGAGGAGGGAATTTTAAGTGAAGGAGGATTGGCTGGGCGTGGTGGATCACCTGAGGTCAGGAGTTTGAGACCAGCCTGGCCAACATGGTGAAACCCCATCTCTACTAAAAATACAAAAATTAGCTGGGTGTGGTGGTCTATGCCTGTAATCCCAGCTACTCCAGAGGCTGAGGCAGGAGAATGGCTTGAACTGGGAAGGCAGAGGTGGCAGTGAGCCAAGATCACGCCACTACACTCCAGCCTGGACAGCAAGAGCAAAATTCCATCTCAAAAGAAAAAAAAGTGAAGGAAGATGAATGAATCCTATAACTGCACAGAGCTGCTTGTGGTAGACATACAGATCTTTGTTTTAATTCAAATTTTTCCTTTTACAGTTTGTACATTCATGTACCTATTCATAGGCAGATTAGATTTTCCTAGACACAAAGATTAACAGGAAACAAAAAAGGAAATGGTATTATGGGGTACGGCTCTATTTGTGCTGCAATAGCTCTGTAAACTTGATTATATTACCTATTTAGGTGATAAATATGCGTACCATCAGACCAATGGACATGGAAACCATAGAAGCCAGTGTCATGAAGACAAATCATCTCGTAACTGTGGAAGGAGGCTGGCCACAGTTTGGAGTAGGAGCTGAAATCTGTGCCAGGATCATGGAAGGTATTTCAGAGAAACTGGTTCTAGAATACAGTCAAGCTGTAGTAAACATCATGTACCTGAATACGTACAGCATAAAGAGATTGAAAGCTAGGAGTGGCCAAACGACTTGAACTTTAAACTTGTAAGTTTGGCATTTCTCCTCAGGCAAATATTTTAAAAGCAAATCCAGAAAGCAGTTCCCCATAATTAGCATTCCTTACGTTTTCTCTTTCTGGTGAGCCACACCTCTGTGCCAAGGTGGTAGTGCCCAGCTGGCATTTGCTCTCTCTCAGTTGAGCCTTCCTTCTAGGTCCTGCGTTCAATTTCCTGGATGCTCCTGCTGTTCGTGTCACTGGTGCTGACGTCCCTATGCCTTATGCAAAGATTCTAGAAGACAACTCTATACCTCAGGTCAAAGACATCATATTTGCAATAAAGAAAACATTAAATATTTAGTTTGGACTTGAATATCAAGTCGTTGAAATTTATTTGAAATACTTGCTGGCGTTGCACTTGTACTTCTAGACCTGACTACTCATAAAGGAAAACGATTTCTAGAGCAACAGCAGGTGTTTTTGTACAGGGAAGTTTAAATGTGTTTGTGTGGGGAAAACTCTCCACTCTCCTGCCCTAGATGCCATGCTTCCTTTTGTTTGTTACAGTTGCCACGTTCTTTGAATAACAAATTATATAACATTTTACCCTGTGTCACCACAAGGACAAAGTATGGATGTGGCAGAGTCCTGATGAAAGATATATCCAAACAAGATAACTTATATGTATAAAATTAAAGCATATAATATACATTTACTGTTAGTTTGTTTTGATAAGGAATAAAGGAATTAATTCCTCACTATGACTTTTTTTTTTTTTTTTTTTTTTTTGAGACAAGGTTTGGCTCTGTTCCCCAAGCTGGAGCGTGGTGGCACAGTCTCGGCTCACTGCAACTTCCGCCTCCCAGGTTCAAGTGATTCTCCTGCCTCAGCCTCAGGAGTAGGAAATTAGCCACCACATCTGTCTAATTTTGGTATTTTTAGTAGAGGTGGGGTTTCACCATGTTGGCCAGGCTGGTCTTGAACTCCTGACCTCAGGTGATCCATCCGCCTCGGCCTCCCAAAGTGCTGGGATTACAGGCATGAGCCACCACACCTGGCCATGACTTTTATATTTTTATATTAAAAGAATTGACTGGGCTGGGTGTGGTGGCTCATGCCTATAATTCCAGCACTTTGGGAGGCCAAGGTGGGCGGATCATGAGGTCAGGAGATCGAGAGCATCCTAACATGGTGAAACCCCGTCTTTACTAAAGCCAGGCATGGTGGCGGGCGCCTGTTGTCCCAGCTGCTCGGGAGGCTGAGGCAGGAGAATTGCTTGAACCCAGGAGGCGGAGTTTGCAGTGAGTCAAGATGGCGCCACTGCACTTCAGCCTGGGCAACAGAGCAAGACTCTGTCTCAAAAAAAAAAAAAAAAAGAATTGGCTGGGTGTGGTGGTGGCTCACACGTATAATCCTAGCACTTTGGGAGGCCGAGGTGGGTGGATCCCTTGAGTGTAGGAGTTCAAGACCAGCCTGGGGAACATGGCGAAACCCCATCTGTACAAAGAAAAGATAGAAAAAAAGTCAGTGTGGGTAGAAAACTTGAAATTCTATTAAGAAATTAGTGCCACCAGGCACAGTAGCGCATGCCTATAATCCCAGCACTTTGGGAGGCTGAGGCAGGGATTGCTTGAGCCCAGGAGTTTGAGACCAGGCTGGGGCAACGTTGCAAAAACACTGCCTACAAAAAAAAAAAAAAAAAAACAGGTATCTGGTGGTGTGCCTATAGGAGGGTCGCTGGAGCCCTGCAGTGACCTGTGATTGGGTCACTGCACTCCAGCCTGGGTGAAAGAACAAAACCCTGTCTTAAAAATAACAACAAAAGAAATTAGTGCCATGTGAAAAATAAGCTGATACTGTACAAGAATTACCTGTTTGTATTCGTATATCTGAACCATCCAAAATAGTCAGCAAAACTGACTTCAGAAGGACTCAGGCCTCAAGCCTCCATCAGGTAATCACCTAGGTTGCATCACACTTGAAACAGGAACTTCTCCACAGACTCTTTTTTTTTTTTTTTGAGACGGAGTCTCGCTGTGTCGCCCAGGCTGGAGTGCAGTGGCGCGATCTCGGCTCACTGCAAGCTCCGCCTCCCGGGTTCACGCCATTCTCCCGCCTCAGCCTCTGAGTAGCTGGGACTACAGGTGCCCGCCACCACGCCCGGCTAGTTTTTTGTATTTTTTTTAGTAGAGACGGGGTTTCACCATGTTAGCCAGGATGGTCTTGATCTCCTGACCTCGTGATCCACCCGCCTCGGCCTCCCAAAGTGCTGGAATTACAGGCTTGAGCCACCGCGCCCGGCCTCTCCACAGACTCTCTAAATGCCTAATTCTAATAGCATTCTTTTTAAAATTATGGCAAAGTTTATGTCAGGTGTTTTTCCCATTGCCAAAGATCAGATATTCTGTCAAATACTGCCCTCTTCAGAAGCTGAGATGAAAAAGATGGGTTTAAATTAGTTACAGAAGCATATAGGTGGTACCTAATTTAAGTAGCAAGACAGGATTTTTAGTTCTTAGAGGAAAAGTGAGACACAAAAGAATAGAGACAGGATAGGCAGGAAGGAAACCTCAGACTGTGTGAATCTATTCTTAACAACAGATGCTACAAAAAGTTATCATTGGAAATATCTCATGAAGCTACAGACAACACGTTTTCTTGACATGATTTTAATAAAAAATACGGCTGACATTTATCACAGATTACATGGAACTATACACAATGACATTCTGCATAGTAACCAACACTGATGTGTGTACTTGGATTTTTAAATGGATTATTTATAATCCTTTAAAGTGCAATTGAAAGGTTTAAGCAAATCAGGATAAAGGATCTAATAAATGAGTAACATTAAAAAGATGCTATATTGATATATTTAAATAAATCTTTCAAACATCTTAATTGATTTTTATAGATGCCAAATTTACTTCTGTTGTAACAATGACCTGCCCCCCTCAAACCCCAAACTTAATTGCTGAGGATTAAGAAGATCCTCTAATAGGCCATAGCTTTTTCTGATGTTAATATTTTTGTCTGTTTCAATACATTCTAACTAAAAAGAACTATGGGTCTAGAGTAGTTGCTTTAGCAGCCCTGAGTTCTATAACTACAATGGTATTCCTGTTAGAACTTAAGAGAATGTTGTGAACGTTCCCCATTCTATTTGAGGAGAAAACGAAGAACTCAGTTGCTTTCTGATTCAGCAAAGTAACTATGCTTTGGGCTATAGTGTTAATGTCTAAGATAAAAGTAGCAAAAGTTGGAGTTATCTAAGAATCAGAAAATGCTTTAGAGAAATGAACTATAAGAGGAATGTTTCTAGGAGCTGTCTGATGGGGTAGAAGGGCTTGCAACACAAAGGCCATTTACTGCTGTGATTGAATATTGTCATTGTTTTTCTGTCTATTTCCTTTAGTTGGTGAAAATATTTCAATATGCTGCTGCCCCTGAAGTATGCCCATTAGAGGATAAACAAGACTTCTTTACAGGGTTAATAAAGGAGCAAAATCTTAAGGGAGCAATGCCAGCCTAACTTTATTCTGCTTAAAGAATTATTTCCCTCTTGAAAAGCTTCTTACATGAGCATCTGCAAAACAGTACTGTTTGTGGCTGTACTGGCTCAGCAATTATTTTCCCAGGAAGAAGGTAGTTTGGGGGGTAGGGGTGAGTAGGAATAAAAAAGAACTTTTCCCTCCAAGTGTAAACAGGAAGCTTCAGCCGATCTTCGGAGCACTGTGATCACAGGTTTTGGCTTTCCTCAGAGTTCCTTTTTGGAAATTCTGGATAGAGCTGAGCAAGGCCCCTCGGCTCACGCCATTCACAGCCTGAGACGAGAGCTGGGCAGGTGCCTCGGTGCTTGCAGGAGGCAAGGGAGCTGCTGGTGGTGGTGGAGGTGGAGGAGGTGGAGGTAATGCAGATATCCCTGTGTAGGAAGAAGGGGCAATCAGTATTCACCTCCGCAGCTGCCCTGCACATGTGCTACTGCTCAGTCCTGAGCACAACGGACTGGTGAGAGTCCACATGTTTTCCTCAGAGGGACCAAGATACCTAGTACTGTATGAGTTCTTAAAATACTAAACAAAGCTAGAAGCATCAAAGGGGAATCAAAAGTTGCCATTTTTTTCAAACAATAGTCATGTTAAAGGCTGTTGGAACAAATAATTACAGATTACATGAAACCATATATGGTGACATTCTCTGCACAGATGAGGCTCTGATCCCATTTGCAAATATTAGTAATAGTCCCCAAAGAAGAGTTCCATCTATCAGTTACTTTAGCCAGGTCCCAGGAAGCTCTGTCTGCTTCTGAGCTAGCAATTAAAGATAGACATCTGCATGATGGAGTTGGCCTTCCTGAATGTCAGTTACTCATAAGGGATGAACAGTGCTTTCGTTGCTCCAACACACTCAATATTTGAAGGATGTGATTTTATGTAAAATGACAAACCACTCAGCATTCTCAGCAAGGAATCAGTGCCTCCTGGGTTATTCATTTCCCAGAGGAGTCTGTCTCAAATAATAATTTCCTGATAGGTTGCATTAAATAAATATAAAATGCTAATAACTGTTAGCAATGCAAAGCAGGGGGCAGAGGGGTCTCTCTGCCATGGTATTCTTTTTTTTTTTTTTTTTTTGAGACGGAGTCTTGCTATCACCCAGGCTGGAGTGCAGTGGCCAGATCTCAGCTCACCGCAAGCTCCACCTCCCAGGTTCATGCCATTCTCCTGCCTCAGCCTCCGGAGTAGCTGGGACTACAGGCGCCTGCCACGTCGCCTGGCTAGTTTTTTGTATTTTTTAGTAGAGACGGGGTTTCACCGTGTTAGCCAGGATGGTCTCAATCTCCTGACCTCGTGATCCGCCCGTCTCGGCCTCCCAAAGTGCTGGGATTACAGGCTTGAGCCACCGCGCCCGGCCTCTAATGGGGCTTTTTTTTTTTTTTTTTGAGACGGAGTCTGGCTCTGTCGCCCAGGCTGGGGTGCAATGGTCAGATCTCAGCTCACTGCAAGCTCCTCCTCCTGGGTTTACGCCATTCTCCTGCCTCAGCCTCCCGAGTAGCTGGAACTACAGGCGCCTGCCACCTCGCCCAGCTAGTTTTTTGTATTTTTTAGTAGAGATGGGGTTTCACCGTGTTAGGCAGGATGGTCACAATCTCCTGACCTCGTGATCCGCCCGTCTCGGCCTCCCAAAGTGCTGGGATTACAGGCTTGAGCCACCGCGCCCGGCCTTTGCCATGGTATTCTTACAGAGAAATCTTTCTCAAGTACTGTTCTCTCCATTGTGGCCCAACCAAGGAACAGGACAGAACTGCACTAAATGTGTCTTTGACGAAGCATCGGGAGAAACTAGAATGTCGTGTTGTACCGCAGTGGGCAAGGAGAAGGAAACTGGGCAGGTGTCTAAAACTTCCTTCCCTCAGCTTCCACGCACATGGACATCTGCAACTCGAATTTTATGTTTTGGAATCAATGAATGGTTCTCTCAGGACAGAATAAACAGGGAGTACAGAAAAAGCCTTGCCTTAAAGAATGTTCCTTTGTCACAGTTAGTTGCCTTGTCTCCTGTGACCTTGCAGCTCTGAGACTCTGCCTGTCAGATGTTGTCTCTGTCCCTCCCAGGGCTACCCCAGGGAGACATTCTGCCAGGTGGTTTCCCCTACACTGCTACTGAGTTGTGATAACAGGTAACAGGTAAAGCTACCCTACTTAAGTTTGTATGGATGACTGGCTCAGAATCACCAGTACAATACTCAAGTAAGTACATCCTTTTCACCAAGTGTAACAGGTATCGGTTAAAGTCTTACAATAGAAAATCACTTACCTTTCTTTACATCTTTTACTCAAACCTAAGGCAGCTGAAATTAAAGAATCACACAAACACACACGCTCATGCTCTGCAATCTTGGAATGCTCAAATATAACAACACAAATAAAGATTAAATACATACAAATGACTAACATGTTCATTGGTTCTAAACAATAACAACGGATGAATGAAATTCTGTTATGTTTTATGCTAAGGTGGATTGTGGGAAAATGTTCCTTGCTTTATGTCAGAGGGTTACAGAGATAAAAAGGACTTTAAACCTGAAGTAACTGCTGAAGTGGGAAAGTGGAGAATAAGCGTGTGTGATAAGCATTCCTCTGAAGAGTTGACTTCTGGAGAGCAACCAGTGAAATACCAGGCAGAGGGGAGACCTCTGCTGAAGGTTTTTGGAACTGAGTCTCTTGACTGCAACACCAAGTGGGCCCGAAGGAGTGAGCTCTGCCCACCTGGGGGTGAGTAGGTGCCAATGCCCTTCCCCAGCACCCTCCCACCCAATGGCCAGAAAAGGGCAGTGGAATCTGGACTTGATGATATTCAGGGCCATGTAGTGTACCAGAAGGAGCTCCGCAGTTTCTGCCTCCCAGGTTTGTGCTTTGACTCCCTGCAGAAGAATCACTGTGCAGTTAAGGACGGGCTCTTGGCTGCGGCAGTACTTGGGAGTTCTACTAAAGGTCCAGCACTGGCCATCTAGAGACTGACTAGCCCTCCAGGCAAGGATTCTGGGAGGCTGGAGACGGGCATCAGGGCTGGGCTCAGGGATAGGGGCTACCATTTGGCACAGAACAAAACTGCTTGGCTTCGCAGAGAACCAACCCTTGGTTTTCGCCTCATTACCAAGCCCTCAAAATTAGAAGTGCAAATGCACCACCACAGAGTTTGGGAGTTGGAGGTGGGGTTCAGTACATGGATTTTCCACTGTCCAAGTGAAGGCTGAAACTTGTCACTTTAAATGAGTCTCTTTGAAAATGTAGGTGGTGTCAAATACACTGTCTTAAGGGCTCCTGTGCCTGTAAAGCAGATGGAATGAAAGGACAGGCAGCAGGATCTCCCTGATGTGGCCTCAGCAGGCCGGAGCAGTCCAGTGGGGCTTGATGTCCCAGCAGGTCCGCTTTTCCTCACTGGGCCTGCAACAACTATGGTGGCTCTTATGTACAACCAGGGTAAGGAAGGCCAGAACCCAGCTTGCCAGTTTGGAACACTCTGGAGGGGAGAGGAGGTCTAGGGGTCAGAAAGTGGAAACTGGAGGAGTCAGGAACATAGACCTGGGACTCGATCTCACTCAGTCTGCCCCACTGATTGTTTTTGGCTTTTCCTTTTGGCCCTTTCCATGGTCCACAAGCTTCCTGAAAGGTCCATTGGGGCTTGAGTTACAACACATGGCTAAAATGGAGGGAAGAGGGGGCAGGGGCAACGAGGGCCAAATGAAAGTTGACCGTTTGGCCTGTGACAAACCTGGGAACAACTGCCTGCTGCCTGTGCTCTCTAAAATGTGAATAAGTCCCTCCTGCCAAGAGACCTCCAATACCCTTATCTCTAGGCCACGTACAAGAGCAGACCGATTCCATGTTAGACTGATGATACCTGAATTCGCGCCCAGGATGGGGGATGCTGCAAACGGCTTACCTTCAGTTATGACCAGGTCAGTCCCGATTTCTCCCATCTCACTTTCTCTTAGACAAAATCACTGAGGGCCAACTGCTTACTCCACCCACCCCCAAATCCTCTCCACCAAACCACATGGGAACCTGGCAATCCAGCAGAGGCCCCGGCAGAGGGCAGAGAATGCTGCAGGGAGAGCGTAGGTCAGATCTAGGGAGGAATGCCAGGCCAGAAACACCCTCAACAGCCTTGGTGGACAGGATGTCTGAGGGTTCCCCCACTGATTCCTTTTCTTTTTTTTTGAGATGTAGTCTCACTCTGTCACCTAGGCTGGAGTGCAGTGGCACGATCTTGGCTCACTGCAAGCTCCACCTCCCAGGTTAAAGCGATTCTCTGCCTCAGCCTCCCGAGTAGCTGGGATTACAGGCGTGTGCCACTATGTCCAGCTAATTTTTATATTTTTAGTACAGACGGGGTTTCACCATGTTGGCCAGGCTGGTCTTGAACTCCTGACCTTGTGATCCACCCGCCTCAGCCTCCCAAAGTGCTGGGATTACAGGCGTGAGCCACTGCGCCCAGCTCCCCTCCCCACTGACTCTTAGGCCCATGTTAGCAGCCAGCAGTGGGTAATCTACAGGTCTCTCTAATTCCGAGCTCCTCTGTGGTCACATACAGGAGGGGAGGCCAAGTGGCCATGAGACCACACTAGGCGGGCGCGGTGGCTCAAGCCTGTAATTCCAGCACTTTGGGAGGCCGAGGCGGGCGGATCACGAGGTCAGGAGATCGAGACCATCCTGGCTAACATGGTGAAACCCCGCCTCTACTAAAAAAAAAAAATACAGAAAACTAGCCGGGCGAGGTGGCGGGCGCCTGTAGTCCCAGCTACTCGAGCTTGCATTGAGCTGAGATCCGGCCACTGCACTCCAGCCCCGGGGACAGAGGGAGACTCCGTCTCAAAAAAAAAAAAAAAAAAAAGAGACCACACTAGGGTAACACCAGACTTACCAGCCACTCGGGAGAGAACCGAAGCATGCAGCCCCCAGCTCTCAGGAGAACCACCTTCTCCTTTGGCCTCAGGCAGGTGAGGAGGCTGTACTCCTGTCACAGCTCGAGAATTATAAAGGATGCTTACAAAAGAACTGTTTTTCCCTACCTCAGTTATAAAAGCCAGTAAGTTGTCTCCCTGTAACCAAGAACTCAACTGCCTAACCCTCTTTCCTCTTCATCAGAGTAACTAGGGAACCAACATTTTTGCAGCAACAGGACTTTTGAGAGTTATGGTTTCCAAAATTAAAATATACCAAAATGCCATGCAGTTGATTTGCAGGTTTTAGAGCTGTATTTTAAAACTGAAATCAGAGTGAAAATGAAGATTTTGAAAGTCATGATGAAAATGAAATGAATATAGATGAAGTCACTGGGTGCTTTTTTAAAGATGCTGTATTTCATTTAAATATTCAGATAAGGAAATAGTCTCAAATCTGCTTTCCCACTTGTTAATCACTTCAAAAATCAAGACACTTTGGGTCCTATATCACACACAGAAACAGAGCATCTTTAAAGTTAGAGAAATCAGCATAGTTTACTTTACCGAAAATTCACGTTCAAAATGGTGCATGCTCTACTGAAAACAGCAAAGAGAGAAAGAGAAAGAGGGGACACAAGTCATTATTCAGATTTTAGTGTCATTTAATCAAATAGTAACAGACAGTAAAATATTAGTCTGAGTCACAAGCTGATTATTCTCACTGTGAAACTAGGATATACTCAAATTAACCACAAAAGGCACTGGTTTGTAAACACAATTGTGAGCCTTTTAAAACATGGCAAACGTATTTATGGAATAACCAATGAGTCGCTTTTTGAGCCACCTAATGAGTTGCTTTCTTCTTCACGTTCTTTGTCCTCTGAGTCAGTTAGATACTATTTTTATTTACAAGCACGATGCTCACTTCAGAAGAGCCATGAAGGTTTTACCTCTGAAGAGCAAAATGGATATGAGGAATGTACTTAGTTCTATTATTAAACAAGGACGGTTGATCAAGAGGGGGGAAAAATGAAAACCCACCACTTTTTTCCAAGCAAGTCTTCTAGAGTCTACAATAGATTTGTCTCTTTAAAGTTGGGATGAGTGTGAGCAGACCTAAGGCCAGAGATCCTGGGCAGGCATCGTCAAGGCGGGAGCACTGGGCCCCTCCCTGAGGCCCTGTGAGCCCCTCCCTAGAGGCTGAATTGGGCAGTGAAACTTACTTAAGGCTATAAAGCCATTTTAAAAAGGAAAACAAGGCAAATGTTTTTGTCTTCTTTTAAACTGACAAGATCCCCAGCTAAATGTGAAGGATCATGCTTTGGTAAATCTCAGAGTTCCTAATGAACCAACTCTGCCCCACAGCCTTCTCCTGGAAAGGGGCTGGGAAACTGGAAAAGAGGCCCTCTAGCCTT
Source organism: Piliocolobus tephrosceles (assembly GCF_002776525.5). Taxonomy (NCBI): domain Eukaryota; kingdom Metazoa; phylum Chordata; class Mammalia; order Primates; family Cercopithecidae; genus Piliocolobus; species Piliocolobus tephrosceles. The sequence continues at coordinate 77,991,881 of NC_045435.1, forward strand.
CTCAGTCCCATTGTCCCCCAAGGCTAGCCAGAGAAACTAGAATCCCTCTTTCTCCAAGGTGGGTCGTAGAAACAGAAACCCTTTTCCCCAAAGCCCACTATCATACCTAAAAATATTACTCTCCCTCCACCTTTCTGTGTAAAAAACTGTCCATAAAGAAATCACTTGGCTGGGCATGGTGGCTCACGCTGGTAATCCCAGCACTTTGGGAGGCCGAGGTGGGCGGATCATCTGAGGCCAGAAGTTCGAGACCAGCCTGGCCAACGTGGCGAAACCCTTTGTATTTGTAAAAATACAAAAAAGTAGCCGGGCGTGATGGTGGATGCCTGTAATCCCAGCTACCTGGGAGGCTGAGGCAGGAGAATTACTTGAACCCGGGAGGTAGAGGCTGCAGTGAGCCGAGATCGCGCCATTGCACTCCAGCCTGGGCAACGAGCGAAACTCCATATCAAAAAAGAAAAGAAATTGCCTGACCTACCCTGTCTGACTATAGGTCGTAAGACCCCCATTCCAGAGAGGGTCCTGCCCATACCCAGAAGGAAGGAATGCTGCTCAGACAGGCTGAGAACAATCTAGACAGACAGCCTTGCTGGGTTTCCCCACTCAGCCTATTAGCATTAGATCATAGCCTTTTCCTCCAATCATATTTCCACACAGCTGTCCATACTTTATTGAACCTAAGCATAAAAATGGACAATTTTCCCTGTACCTTTGGGTCTTCATTCTGAAGGCTCCTGTGTATACACATTAAATAATAAACTCGTATGCCTTTTCTCTTATTAATCTGTTTTGCGAGTTGAATTTTAAGCAAACCTTCGGAGGGTTCCCACACCTCTTTCTCTGCAGATTTGAAACTTCCCTTTCTCTCCACTCATTCTTGCAGACTGGGTTTTCTACAAACTGCCAGCTCTCTCACCTCAAAATTATTGCTTAAAATATAAACTACAAGTAAGAACAGCTAGAATTATCCGATTGCAGGACATTCTTTTTTTTTTTTTTAAAGGCACACAATTGCTGGAAGGGCTTATAAGGGTAAGACCCCTTCACTTAGAAACCGAGATTAAGACCACCTTTGGCTGCCAGTTTATACCTGATAGTGCTTTACTGCTTATAAAGCCTCGCCATGTATGCCACCTATCTAATAAAGAGCGAGACTTCTTTTAAAAGACAGCCTCAAAGAACAGAAATTATTTGTCCAAGGTCATAGTGGGAATGTGGCAGAGCTAGGTAGGACTCAAGCTCTGGTTTACTGACTCAACATTCAGGGTTCTTTTCACACCAGCCAAACACAGTATTTAAGAGTACAGGCCCTGCAGTGCACCCTCAGAAAGCAGGCACTCAGTATATCAATGGGGTAAATGAACAACGACAGAACAAGTTACACTCCTGGCTCTAGCACCCCCCTAACTTGTGTGACCTTGGTCAAAGTCTCTTAACCCTACTAGAGCATCAGTTTCTTCAACTGTAAAATGGAGCTAAGCTGGAGTCCACTCACACTGGAAAAGAAGGTATTCACGATGATTAACTGAAACAAATGACTATAAAGCAACAGTGCATGGCACAAAATAAGTGTTCCAAATATATTACATATAATTATTTTAAATAACAATGTAGGGTCCTCTGCTTACTTAGCTTTCCCAAAATATTCTTTTACAAACCCATTTTTTTAGAAGAAGGGCCATGATCCCACCATTATGGGAGGCCAAGGCGGGCAGATCACTTGAGCCCCAAAGCTCAAGACCAGCCTGGGCAACATGGCAAAACCCGTCTCTACAAAAAAGACAAAAATCAGTCAAAGGTGGTGGCGCATGCCTGTAGTCCCACTCGGGAGGCTGAGGTGGGAGGTTAAGGCTACAGTGAGCCATGATTGCACCACTGCACTCCAGCCAAGGTGACAGAGAGAGACCTTGTCTCAAAAAAACAGCAAGGCAACAGGCCTGTCTGCTCCCAAAGGAGGGTGGGAGGGAATCTTTGCGTGTGTGTAAATTGGGTCCTTTACAACCTATCAGTTCTCTGAATAGAGGATAAACACTAGTTGGTGATATTACCATGAAATAAACCAGGATAAAGAATTGTAAAGTCCTGGAAAGAGGGACCTTCCTGAGGCAGAAAACAACTTTTTGCAGAAAAGACAGTACTAGGAATGTTTTTATTGAAAAAACAGGGGTCTCAGCAAAAGAGTCTTAGAGAATCCCACCCCACCTAATGCAACTGCCAGCAGACTTAGAGAAAGGATATTTCTCCCATCAACTTGGTAATGACCTCAAGAAGGAGCCCCCAGAGAAGAAGCTGCAGTAAGAAAAGGGAGGGGCCCCAGCCCTTACACAATTGCTGGAAAAGGCTCATAAGAGTAAGACTCCTAGACCGGGCGCGGTGGCTCAAGTCTGTAATCCCAGCACTTTGGGAGGCCGAGACGGGTGGATCACTAGGTCAGGAGATCGAGACCATCCTGGCTAATCCGGTGAAACCCCGTCTCTACTAAAAAATATGAAAAACTAGCCGGGCGAGGTGGCGGGCGAGGTGGCGGGCGCCTGTAGTCCCAGCTACTCGGGAGGCTGAGGCAGGAGAATGGCGTGAACCCGAAAGGTGGAGCTTGCAGTGAGATGAGATCTGGCCACTGCACTCCAGTTTGGGCGACAGAGCGAGACTCTGTCTCAAAAAAAAAAAGAGTAAGACTCCTTCACTTAGAAACTGAGATTAAGACCACCTTTAGCTGCCATAAATGTGCTTACAACTGATGCTTTAGGGAAGAAAGGCACTGCTGCTGAATTCAACTTACCTAAGCTGATCTATTGCTGAGCAAACTGCCAAAGGCCAGAGTGCACAGTGGATTTAGGATTTAGAGTGTGCTTGATTAGAAAGAACTGTGAGGCCAGGTGCTGTGGCTCACATCTATAATCCCAGCAATTTGGGAGGCTGAGGTGAGAGAAGCACTTGTGCCTAGGAGTTTGAGACCAGCCTGGGCAACATGGTGAGACCCCTGTCTCTACAAAAAATTTAAAAATTAGCTTGATGTGGTGGTGCACGCCTATAGTCCCAGTCTCTCAGGAGGCTGAGGCAGGAGGATCACTTGAGCCCAGAAGAAGGCCGACCTCCAGTTCTGCAAGGAAGAACAGCCTAAACAGGGGCTGGCCAGCCAAAAGTTGCAATCCTGGCTGGGCACAATGGCTCAAGCCTGTAATCGCAGCACTCTGGAAGCCGAGGCAGGTAGATCACTTTGAGGTCAGGAGTTCAAGACCAGCTGGGCCAACATATTGAAACCCCACCTCTACCAAAAATACAAAAAAATTTGCCAGACGTGGTGATGAGTGCCCATAATCCCAGCTACTCAGGAGGCTGAGACATAAAAATCACTTGAACCCAGGAGGTGGAAGTTGCAGTGAGCCAAGATCGCACGACTGCATTCCAGCCTGGGCAACAGACCGAGACTCTGTCTCAAAAACAAAAATGGTGTAATACCTAGGCACAGAGTCCTGCTGTCACTCCGCAGAGGCCTTGAAGGCAGAGCAAGCCTATGTAAATCAAAGATTTGCTAAGCATCTCCTACACACGCCCCATACCCTAGAAGAAGGAAAGTTGTACAGAGAGGCCAAGCAGAATCTGAACAAACAGGCCTTGCAGGGGTTATATCATACCCTTTTTGTCCAATCACACTGAGATGGAACTGGGACCACCTCCAACTTTTAGGGACCTGTAAACCTCAAGGCATGTAAATAAGGAAAAATCCAAATGTTCCTTTAAGAAAAATTTCAGGCATCCAGCTAGCCCTAGAGGTAATTAAGTAACTTGGTAAACAAGAAGTTAATAAGTGGCTTAAGAACAATAGCCAAGGAAGTTAAAGCTCCAGAGAAGTTCCCTTGCCCTATACAAACTAAAGATAAGATCTTAACATATGTCCCTGAGTTGTCTTGCAAAGGCTCAGGCCCCCACTGAAGACCCTCACCACAAAGATCCCAGATTAGGAGGAAAAGAAGACTAAACTGTACCTATTATGGATCCCACTGTCCTTTGTTCTAAGTTTCTTCCTGAGAGGCTTGGAGAAAGTCACCCCCCAGCAAGTTAGCATTTTTCTACTGACCCCAAAATTCTTAGAGCTTCTGCAACTAAGATCAACTGCAAGTTGGATATCTGAATCTACCTGTGAGCACCCCCTACCCCCAAGATGTCCTGCCCTCTTAAACTTAAACCAATGTGCAACCTCGGTGTACTGATTTGTAACTTTGCCTGTAGCTTCTGTTTTCCTGAAATTTACCCCACTGTTAAAAATCCTTGCCTGTAAGCCACCTGGAAGGTCAGATTTTTGAGCATTTCACTGCCTGGTCCTCCTTGCACAGCACTTTGCAATAAATGCCTTCCTTTCTATCACTGAAACAGCCTTGGTGTGGGGATCTGGTTTTATTGCACTGGGTGAACGGACCCAAATTGGGTTCTATAACAACATTTCTATATGGTTGTCAATCATGCCTACCTGATGACATCTCCATAAAAGGCCCAAGAGGGCAGGGTTTGGAGAGCTTCCTGATAGCTGAACATGCGGAGGTTCCTGAAGGGTGATGTGCCCAGGGAAGGCATGGAAGCTCCTTCCCCCACACCTCGCCCTATGCATCTTTTCATCTGTATCCTTTGTAACATCCTTTATAATAAACCAGTAAACATGCTTCCCTGCATTCTGTGAGCTGCTCCAGCAAAGTAACAGAAACTAAAGAGGGAGCAGTGGGAACTCCTACTTGAAGCTGGTTGGTCAAAAGTTCTGGAGTCCTATCCTTGCAAATGGTGTCAGAAAGAGCAAGTCGTTTTGGGGACTGAGCCTCAACCTGTGGAGTCTGATGCTATCTCCAGGTAGATAGTGTCAGAATTGCATGAGAGGATACCCAGCTGGTATCCACGGCAAAACTGATTGCTTACCTGGTGGTGGACAGAACCACTCCCCCATGCCCTGACATTTGGTCACAGAAGTCTGTCTGTGTTGATTATTATAGTGTTGAGTGACAGAATAAGAACTTTGAGTGTGAGTTTTTTCCTAAACAGTGTCTATTGTTTTGAAGCTTCTGAGAGGCACTGGAAATGTGACTCCACAAGAGCTAGGGCCTTGTCTAGCCATTTCTGTAACCCAGGGCCAAGCACAGTCCTTAGCAAACCAGTAGGTTCTCAGTAAATGCACCTTGACTACATCTTGAATGAATAAACTCCCTTGGGTTGAAATGCTTAGGGCCTGAAATGCTAGGTTGCCAGACAAATGCTAAATATTAGTTACCGTTTTCATGAGATGCATTACAGGAAATGCCCAGCAGAGGTCAGATTGCAGGCTGAGTCAATTTCATCAACAAAACATTAAGGAGATAAAAGAAAGGAGGAGCCAATATTTGCTGGGAACCTCTCATCTCTGCCAGGCACTCTCACTCTGCCAGGCATTATGCTGGGGCCTCACATGTTTTCCTTCTAAATCCTCAAGACTCCCCTTCAGGCTGGGTGCTATCAAATTCACAGGAATGCCCCTCCCACTCACCTCCAAGTTTTCCCAATATTGACTCTAATTACACAAGATTCCTCTTTTTTTCTCTCATTCTAAAAGTTACCTTATCTCATGCAGACTTGCTACTGTATGAGACAGCGCCCATTTAAACACAGACAAATTAGAGAATTCCCCCCAAAAGTCCAAATAGATTGTAAATTACCAAAGGCATTTAGAGATAAGAACCAACTGTCAATTGAGCAGGGGCAGATCTAACCACACAGAGAAGGGCTGTGAACCCTGAAACAGGTGCCTCAAGCGCCTTGCTTGTTAAAGGAGGATTTATGGATTCTCATTATTAATTTTCTCCAATTTTCTTTCTTTTTTTTTTTTTTTTGAGACAGAGTCTCGCTCTGTTGCCCAGGCTGGAGTGCAGTGGCCGGATCTCAGCTCACTGCAAGCTCTGCCTCCCGCGTTTACACCATTCTCCTGCCCCAGCCTCCTGAACAGCTGGGACCACAGGCGCCCGCCACCTCACCCAGCTAGTTTTTTTGTATTTTTTTAGTAGAGACGGGGTTTCACCATGTTAGCCAGGGTGGTCTCGATCTCCTGACCTCGTGATCCGCCCGTCTCGGCCTCCCAAAGTGCTGGGATTACAGGCTTGAGCCACCGCACCTGGCCCCAATTTTCTTAATATGCCCAAGTGGTGTTAAATTAACATCCTATCTTCTAGGAAATGGCTCAATATAGTCTGGGCAGTAGATCACCACACATTTCTGATCAGACTAAACAGTTTATCTCCACAAAAGACAAAAAAGGCCTATTTTCTGTCTTGATCAACATTTGGAGGCCTTCTTGGGAAATCTGACAAAGTAAGATAAGGACAAGAATATCCTCCCATGGACCAGGAACTCTGCTACCCAAAACAGGCCCTGGCCCTAGAACATTCAGTAGTAAGGCACCAGTAACCACCCTCAGCCAGAAGTAAGTCATTCACACTAGTCCCCTTGTGTTTGCTTGCTCTCGTTTTCTTAGCAGGGTCAGTTAGAAGCATTTGAGTGGAGTTGAGGAATGCTCTTGGCAGCTCCTGGGTGCTGTGTTAGGTATTAACAATAAATATGGGATCAACTCATATACCAACCCCCTGCCAGTGACTCTCCCTTCACACAGCTGTAGGAACCCTTCCGAGCACAGCCAGCAAGCTCTGAGTGGCAGAAGCAGCTCCTCGCACATCTGAAACAACTGGTTCATTTAAGAAGCAAAAGGAGATACTGGCGTCCCAACTGTTTTTACTGGGCTTGCAAAGGACTTTAGGAGAGACATCTTGGCTCAAAAATAAAAGAAAGATATCATGGGGCTACTCCACAAAATCAGAGATTTTTTTTTTTGAGACGAAGTCTCGCTCTGCCGCCCAGGCTGGAGTACAGTGGCCGGATCTCGGCTCACTGCAAGCTCCGCCTCCCAGCCTTTACGCCATTCTCTTTGCCTCAGCCTCCCTAGTAGCTGGGACTACAGGCGCCCGCCGCCTCGCCCGGCTAGTTTTTTGTATTTTTTTAGTAAAGACGGGGTTTCACCGGGTTAGCCAGGATGGTCTCGATCTTCTGACCTCGTGATCCGCCCGTCTCGGCCTCCCAAAGTGCTGGGATTACAGGCTTGAGCCACCGTGCCCGGCCAGAGATTATTTTTATAAGCAATCTCCAAGATAAATTCTTTTTACATTTTTCAATCAAAACTTGTATCTAATTTACAAAGGAGAAACAAAGGCTAATAACAGAAAAATATTCAGATAATTAAATACATTACAGAGCAAAACAGAGTCAAATCGTTGCCAGAAAATCAGAAACACAGTGACTCTTTCACTCCTCCACCTAGACCAGTTGTGCTCTGTGACAAAACTGACCCTATGGACGGGCTCCCTGAGGAGAGAGGCCAGCAGGACGGGACCCCTGGGCCACAGTGTGTTTGTGTTGTTCAGCTGAGCACGTACCAAGACAGGCTCCAATCTGAGGAGCTCTGCATGAAACTTTTCAGCAAAGACAGCAAGCTGGAGCCAGGGGGTGGCTAGTGGCCCTGAAACTGGTCCATTCCCTGTGAAAACTGAGCTTGGAAATCTAGCCCCTCAGCTCTCCCAAATGACACTGCTTATTTGCACTCCCACTGATCTCTATTGAGAAAGCTGCTGCTATCTAACCCCTGAAATTGTTGGGCCAAGGCAGGAAGAGGCAAAGCCTGCTCCTCCTGTTGGCAGACAGGAAGGTGGCATGTCACTTTACTCCATCACTAACCTGATGTAGAGGGTGGAGTTGGCGATGACGGGGACGTGAGAGGTGAGCTGGCCCCAGATCCTGCTAAGATAAAACACAGAGAAACCCTCATGGGGACCAACGAAAGACATTTGGAATTTGGCCCAGGCTGGGACCCACTGCTGTCTGAGAATCTATACTTGGCTTAGTGTGTGAGCCTTGTGAAACAAGATGATGAGGGACAAAAAACTCAGAGACTGGACCCAATGACAGGCTTTTACTCTGGTGCAAGGTCCACCTCCTTCCCAAGCTACTAAAAGCTCCTTGCCTCCCAATGCTCCCCAAAGCCTGCCTGGTTTGAAACTTTGCACAATCAACAGCTTATGCAATTGGCTGCAGTATCTTTTCCTGACCCAACCTCCACTCCTGGGTAATGACAAATGACAGAGGCCACAAGCGGTACAGGGGACAGAGAGGTGCAGAGCAGGCCTGCTGGGGGCTTCCAAAGGAAGGAAGAGCTCCCTACAGCATCTACCCGGTAACACATTCTGCAGAAGTTCCATTTTATCAGCAAGAAGACTCAACTAGATAGGGTCTATTCAGTTCATGGATTTCACAGGCCTTTTCTTATCTAGAATCAGTAAATACCCTTATTCACATTAAAACAATGTGCAAAATCCCACCTGTTGCATGCTTTTTCTGGATCTAGTAACCTTATTATATTGCGAATATTCCCACGTTCTCAGTATCTCCCCATTACTTGGTGATCCCTAGAAAATATCTTCCTGAGCCGACATGAAATGGCCCAATTAGCAGAGGTTCCTACATAAGCCTTTCCGTGGACACAGAAAGCCCCCTCCCACACATAGAGATCCTATGGAGAGGTTAACCAAATCTCCCTAGTCAGGTGCTTTCTGATGTGCTGATAGGCACACACACCCAAAGGGAGGGCTGTCATCACATGCCTGAGAAGCAACCAGAGCTGGTGTGGTTAAGGCCCCAGCCATCACTTCACTCACTACCCACAGGTCATGTTGGTGCCTCATGGACACTGGCCATCATGAGAAATGTCCTGATCAAACCACACCTCCCTCCAGCTTAATACTTTTCTACTTGCAATATTCCCTCAGTTCCCTATAAAATATGAGGATGTTTCACTGAAAAAGGGGGTAAAACTCAATGCATGCTGTCTTTATACTGTTTGTAGTGCTAATGAACTTTAATGCGGAGAAGGTTGACTGCCTGATTCCAGTAGGGTTTGGGAATTATCTGTATATATCCATCAACTGCTACTTCATTTTCCTAAACTCCTGAGGGCACTGGGGTATCCTGAAGTCCTTGAGTCCCACCTAGCTGCACGTGACACAGCTTTGCAGGCAGGCAGGGTCTTAGAAGGTAGAGAGCACACTGTCAGGCTTTCTCTGCTCTACAAAAAATTAGCCACTGGACAGAATGACTGCTGTTTGGAGTCACGAGTCTCAGCATAGTAATGACCATGACTGGTCCATGATCCTCCCATCAACCATGGAGAAAATAGGCTTCCAATTCTGAAATTACCCACCAGCCACAACAGCATTCACCCCCGAGGAGCCTGCACTGGTCCTCTTTGGGACCTCCCCTCCTTCCTCTCCTTTGCAGCTCTCCCTGAGCCCTTCTCCAGTCTGGACTCTGCAGTGGTGTCAATGTGACTCTCACCCTCCTTCTGGAGTCTATGGACTTTCTCTATTCACGGCTTCCAATCTCCAGCTCTGGCCATGCCACTTGCATTCTCCAGCTGTGGCTCATCCAGCCCTCAGGGCTGCAGTCTAATCATCTTGTACAGTTTTCTCCTCACGCCCCAGGCAGACATTCTCCTCCCTGACTTCACTGAGAAGACTGAGGCATGACCTGTGAATACCCCCAATTTCCTCCCTTCTATTTTTAAACATCTCTGCCTCTTCACCTGCCCCCACCAAATCCTACTGCTAGGAAGAGATGCATGGGTTTCCTCAAAGCTGACACTCATAGCTGGGCTTTGGATGCTAACCCTTGGCTTTCTACCCCCCTGGCACCCCTGCCAGTCACCGTCTCTTTTGCATCTTCAAATTCCCCCTCTCTGCTCTGTCCTTCCTCTGCCTAAAATATAAGCAGGTATTCCCCAACCCAAAAATCTCCCCTTCCCATGGCCCTCCAGGGCTAAGCCAAAACTGCTTGGTAACTAGGGTGAAACCCTCCCTTCTCTATGTGGGCTCTACTTTACAGATTCATAAATTAGAAAAACTGGAAGGCCCCCAGGGATCATTCAATCTGGCTCTGATTTCCAAAGATGGGACATTATGGCCCAAAGCCAGCAGAGCTGGGTGAGGGACAGCTGGGAGTGGCAGCAAGGACTGCCAACTCAGGATGGTGCTCTTTGTACCATCTCGGTTTCTTGCCATCCCCACACACCATCGAGTCCTTTCCTTAATTCACACAGGAAGGCACATCCTCCCATCACATGGGGTCCAGAGCAGCAGGCAGGATTTAAGGTCATTTCTGTTCATGCAGGCTCTGCTAAAAAACAGGAGGCCTTACATTTTAAATCAGATCTGTTTTCCTCCCATGGCTAATGCTCCTGTGTCTTTAGTTGATCAAGTTCTGCCATTAGTGAAGAAGGTGAGCTACCCAATTACCTCAGAAGTCCCTTCTAGCATTTGAGTGCTGTAAGCCTATGAATGCTGTTGCAATCCTTCATTAGAGACAAAGTTATTTTGTTCTCTGTAGTCATTACTACATTGCCCAGTTTCTGGCCAGCAGAACTCAAGACCTCTTGACCAACTAGAGACTCCTGACCCTGACCTCTGGGTCCTGGGTCCCATTATCATCTATAGCCAGTTACCTGAATTATTGGAGTTGTTGTACTTCGCTGAATGCTCCTCACTATTTTCAAGAGCAGATCGTTTTGACTTCTTTAAGAATAAAATAAAAGGGGGAGGGGGGAGAGGAAAGCAAAGAATAAACACAGTGAAGCTGGAAGTCAGAATAAAAATATTTCCCAGGCATACCATTAAACTAGCTACAGACAAGGTCATACTCAGCCCCATAACTTAATACAGTGAAGAAGTCCCAGCCAAAACTAAAGGGGGAAATAAAACAACAAATGCTGACTTTACTTGCTCAGGCCAATTGTTTCCTCCAATTACAAACATTATGCCATGATCTGCCCAGCAAGCTAGGAAACTACATGGGCCATTTCTCTGCTGATTATCATATGGCTCTTTTTTTTTTTTTTTTTTTCCAAAAAAGCTGCACCCCAGTCATATGGAAATAGTCTTAGCTTTCAAGGAGATATAGCACAGCCATCTGTCATTAAATGGGCACCATTAACCTAGAGCTTTCTTCACATGTACTCATGAACTCATGGAGGGAATGCAGAGAGACACCAGACTTACCTTTCGAGCTAAAATCTTTCTTTTCTTTCTTTCCTCCTCAGATCCATGGTGTGACTGAGCTCTTGTCAGTCTTCGATGCTGGTGAATCTTTAAGAGACCATAAGATATAAGCATATCCCACAGAAGGCAGCTTCCTAATGAAAATCTTCTCCAACATGTTTTGGCAAACCACATTTTATTTGGATAAAAAAAACTTTCCTTGCTCAGGCTGTCTATTTCCTGGCTTGGGTCTGGATGCCAGGTAGAGGAGTATGCCAGAGGAAGAGGTCCTTTCTCATGCCCCTAATGCCTTCCTGCCTTCCCCTCTTTTACAGAAGAAGAATGTGGTGAGATAGCATGGACCATGCATGCCCCCAACTACCACCAGCCAGCATGCCCTGATCAGAAACCCAGACTGCCCTTCCTGGACATGTTTGTTTCCCACATAGACTAAGCAGGACTAAGGGCTGGACTGTCAAGTATTCAGCTCTGCGGGGCAGCATTCAGCCTAAAGGCTGGCTGAAAGTAAGTATGCTTAAAATATTTGTGGAGTGAACAGTCAAATGTCAATCACTATAAAAACCACGGCAGAAGATGGGGACACTAAAAGGTAAAGAGGAACTGTTATCAATTTACCTGTTTCTGTTCTTCAATGAGTCTCTTCTCTATACATTCTTTGGCAATTCTCAACGCCTCTTTTAACTTTGTAGGGATCTGAAAGGAGATAAAAGTACATCATCTATTGAAACAGGTGGCTGGAGATCCTCCCAAGTCCTGGAGTAAATGAAGGAGCAGGTGGTTATCAAGAGCCATTTGGAATAAAATCAGTTAAAGCTGTCCATTCAAATCCTACCCCAGCCACTTCTGGTATCCCTAACACACTCACTTCTCTAGCATTTTTTAGCAATGAACACATAAACTAAAACATAAATAAACATGATATGTTTCAAGTAATTCAAGTGATTCTCAAGGGCTGTAAATTGCCAAAACAATCTGAAAAAGAAAAACAAAGTTGAAGGCCTCACATTTCCTGATTTTGTAACCTATTACACAGCTACAATAATTAAAACAGTGTGGTACTGACATGCAGGCAGATACACAGACCAATGGAAAAGAAGAGAGAGTCCAGTAATAAACCCTTGTGGATATGGTCAAATAATCTTTGACAAGGCTTCCAAGAACATACAATGGGGGAAAGGACAGTATATTCAATAATGGTGCCGGGAAAATTGGATATCCACATACAAAAGAATGAAGCTGGACCCTTACCTTACACCATAAACAAAAATTAACTCAAAATGGATTCAAAACCTAAATGGAAGACCTAAAACTATAAAACTCCTAAAAGAAAAGACACAGGGGAAAAGCTTCATGACACTGGATTTGGCAGTGATTTCTTGGATATGACACCAAAAGCACAGGCAATAAAAGAAAAAATAATTAAACTTCATCAATTTAAAACTTTGGTGCAGCTGGGCATGGTGGCTCACGCCTGTAATCCCAACACTTTGAGAGCATGAGGTAGGTGGATCACTTGAGGTCAGAAGTTCGAGACCAGTCTGGCCAACATGGCAAAACCCCATCTCTACTAAAGATACAAATATTAGCCAGGTGTGGTGGTGCATGCCTGTAATCTACTTGGGAGGCTGAGGCAGGAAAATCACTTGGACCTGGGAGGGTGGAGATTGCAGTGAGCTGAGATTGTGCTGCTGCACTCCAGCCTAAGCAACAGAGCAAGACCCTATCTCCAAAAGAAAAAAAAGAAAAATAAATAAAACATTGGTGCAACAAAGAACTATGGAGTAAAAAGACAACTCAAGGAATGGGACATAGTATTTGAAATCATAGGTCTGATAAGGGGTTAATATCCAGACTATATAAAGGAACTCCAACAACTCAACAACAAAATGTAAGTAACCCAATTAAAAAGAGGCAAAAGACATAGACATTTCTCTGAAGAAAATATACAAATGGCCAACAAACATATGAAAAGACACTCAATGTCTTTAGTCATTAGAGAAATGTAAATCAAAACCACAATGAGACATCACCTTACACTCATTAGGATAGCCACTATTGAAATAATAAGATAAGTATTGGTGAGAATGTGGAGAAACTGAAATCCTTGTACGCTGCTGGTAGAAATGTAGAGGAGTAGAGCTGCTATGGAAAACATTATGGAGGTGCCTCAAAAAACTACAAAATGGAACTACCACATGAGGAATTCCACTTCTGGGTATATATCCAAAAGAATCAAAAGCAGGATCTCAAAAAGATATTTGCACACTCATGTAAACTGTAGCATTATTCATGATAGACAAGAGGTAAAAGCAGCCTAAATGTTCATCACAGATGAATGGATAAACAAAGTGTGGCATATACATACAATGGAACATTATTCAGCCTTAAAAAAAGGAAATACTGTCACATGCTACAATATAGATGATCATTGAGGACATTATGCTAAGTGAAATAAATGATTCACAAAAGGATAAATACTTATATAAGGCTTCTAGAGTAGTCAAGATCATAGAAACAAAGTACAATAGTGATTGCCAGGAGCTGTGGGGAGGGAGAAATGGGAAGTTATTATTCTACAGGTAATAGAGTTTCAGGTTGCAGGCTCTAGAGATCTGTTATACAACAATGTGAAGATAGTTAACACCACTAAACTGTACACTTAAAAATGGTTCAGAGAGTAAATTTTATATTGTATTTTTTATAAAAATTAAAAATTTTAAAATTAGGTCAGGCACAGTGGCTCGCACCTGTAATCCCAGCACTTTGGGAGGCCACTTGGGGCCAAGAGTTCAAGACTAGCCTGGGCAACATAGTGAGACCCTGTCTCTACAAAAAATTAAAAAATGAGCAGGGTGTGGTGGCATATGCCTGTTGTCCCAGCTACTCAACAGGCTGAGGCAGGAGGATCACCTGAGCCCAGGAGATTGAGGCTGCACTGAGCCCTGTCATTGCACCACTGCACTCCAGCCTGGCAACAAAAAATCGCCTACCTCAAAAAAAAAAATTAACATTAAAATTAAAAACTAAAAAAATTGGCTGGGTACAGTGGCTCATGCCTGTAATCCCAGCACTTTGGGAGGCCAAGGTGGTTGGATCACCTGAGGTCAGGAGTTCAAGACCAGCCTGACTAACATGATGAAAACCCGTCTCTACTAAAAATACAAAAATTAGCCAGGCATGGTGGCACATGCTTGTAATCCCAGCTGCTCGGGAGGCTGAAGCAGAAGAATTGCTTGAACCTGGGAGGTGGGAGGTTGAAGTGAGCCGAGATCACACCATTGTACTCCAGCCTGGGCAACAAGAGTGAGACTGTCTCAAAAGAAAAAAAATTTTTTTTAAATTATATAAAGCTTATTGGAACATACACAAATTCAACCAGTTATTATTTTATAACTTCATAGATATTTTCCTTGTGAGAGATTTATGTTCTGAATTTTTTTTTTTTTTTTTTTGAGACAGAGTCTTGCTCAGTCCCCCACTCTGGAGTGCAGTGGCGCAATCTCGGCTCACTGCAAGCTCTGCCTCCCAGTAGCTGGGACTACAGGCGCCTGCTGCCACGCCCGGCTAATTTTTTGCATTTTTAGTAGAGACGGGGTTTCGCCGTGTTAGCCAGGATGGTCTCGATCTCCTGACCTCATGATCCGCCCACCTCGGCCTCCCAAAGTGCTGGGATTACAGGCGTGAGCCACCGTGCCCGGCCTATGTTCTGAATTTTACAAGATTAAACTTTCCAGCCTTCCCTGTTGGGAGACATTCCTAACAACAGCAACAACAGCCCAGTTTGTTTCTGAGCCTATCATTTCTTTCTTGTTTTTTTTGAGACAGAGTCTCACTCTGTTCCCCAGGCTGGAGTGCACTGGCATGATCTCAGCTCACTGCAACCTCTGCCTCCATCATTTCTTTTTTTTTGAGACAGAGTCTCACTTTGTCACCCAGGCTAGAGTGCAGTAGTGTGATCTCAGTTCACTGCAACCTCTGCCTCCCGGGTCCAAGCAATTCTCCTGCTTTAGCCTCCCGAGTAGCTGGGATTACAGGCACCTGCCACTAAGGCTGGCTAATTTTTGTATTTTTAGTAGAGACAGGGTTTTGCCATGTTGGCCAGGCTGGTCTGGAACTCCTGACCTCAAATGATCTACCTGCCTCAGCCTCCCAAAGTGCTGGGATTACAGGCATGAGCCACTGCGCCTGGACCATTTCTTAATTTGTTAGCTTTTTAAACCATGAGTAGTCCAGTCCTGGAAAATAAGATCCCCAGATCATGTTGAACTTTTTATCTTCGTTATTCTGTAAAAATTTCCAAAAAAAAAAAAAAGAAGCTGTAAGTAGGTAATACAGTCACATGGTTTAAAATCCCAAAGGTATAAAAGGGCACATACACAGTGAAAAGTCTCCTACCTACATCCATGGAGGAAACCAATGTTACCAGTCTCCTGTATATCTTTCCAGAAAGTCAGTGTACATACAATAATTAATGTTGGATTTTAAAATCTTACTATCTTTGCTGCATAGGCTCTCTGGCTTAGGGGAAGAGCGAGGTCTAATACTAATTCCTGAATCCTAGAGGCCGGACTGTCAGGGTTGGAGGAGAATATATTTATTGACAAGGCTGAAGAAATTTCCTAAGATGTTTCATTGAAGATAATAATTTAAATGTTTTTTCTCTCCTACTGCAGATCCAAAGAAGCTATTACTGTCAGAATTCCTCTAACTTTCAAAACAGAATGGAGGAAAGCATCTCTCGCACTGACACAATCTTCTAACCCTTGGTCTTCTTTCTTTTTTTTCTTTTGTTTTCTAAATTTATTTTCATCCTAACAGTACTACATGTTCTTTTGGAATATAGAAAGGAGAGGGAGAATTACCTTTTATCCTCCCACCCAAATTGCACTCACAGTGAGCACTGCCAAGAGCCATGGCCCAGACAAGGAGTTTCTGTAGATGGCCTCAGTTGTCTAATGACAACAGACATACATTACTCACCAATTTTACACATGAGTACATGCAGACTCAAAGATTAAGTGCTTGCCCACAGGTCAGCAGCTCTCAACTGGGAGCAGTTTTGCATACCACCCCCCAGGAGACATTTAGCAATGTCTGGAGACATTTTTGGTTGTCACAGTGCAGGAGACGGGGCAAGGAGTATTGCTTGAATCTAGTGGTGAGGTCAGGGATGCTGCTTCACATCCTACCATGCATAGGCAACCCCCACAACAAAGAATCATCTGGCCCAAAACGTCAAATGCCGTGGTTGAAAAACCCTGCTGTAGATAACAGCTGATATTATAAGAACAAAGTAAGATACCATTCTGTTTTTTTGGGTTCTGAAGCCCACTCTCTTTCCATGACACATAACACCACTGCTTCCCAGGAGAAGACTTCCTTCCAGGCTTGTTTCTAGATAGCTATGTTGTTTTACACATTATCTTATTTTTTTATACCTAAGAACAAATCTAAATCATTTTCCATATTACTACAATGTCTTTATCAATTTCACTTTTAATTATATTATCAAATAGATGTACCATAAATTATTAACCTAGCCCCTAATTGTAGGACATTTCGATTGTTTCTAAATTTTCCCTATTATGTATCTTTTCTTTTTTTGGCTAAAAATACAGCTAACTTTCAAAGTCAACTTAGTTATGTCACAAACCAAAAAACAATATAATTGTCTTTACCTTAAACTGTGGTTTTTCAGAAGTGGTTAGTAAAACATCGCTGAATAATCTGTAAAGAAAAGAAAAAAACAAAAATCTTTCTTGAACCAGGTGCACTCTCAGACTAGGATTAAAGCAGATTAAGACACCTTTAGCCCATGAGGTCTCCCTTCCCTGCACCACATCCTCCAGCCCCCCGCCCCATCCACCATTCCATGTTCATTAACAAATGCAAAGGGGTTTGCAAGTTACCCATTGTGACCCCCTTCCCACTGTGTTACTAGGATATCTGGGACAGCTGTGTATTAGAGGGGGTTTCCCGCTATAGGCAATATTGCATTTTTAAGAAATTACTTTTGCGAATGCTAATTTGCAAAAATATTGCAAATATTACATTATATGCAGTAGATATTTCTAAATAGAATAGTTTTCTGCTATTTTTCTTGCCTCAGAAGAGGATAAAATTTATTCTAGAGTTCAGTAACATAAAAATGTTCAAGTAGAAAGGAACTGTCCTGATTGGAATCTAACAGGAAAGTAATTTTCTTCTAAGTATTTCTCATACTTCATTTTAAAAAGCAGTAGCTTTTGAAGTAAATCAATTCTCTCTTCAAAAATATATTACTGGCCAGGCATGGTGGTTCATGTCTTGTAATCCCAGCACTCTGTGAGGCTGAGGCAAGGGGATCACTTGAGGTCAGGAGTTCGAGACCAGAGTGGGCAGTGTGGTGAAACCCCATCTCTACTAAAAATACAAAAACTAGCCGGGTGTGGTGGTGCGTGCCTATAGTCCCAGCTACTTGGGAGGCTAAGGCAGGAGAATCCCTGGAACCCAGGAGGCAGAGGCTGCAGCGAGCCAAGATTGCACCACTGCACTCCAGCCTGGGCAACAGAGCAAGACTCTGTCTCAAAAAAAATAATAAAAGGTATGTTATTACAAAAAGGTAAACAACAGACACTGGGTCTACTTAGGGGGAGGGGTGGGGAGAGAAGCAGAAATAATAACTATTGTGTACTGGGTTTAATAGCTGGATGATGAAGTATGTACAACAAACCCCCATGACATGTGTTTACCTATGTAGCAAACTTTTGCATGTACCTGCAAACCTAAAAGTTAAAAATAAAAATAATAAAAAATGATTAAAAAATTACCCATGTGACCAAAAAAAAAGTATATTAAAAACAATAGCATGAGCCAGGTACAGTGACTCACACCTGTAATCTCAGTACTTTGGGAGGCTGAGGCAGGCGGATCACCTGAGGTCAGGAGTTCAAGATCAGCCTGGACAACATGGTGAAACTCTGTTTCTGCTAAAAATACAAAAATTAGCCAGGCATGGTGGTGCGCACCTGTAGTTCCAGCTACTCGGGAAGCTGAGGCAAGAGAATCACTTGAACCCGGGGGGCGGAGGTTGCAGTGAGCCAAGATCACGCCACTGCACTCCAGCCTGGGCAACAGAACGAGACTTTATCTAAAAAAAAAAAAAAAAAAAAGAAAAGAAAAGAAGAGAAAAAAACAATAGCATGAACTGGGTGACTGGGCACAGTGGCATGCGCCTGTAGTCCCAGCTACTCCAGAGCTAGAGGTGGGAGTACGCTTTGAGCTCAGGAGTTTAAGACCAGCCTGCATAACACAGCAAGGCTCTCAAAAAGAAGGAGGGGAAGAGGGAAGGGAAGGGGGAGGGGGAGGGAAAGAAAAGAGGGGAGGGGAGGGGAGTGGAGGGGAAGGAAGGGGAGGGGAGTGGAGGGGAGGGAAGAGGAGAGAGGGAGAGGGGGAGAGAAGGAGAGAGGGAGAGAGGGAAAGAGGGAAAGCATGAACAACTCTGAACTGCTGGGTAAAACAGGTCAAAGAATAGAAATGGTTGCTTGGGTAGCACCCAAACAGCTATAAGTGAGTCTTTCTTTGAATATGCCTCCTGTCCCTCCCCTACTTTTTAAAGAGATGGAGTTTTGTTATGTTGTCCAGGCTGCCCTGGAAGTTCTGGGCTCAATCAATCCTCCCACCTTGGCCTCCTGAGTAGCTGGAACTATAGGCATGTGCCAGTATGTCTGGCTGAATATCCTGCACCCCCACTTTGTTTTATTTTTTATTTTATTTTTTTGAGACGGAGTCTCGCTCTGTCACCCAGGCTGGAGTGCAGTGGCACGCTCCAGAGCAAGCTCTGCCTCCCGGGTAGCTGGGACTACAGACGCCCACCACCACGCCCGGCTAATTTTTTGTATTTTTAGTAGAGACAGGGTTTCACCGTGTTAGCCAGCATGGTCTCGATCTCCTGACCTCGTGATCCGCCTGCCTTGGCCTCCTAAAGTGCTGGGATTATAGGCATGAGCCACCATGCCCACTCCTCACTTTGTTTTATTTTTGAGACAGGGTCTCACTCTGTCATCTAGGCCTGGAGTGCAGTGCGCATTCACGGCTCACTGCAACCTCAAATTCCTAGGCTCAAGCGATTCTACCACCTCAGCCTTCCAAGTAGCTGGGATTATTATTACATGGTGCACAGCACCATGCCTAGCTAATTTTGTTGTTGTTGTTGTATTTTTTGTAGAGATGGGGTTTTGCCATGTTGGCCAAGCTGGTCTTCAACTCCTGAGCTCAAGTGATCCACCCGCCTCAGCCTCCCAAACTGCTGGGATTACAGGTGTGAGCTACCGCGCCCAGCTACATTACTCTTTTTTAAAGATGGGAACTTCAGGCCGGGCGCGGTGGCTCAAGCCTGTAATCCCAGCACTTTGGGAGGCCGAGATGGGCGGATCACGAGGTCAGGAGATCGAGACCATCCTGGCTAACACAGTGAAACCCCGTCTCTACTAAAAAATACAAAAAACTAGCCGGGCGAGGTGGCGGCGCCTGTAGTCCCAGCTACCCGGGAGGCTGAGGCAGGAGAATGGCGTGAACCCGGGAGGCGGAGCTTGCAGTGAGCTGAGATCCGGCCACAGCACTCCAGCCTGGGTGACAGAGCGAGACTCTGTCTCAAAATAAATAAATAAATAAAAATTAAAATTAAAAAAAAAATAAAGATGGGAACTTCATCACAAGCAGAAATGACAGGATTAGCTTTCTCCACAGGGCTCCTCAGGGCCGTCTGTCCCTCAGCCACACATCTGTTTACTTCCAGAGGACACATTTTAATTGAACGTGGTTTACACCTGTCCAAGAGCTCTTTTCATGGCTGAAGCCCACATGGTAGAAAGACTTAGGTGAAAAAAAAATGTTTGGATTCACTTAAGGACTGGAAGACTGAGAGAAAGATGTAAGAACTTTGGAATGGGGAATGTAAACGCAAACTCGAGTAAATTAACCTGTATACAGGCTATTTCCTAAGTACAAGTGCATTTTGCTAGAAAAGTTTGTGTGAAAGTTTGTTTTCCAAACTGGGTCTGTTTTTCCACATGCACATTGTTTGCTTTGTTTTGAGATGGAGTCTCGCTCTGTCGCCCAGGCTGGAGTGCAGTGGTGAGATCTTGGCTCACTGCAACCTCTGCAGACTCCCCAGTTCAAGTGATTGCAAACTTGGCTCACTGCAAACTCCGCAGTTCAAGTGATTCTTCTGCCTCAGCCTCCCAAGCAGCTGGGATATCAGGAGTGTGCCACCACGCCCAGCTAATTTTTTATATTTTCTTAGTAGAGACAGGGTTTCACCACACGTTGGCCAGGATGGTCTCGAACTCCTGACCTCAAGTGATCCACCTGCCTCAGCCTCCCAAAGTGCTGGGATTATAGGTGTGAGCCACTGCTCAGCCCACATTATTACATTATTATTAATGGTTGTGGTTTGGCGACAGACGCTTCAGTGTCTGTGGAACAGTAGAATGTCACATCCACGGGGCAGGGGCTTGGTTTCCTCTTTTCATTACAGTGCCTAGGACAGCAGCTGGCCTCCAGAAGGCCCTCTCTAAACACTTGTGGAAAGAATGAACCAGGAACCTGAAGTTATCTCTGCCTTCTCTGAACTCTGGCTGCATGCATTTCAAGCCGTCCCCCCTGCCTTGTTTCCCCATATTATTGTTTCCAAAGTATATCTGTTATACAATAAGCTGATGCAGACAAAGCACCAGATACACTGCATGGTGTGTGATGTTCAAAAAAGATCAGCTGGTTCAGTAGTAAGCATAACTAACACTTAATGAGCACATATTAAGTGCCGGGTCCCTTCTGGGAATCACCTTATTAAATCCTCCCAACTACCTTCTGAGGTGGGAACTGCTATTATCATTCCCATTTCACAGTTCACAAAACTCTACTTCCAAAGGTTAGGAAACTTGTCCAAGGTCACCCAGGTAGAAGTGGTGAAGCTGGAATACACCTCCAGGTCTGTCCGACCCCAGGCACACCCTTCTTAACCACTCTGCTGCCTCTCCATGAAAGAAGAGAAAATGCAACTGAAGGGAAGGCCCCAAAGCACTATTTCAGCTGCCCTGGTTATCTATGCATAACCCAGTTTCAGAGAAAATGTCTTCTGAGCTCCAAGACCCTAGAACAGTGCCTGGTACGTGCTAGAGTTTAATAAATAGTACCCAGTCAGTAAATTCACAAGCAAAAGCATGGGTACTCACAGACACATTGCCCTCCTCCTGGAGGGCAGACCCTTCAAGGCCCTGTGACTTGTGAACTATGCACAGCTGGGGGCCAACTGGTTTGCTGATGCAGGGTCAGAATGGAGCCACTTGAGAGGACCCTCCTTCAGTATTTCCTAAGCTGGGGGCTGCGACATGTACACACACCCAATGCTAATGTACGTACACACAATGCTAACACTGAGTGAGGAGATACACGTGAAAATGACACAGATGTTAAAGTACAGCCATCAGACCAGGAGAGCAGAGAGGTCACAAACAAAGGGTCAGGACATCATGCTGCAAGTGCCCATCAGCAAGCAGGCCACGCCAACTCTGCAGGGACTGCAAGAGTCTTTACTACAGTACCAGGTGCTTGGACACAGTGGTCTGGTGTTCAACATAGTTATCAAGATTACAACCAACGCATATGATTGACTTACGGCATCTGTAAGAGCCGGGAGACGGTAGGCATGCCATTTTTACAGGCTTCACAAGACAGCGTAGACTCCAACACGGCCACTTGAAATGAACAGATACACATTTTAGTTCCACAGAACACGCTGGCAAATCCACTTGCTGATGAAAAGTTTGACACCACTTTGCAATAACTGTCTGCGGGCTGATCAGGACAGTGTCAAAACTCTTCACACACAGACAGATGGCATACGTGGGGTGGGGGAATGTTGGCAACATTGGCATTACCGATGACTCAAAAGAAATGGTTTAGCAACTACACGCTGACAGAAAGCTAAACATATTTCAAAGATAATTGGAGGAAGGATTCAAGATACCATTCATAAAAGTGTTTGTTCTCTTGAAAGAGATGTAAACACTACACAGAAGTAAAATTCTGAACTTGAAAGACATTTTGCTGCTTGCCTGCTTTTCATCAAAACCAGCACACAAAATGCCAATTGTTGATATCTCATCATCCAACATCTTGGATGCTATTAACAGGAGCAGCCAGATTTTTCTACCCACAGGTCACTGTTCAGCTTCAGCAGTTCAAATTCAACACAATAGTCCCAGGGCCTGTTCTCTTGAATTGCCTCTTTTGACACAGTAACGTTTGGTGAAGGGTGGACTTGCGTATCTCCAAGGCACAGGGGTCCAAGAGCTACCCTGCCTTCCCCTCTCTCTGCTCCAGCTGTGAGTGCCAGCCTGGCTGTGGAGGGGTTGAAAGGGTCCTGGATGAGTCTCTACCAGTTCCTGCATCCCTCCTTCCTAAAGGTGCTCTCACTTGTCCTCCAGCTCCCCTCGGCCCCCTGCAGGAAATGCTGTAAGAGCTCCTGGATCCAATTTGTCTGGGTGTCTGCATTCCTGCCTGCCTGCCCTAGGTCTGGGCCTGCTAGGCTCTTATCTACTAGGCTTCTGGTCTATGGCTTGCTTGTTTTGTTTTGTTTTTGTTTGAGGCAGAGTCGTGCTGTGTCGCCCAGGCTGGAATGCACTGGCGCAATCTCGGCTCACTGCAACCTCCATCTCTCAAGAGGCGGGTTCAAGCAATTCTCGTGCCTCAGTCTCCCAAAAAGCTGGGATTACAGGCATACACCTCCATGCCCAACTAATTTTTGTATTTTTAGTAGAGATGGGATTTCATTATGTTGGCCAGGCTGGTCTCGAACTCCTGACCTCATGTGATCCACCCGCCTCAGCCTTCCAAAGTGCTGGGATTACAGGTGTGAGCCACCATGCCTGGCCTCTCTTGTTTCTTACAAGTCTCACTTCAGTCTTGATCTGATGTCTGACGCCTGCCTGAGTCCTCGAAACTGGCTTCAAGTTGCCTGGCTCTGGCTTCTGCATCACACTCATACAGGCCATACTTCTCTTTACATTCTCCTGCTTCCAAAGCTCTAAAGCATTTTACGAAAACTTCCCAGAAATTTCAGATAGCCTGACAAATGGACATGCCACCTGAATTTTCACAGAAGTGCATTTAAATAAACTACTCAAATTTGGTCTACTTTTAAATTGGGTAAGAATTTCTGGCTGTGGAGGACAGCAACTTCCTCTGGGTCTTTCCTGGACTCTGAAAAGGCGATGAGTGGCTCTGCACACTACCAGGGCCCAGAAGACACTTCCCAACCCCATACTGACCCACAGCCATGGACGGGGCAGGAGGGAAGGAGTCCACAGGCACCAAGTCTGGCGGTCGTCCATAAGTCATTTCATACAGTAAGTGGCCAAAGCAGTGAACATCCACACTTTCCAATGTCTGTGGAAGAAACAGCAGCAGTGTCTTCACCCTTCACTTTGGCTTTGTGGACCCCCATGCTCCTGCCCCAAGCCTCCTCAGAGAAACAAAGCCCAGGGACAGCCCTGCTCCTCACTGGTAATGTAAATACAACTCCAAAGCCTTTTGTAAAACCTCATGAGGTATCCCAAAGGTCTTGGTCCGACCCTCCACAGTTTTCCAATCAGTGTGTCCACCTCCCTCCTTACCCAACCGCCATTTCAACTCAGCCTCCCAGAGATACAGCAATGCTCTGAGGGCTGATGGGCAAGGCCTGTCCCAACTGTACCTTTCACTACTTGGTGCCTATTTCCTACATGAGCAGATCATGGGGATAACTGACACCTAAAACTGAACCTGCTATTTCAATACTTTAGCAACTTACGTTGATTTTCCTGAATTGTGAAAAATAAGATCGGTAGAAGGAAGGCAGGCCCAATAAGGAATTCTCAAGGTCTAGCAGCCGGCAAGTGTCCCCATCGAGCATCACGTTGGAGGCATGAAGATGCCCATAAGGGAATCCTTTGTCATGAAGAAACTTCAGTACCTATTAAAGCATATGGGAAAGTTACAATTTCCCCCCAACTCATTCAGATATAAGACAAGTTAAACTTTGTTTTTTAGTCAATATATTTTGAAGCAAAACCAAACAGGTCACTGGGAAGATTCCTGAAGAAAAATGGCACCTCTACCCATTTGTTTGGAAAAGGAAGTGAAGCTGGATACTTTCCAGTTTTGAGGCTGTGAGATGCTACATCAGTTCTTTCTTTCCCCAAAAGAATAGAGAACCAGCCTGCATATGCTTGGAATTAATAACTCTGACGCCAAAAGGCTCTGCTTTAAGCACTTTCTGATTCCAATCGGCCAGCTCTCTTCAGGGCAAAGTCTTAATCCTCCTGCATAGATGAGTGAGGCTATCATATAAGTGCTTCTGTCAGTAATTCAGAAAAAGGGGTTGAATTAGAAAACATCTCTAGTTCAGTCTCTCCTCCAAATATATTTAGCTGTTTATTAATAGGAACACACAACAGGATCCCAGAAAAAGCAGTAAATCTTTCAGCTGCCATGTAAATAATCAGTGGCTTACACAGTAAGAGAGATGCCTAGATATAGCCCTGCAATGTCCTGGTGAACTAGAGCAGTGATAGCCAAGTGGGGTGCCCAGAGTAATTCACTAAGGACTAGAAGAAAATATTACAACTCGCCGGGCGCCGTGGCTCAAGCCTGTAATCCCAGCACTTTGGGAGGCCGAGATGGGCGGATCACGAGGTCAGGAGATCGAGACCGTCTTGGCTAACACGGTGAAACCCCATCTCTACTAAAAAAATACAAAAAATTAGCCGGGCGAGGTGACGGGCGCCTGTAGTCCCAGCTACTCGGGAGGCTGAGGCGAGAGAATGGCGTAAACCCAGGAGGCGGAGCTTGCAGTGAGCTGAGATCCGGCCACTGCACTCCAGCCTAGGCGACAGAGCGAGACTCCGTCTCAAAAAAAAAAAAAAAATTACAACTTTTCTTCCTAGTTGTTTGTAAAAATATTATTTTTTTAACTTATAATATACAAAATATATTATTAGTATGCTCTCTCCATCCAAAAAATATATATATATACACACATACACATACATGTATGTGTGTAGTAGTACACGCATATAATTTATAGTTAAATAGACATAACATTGGGATATTAAATTGGTTATTACTGATAAGGTTGCATAATCCCAGAAGCTTGGAGAATACTGATCTACAGGGTGATGTTGAAAAGGCTTCTTACTGTTGGTTATACTTCTGCAAGGGAGCCATATGGCTATGTATATGACATAACAAAATAAAAAAATCTTGGCACAGGGATAAAAAGCAACCAAAGATAATATAAAAGTTGGTATCAGGCCGGGCGCGGTGGCTCACGCCTGTAATCCCAGCACTTTGGGAGGCTGAGGCGGGTGGATCACAAGGTCAGGAGATCGAGACCATCCTGGCTAACATGGTGAAACCCCGTCTCTGCTAAAAATACAAAAAATTAGCCGGGCGCGGTGGCGGGCACCTGTGGTCCCAGCTACTCGGGAGGCTGAGGCAGGAGAATGGTGTGGGCCCGGGAGGCGGAGCTTGCAGTGAGCCGAGATCACGCCACTGCACTCCAGCCTAGGCAACAGAGCAAGACTCTGTCTCAAAAAAAAAAAAAAAAAAAAGTTGGTATCCACACAGTAAAGTTCTTAAAACTCAGACACTAAATTGCAACAGCTAAAGCTTTAAGAATTTTGTAGACCTAAGTGACTGTTGCCTTAGTCTCAAATATTTGCTTGTTGAGGCAAAATATGACAATGCAATCAGTTTATAAGTAATCAGACAACTTAAGTGATTTTGGATATGACTTAAGAACTTTTCCAGGTGAATAATGCAATTTTGGATGAAATTTGAATGCAACTTAAACAAAAGTACCTCTTACCTCTAATATTTGCCGTCCATATGTTTTTATTTGCTGGAGTTCCAGGCCCTGAATCTTCTTAGGGTTGCAGTACTTCTTTAGAAACGGGTCTTTTGGTTTTGACTTTGGAAAAGAACAAAGAACACATAAGAAAGCAGCAGAGGGGCCAATATCTGCACACGGACTCCCTGACCAGGCAGGATTCTACAGAAGCTAGGGGTACCAGAGATGGCCAGCTGCAAGATGTGAGTTTTTAAAATACAACAGTCTGTGTTGTTGATAGAAAGAGGCTGACCCGGATTCCATCCCTTCTCTAGCCCAGTGAAGATGTGCCTGGTCTTACCCGTAGCAGACCCCAAAGTCTTGCATATTGTTCGAATTCTTCAGTACTGCTTTGTTAAGTGCAAAACACAAACTTAAAAACTGACCTAAGACAGCAGCTTGCAATGTAATGGACATAATTATTAAATGTTCAACCTTTCCTCATGTGGGAAAAGGAATGCTCTTTAACCAAACTAGGTAGAGTTTTTATTGCATGAATAAAAATAAATTCCAAATAAAATCGAAACTAACATCAAATCCTCAGGGCCTAGCCTCTGGAGTCTTAGAGACTAAGTATCAATAATAGGTTCTCCAGGAACTTGAGAATTCCTTATGACCATGAACTTGCACAGGTACCTTGTAGATCAGATCCTTCAACGTTCCCTTTTCATTAAACATCCTAATTAGCAACGCTGAGGATTCATTAGCTGTGGCAAAGGTAACTCGATAGATGTAAGGGTGCTGTCAAAACAAAAAAGAAATTCACATTGATTTGTATCAGGATCTAGGTCCTTCTAAATCCAGAATCTGGTTATGCAGAGTCAAGTATTACTGTGGTGGTGCAGTTGTATATGAGTGTAGTGATATTCCCTGAACACATGGCATTTTCAAGTCATTCAGTGACCAGCTAGTTCCTCCTTCTTCAGATGGAGGAAGGGACATAAACTGTAGGAACAAAGGAAAACAGGAAACAGATAATGGATGTGGTAAACTCTACAAGTGAAGGGGTCCTGTTTGGTGTGTGCACTCTCAGGCAAAAGTGTGGTGGAAGACAGGCAATGTCCAAGTTTTGAGGATAACAGTGTTAATATCCTGTCTCTGTAAGTCAGTAAAGAATACAGCCAAATCTCAGAACTGCCAAATGGGGACCAGGATCAACGTGTCTTTGTTCACAGCTTTGCCTAACATTCCAAATGCACTGCTGTTTGGGTGCCAAGCCAAGAAGCATGATAGCCAGAAAACAGGCAAAAGTAGCATCTTCTGGAATCTCAGCCCTTTCCACAGTAGCTGGCATGAATCTTCTTACCCTTCTATAGAATTTTGCAACATAAAGATTCACAGTGTCCTCAGATGAGGAAACTGACATTAAGCAACTAGGGTGGAGAAAAGACAAATTATTTAATGTGTGAAAGGAAAGTGCCTTTTCCCTGGAATTCTGGTTACATGAAACAAACTGGGTCCAGACAAGTATTACAATGCTCATTAGCTCAAAGGAGTATCATGAAAATTTAAATCCATGGGAGCTGAGCTATGCAGGGATTTTGGAGGCTGGCATGCAGTAGGTTGGGGGGTAGAAAGGTATACCCAGGAAAATATAGTAATTGATCATGAAGTTCTCCTGATTATCACATCAGAATGGTTGCTGCTGACTTTTTAACAGCTTTGTTGAGATATAATTCACATGCCATTACTATTCACACATTTGAACTGTACAAGTCAATGATTTTCAGTATATTCAGTTATGCAACTATCATACAATCTAATTATAGAACATTTTCAACACCCCAAAAAGAAACACAATGGGTAGAATAAAAATCCTTGAGTACATACTCATACAAATTTTTTAAACAGGGAGAAGAGAAGCACTTTAGAGTAGAATGCCAACTAATAAATAAATACAGAAGAAATAATACAGTTAGAAAATCACATTAAATGCTAAAATGCTAGTGAGCTTGATAAAGAACAGAATATGTAGTCTCACAATATCTCCTTACACACTAGTTATTAATTATAGGTATTTATCTTAAGAAATTAAGGATGGGTATAATGTGTAGCAAAAATTGTTCACTATGGCTTTTTTTTTAAAAAAAAAATAAGAGCAAAAAGCTGGAGGTGATCTAAATGTGAGTAAACTAAGGTATACCCAATGATAATTCTATACAGCCCATAATAATGATGCTATATTTATTGACAACCAAAGATGCTCACGGTTTGACAACTAAAGGTGCTCATGGTACACCATTAATGAAAAAAAATCAGGTTTTAAAGCACTACATATATAATTTACTTTTTTTATCACAAAAATTCTTAAAAAGTAACAACTGAACATTTTGGTTCTGTCAGGCCTCTGAGCCCAAGCCAAGCCAAGCTATCACATCCCCTGTGACTTGCACGTATAAGCCCAGATGGCCTGAAGTAACTGAAGAATCACAAAAGAAGTGCAAATGCCCTGCCCCGCCTTAACTGATGACATTCCACCACAAAAGAAGTGAAAATGGCCGGTCCTTGCCTTAAGCAAGGATATTATCTTGTGAAATTCCTTTTCCTGGCTTATCCCAGCTCAAAAAGCTCCCCAACTGAGCACCTTGTGACCCCCACTCCTGCCCGCCAGAGAACCCCCCTTTGACTGTAATTTTCCTTTACCTACCCAAATCCTATAAAACGGCCCCACCCTTATCTCCCTTCGCTGACTCTCTTTTCAGACTCAGCCCGCCTGCACCCAGGTGAAATAAACAGCCATGTTGCTCACACAAAGCCTGTTTGGTGGTCTCTTCACACGGACGCGCATGACAGGTTCACACTTCTGGTTGATTGGGGTTACAGGTAAGTTTTATTTTCTTGTTTTTGCTTATCTGTCTTCTGACTTTGCTACAATTAATAAGAACCATTTATGTGTGCTATCTTTTTTAAAAGAAGCACATCTAGTAAAAATAAATTTAGGGCCAGGTGCTGTAGCTCACACCTGTAATCCCAGCACTTTGGGAGGCTGAGGCAGGCAGATCATGAGGTCAGGAGTTCGAGACCAGCCTGGCCAACATGGTGACACCCTGTCTCTACTAAAAATACAAAAATTAGCTGGGTGTGGTGGCACGCGCCTGTAATCCCAGCTACTCAGGAGGCTGAGGCAGGAGAATTGCTTGAACCCAGGAGATGGAGGTTGTAGTGAGCTGAGACTGCACCGCACTCCAGCCTGGGTGATAGAGAGAGACTCCATCTTGAAAAAAAAAAAAAAAAGAAATTTAGAACTAGCTCCTGACAGCCTGTGTCACACAACCAATCAAGCTCTAAGACCAAAGCGTCTTTTGGCTTCACATTGCACCTCATTAATAGCTTGGTTTTGCTAGCTTGACAAGACACTATATGGCCAAAAACAAACTTGCCAAACCAAGTGCACAAGTCAGCGTAATTGTGTTCAGTTCGCTAGTGATTCATTCCAGGGAACTACATCTTCATGCAGACAAGATAAAGAATGTCAATGTTAACTCAATTTCCTGGCCAGATTAGTCTTTGCTGAAGACATTCTGCACATATTTTGAAATATATCATTGTGGTTCTTTGCACTGAAGGCCCTGGATTAGAGCTGTGTAATAGCATAAATAATACTGTGTATTCCTAAAGGTCAACTGGTTAGCCTGTGAGGGTAGCAACTCAGATAGAAAAATGGTGATTTTGCCTTTTCTTCACCCAGCTTATCTAAATCCTCATTAGTTCTGTTTTCTCAGGCCAGGAAGAGTATCTTTCAGTTCCACTGATATAAACACCTTCACCAAGAACAAGAGGCTGGGAGAAGCGGCTGCTTCCCTACTCTGATCTTTGTTTAAAATACAAAGTCTATATTTAAATTACTACATTTCATGGGTTGTGTAGATGTCATGAATGCCATTTCAAATGGCCTACGATCTATGAGATTAGCCCTATACAATTTCAGTCTGAACTGAAATCCACTGTATTTCCCCATTCACTTTTCCAGCTCTTCTGTCCATGTTCACCCAGAAAAAATACTGTGACTCTGTCATCAGCACTGAGAATACTAGAAAGATATACTCACCAAACAGGAAGGCAGAAGTTTGATTAGACACTGAAAATCTTTATCTGACAAATACTTGTCTGGGCCAAGGTCAGCCTGAAAACATGAAAAGGATTATCAGGGTACTGCTTTGGTCGCCAAAAGAAAAATTCCTTGTCTTTCTCTTTAATTTTATTATCCAAAATATGACTGGAAACCAAAGATGAAAACCACAATAAGTCTGGCTGCCTCAAGACCTTTCTGGAAAAGCAGTGTATAAAAAATACTAGACTTAACTGTCATCTTATCTAATTCCATTAACCAAATGTATCACTAAAACTCTCAAAGTCAAAGAGATAAAGTAATGACCCAAGTCATTTTTTTTTTCTGGAAGTAAACTCCAAAACTGTAAACCCTAAAGAGATTCCAGAATTATTTTAAACTGTTCCTATTTCTTTCCAAATGTTTACTAGTTGACCAAATATAATAGAATTTATATAACCAAATGCACAGGAAAACGATTTAAAATGACTTTTCCTTGAAAAGGACCAAGGAAGCCTTTACATGATCACTTTTTTTTTTTTTTTTTTTTTTGAGACGGAGTCTTGCTCCGTCACCCAGGCTGGAGTGAGGTGGCCAGATCTCAGTTCACTGCAAGCTCCGCCTCCCGGGTTTACGCCATTCTCCTGCCTCAGTCTCCCGAGTAGCTGGGACTACAGGCGCCCACCACCTAGCCCGGCTAGTTTTTTGTATTTTTTAGTAGAGACGGGGTTTCACCGGGTTAGCCAGGATGGTCTCGATCTCCTGACCTTGTGATCCGCCCATCTCGGCCTCCCAAAGTGTTGGGATTACAGGCTTGAGCCACCACGCCCGGCCTACATGATCACTTAAGAGCACAGTACAATTTTGTAATTACCTTGCCAAATCTGCTTTCATTAACCTATCTAAAGTCACTGAATGAGACTGAAGCAAAAAGCTAGCTTACCCAGCTTAACACTAGCCGTTCCTTTGGCTGATTTTTAATCTTCATCAAGAAATATTTCTTCCTTATTCTCCAACCTGAAATAAAAGCAAAAACGTGCTTAGAGCTGCACAATTTTTGCAAAAATTGATATGTTTCACTGACTAAGTAATCAAGAAAAATTAAGTTTGGCAATATTATTCGCAGTTACATAGGCACAAGTAAAAGAACCATTTAATAACATTGACATAGTAAAGGCTATACTTAAAAAGAAACGGTAAATGAAGAAAATTTTCATGGAAATGGCAGGAAAATAGCACTTCAGTTTAGATTTAGTGAAAAAAATAGATGAAGAAGGAATGGTGTTTCTGAAAGTTATTACCCTCCAAATCCTTTGATGAGGCTTTAACCAAGGTTCATTAAGTATTAAAGGTTAACAGCTGTATCCTCAAGCAGTTGGGATGCAAAAAGAAAAAGAAGTCACCTGCATTTAAGCATGTTCTTGGGATACGTATCAGAAGGCATGACTAAGGATTCACTTCTGTGATCTGTCTTTTTAACAGAATGAGCGTGCCAATGTCTCACCTATGTCTTTCAAAGGTTCCACCACCTCCCACTTTGGCTCTGATCGGAAGAACATGGAAACCTGTTGTAAGGCAATCTCTGCAAAGACATTTTAGAAACCCATTAGTCAGACATATCAGGAAAGGGCCATATGCTGAAGATGTTATTCTTGTAAATGAAATCCTTATAGTCTATAACCTTTTTAAAAAATGTAATTACCAATAAATAAATAAAATAAACACAAACTAAATGCAATGTGGGATTCTAGATTGGACCCTGGAATAGAAAAAGTACATTAGCAGAAAAACTGGTAAAATCTGAATAAAGCCCATTGTTAATAGTAACATTACTAATATTCACTTCTAGTTTTGATAAATGTGCCATGGTTATATAAAATATTAACATTAGGAGAAACTGGGTGAGAAGTATATGGCAATTTTCTGTACTATCACTGCAACTTCTTTTGTTTAGTTCTGTTTGTTTTTTGAGATAGGGTCTCACTCTGTTGCCCAGGCTGGAACGCAGTGGCACGGTCATGGCTCACTGCAACCTTAACCTCCTGGGCTCAGGTGATCCTCCCACCTCAGCCTCCCGAATAGCTGGGACTACAAGCATGGGCCATCACCCCTGGCTAAATTGTTTTTTGTTTTTTTTGAGGCGGAGTTTCACTCTTGTTGCCCAGGCTGGAGTGCAATGGTGAGATCTCGGCTCACTGCAACCTCCACCTCCTGGGTTCAAGCAATTCTCCTGCCTCAGTCTCCCGAGTAGTTAAGATTACAGGCATGCGCCACCATGCCCGGCTAATTTTGTATTTTTAGTAGAGATGTGGGTTTCTCCATGTTGGTCAGGCTGGTCTCGAACTCCCGATCTCAGGTGATCCGCCTGCCTCAGCCTCTCAAAGTGCTGGGATTACGGGTGTAAGCCACCACGCCTGCCCGAGGCCTGGCTAATTTCTGGTGTGTGGGGTTTTTTTTGTTTTGTTTTGTTTTTTAGTGATAAGGTATTTGCCATCTCACCCAGGCTGGTCTCAAACTCTTGGCTTAAGAAAGCCACCCATCTCGACCTCCCAAAGTACTGGGAATACAAACATGAACCACTGCACCAGCCCACTGCAATTTCTATGTAAATCTAAAATTATTCAAAATGTAAAGTTTATTTTAAAAATTATTAATGTGAAAATGTATATTTTTCAAAACTGGAAAATCTAAAATATGTAATCTAGCTGGTCTAAGCCAAGAATTCAATATATGCACCAGACCACAGCCCAAGCCCAAAACTCAAAACATGTTCTAAAGTCAGCTGGGAACAGTATTTAATGTTGCTCCAAGTACTATTTATCCCATCTGGAATTATAGCTTTCATCAACAAAAAAGTGATTAGCCTTAAATATATACTAGAAACAAAAGCTAGTGTACAGCAACAACATGGTTCTATTGTGGAAACTCACCAAGGGCCTGTTTACTGGGGAAAAAAAAAATCCATCCTCTTTTTGTGTTCATTTATCATGAAAATGTTTCCCCCTTTTAAGAAGAAGTTCTTTACAATTCACTGCATTAAGGAAGTGAGAAATGAGAAAGGAAGTTCTTTACAATTCACTGCATTAAGAAATTATCAAAATTTGCATTTCCTATAAAAAGCAACATCTGTAATTTGCCATTTCCCCTCATTGCAGTGAGTAAATGAAGCCACTCCAGATCCTTGAAAGCTAACAGCAATCCTCCAAACGCGCTGTGGAATTTCACTTCTGCCTAGCATTAATTACATTCCAGGCAGACTGGTGAGGCATGAGGGATTCAGTAGAAATGCTCTCCATATGTCAAAATGACCTTGTTTGGAATTCACATGTCAAGAGCTTGGCAAACAATATCATTTGGATATGTTTTATAGTACATTTTGAGTTAAGAGATCAGGGAAGAAAACAATTTACTAGCTATTTGTTTACTGACTCAGTATGTAAAGTGTCAATAGCATCAACTCAAGAAAACATGTGATGACCAAATACAAAACTGGCTCCATTCACATTTGTTCTAACTACCCCAGTGTGACAAACCATCTGGAAGATCTGGGTGCAGCAGAAACACACAGACTTTCATTATCAACACTGGGACTTTGTATCTCTTCTATAATTCATGTTAATATAAAGTGTTTTTAGTTTTTCCAAAGTAACTCGAACATAAACTTAAAAGGAAATTAAGTGAAAATCATTCACATCAACTTTGAGAAGGAGCATGAAAAATAATTCTCTAATGTGTACAATGTCATTCTAAAAGACTGACAGAGACACGGAATTCCCCACAAAATCATTATTCAGCAATATCTACTGTATGCTACTATGTGCTATACATTGTTTTAAGGAATAGGGGAAATAGCTGTGAACAGATGGAACACACTGGATTTCTTACTGATAAACTGAGGACTGTGAAATAGCCTTTTTCACTTAGGAGTTAGGGAATTGGAGAAAGGACAATTTCTTCCCACTGAACTGTGATTTACTGTCAAATAAACTGCATGACTATCACGTGCCAAATAATAATCCTCTCCTTCCCCAGACTCGGGCAACACACTTCAATCCTAAACATCTACTCCTTTGCTTAGAAGCCTTTACTGGTTCCCCACTTCCTTGCCAAATCAAGACCAAACTTATTAACCTAGTGTTCAACCAACCTCTGGCTTTAACCTACCTTTCTGGCTTTATCTCCCACAGCGTGTGGGATCTCTCTGCACACTGAGATTTGCCTACCATGGCTCCTAAACACTGGCCTGTCCCCATTCCCTCAGCATTTTCCATCTGGCCCAGACTCAGCCCAGATGTTCTGCTTCATTAGCCAGGACTCCCTCTCTCCCTCCCTCTTTCTTTCCTCTGTACACTCCCAGTGCTCTATGTGTCCCTCTCTTACAGGGTTACCCATTGAATATCCTCTATTAGGACTACTCTATTCCACCTAGACTGTATGCTGTGGTTGGAAGCGTATATCTGGGTAAAGCCAGGATATATCTTCTCAAGCTGCTCTGCCCAGAGCACTGGCCACTGCCTCTCAGCCTGGTTACCTTCTACTCACCCCTCAGGCCTCAGTGTAGGAATGACCTCTTCTGGGAAGCCTTCCTCCATCTTTAGGTGTGGATCATCCGTGCCCCCGCCCCCTTCCCCAAGGTGCTCCCTAACATTTACTCTGCCACAGCCATCACCTGTCAATCTCCCGGTGTAACTGGCATGCGGTAGGAAGTGGGGGAATTATTCTTTCCTCCTTGCTGTATACATAGCACCTGGCACACTAGATACTCAATAAGTATCTGATGAAGCAGGAACCAAGGGTTCAATCATGTTCAGCAGATGTGGAAACTCTCTCCCATTAGAACATGAAATCCGTAAGAAGGAAGGCATCTGCCCTCTAGTTCTGACACAGGAACTGACTGACACATGTGGAAAAACTGCATGCTCAGAAAGTGCTGATAAACAAACTGGAGACAGGAAATGGAGAACACAGCCTTCAAGTCCATCCTGTGCTTCCCACAGAGCTCAGTTGTACCAGGCGCCCCCATTGTGAGCAGGGAACAAACACTGACTCCTCTAGGGCTTGAGCTGGGGTTCAGACCCCCAGTCCATTACAGCAGGTTGCACTGCAGAAAGGCCTGCAACCTCACCAAATACCCCGCTGTTGTTCTAAATATAGTCCTCTTTCCCCACTCTCTCCCTTTTTATATCCTGAGTCCACTACTGTCCTACCTTTTCAAGGGATTCCTGGGGCTTTAGACCTAAAAGGTAACTTCAGCACTCCCTGGTCCATTCCCCGCTCCCCAGCCTCTTGTTTTATAGGTCAAGATGTAGGCCCACAGAGAGGAAATGCTGCTAATGACAAAGCTGGGACCAGGATACAGGCCTCTTGATTTCTGGTCCAAATGACTTTTGCATGGACATTAAAACCCCCTTACTCCAAGAGGGTATGAGGACTGAGGCGGGAAGATAGCTACAGTGCAGTGAGGCTTTTAAATAATAGAAGTACCTTGTTAAAAAGATGAATATTGTAGGCTGGGAGCAGTGGCTCATGCCTGTAACCCCAGCGCTTTGGGAGGCCGAGGTGGGCAGATCACAAGGTCAGGAGTTCGAGACCAGCCTGGCCAACATGGTGAAACCCCCATCTCTACTAAAAATACAAAAAATTAGCTGGGTGTGGTAGCAAGTGCCTGTAATCCCAGCTACTCGGGAGGCTGAGGCGGGAGAATCACTTGAACTGGGAGGCTGAGGTTGCAGTGAACCAAGACCGTGCCACAGCACTCCAGCCTGGTCAACAGAGTAAGACTCTGTCTCAAAAAAAAAAAAAAAAAAAAAAAATTGTAAGGGAGATATATGTGTGAGACAGGTTCTCAACACAAACATCTCATGACCAGGAGATACCTGTTTTCCCTTTACAACAGTTGACTGTCAATTAGACTTTCTAATTCAAATGAACACCTCACAACTCCCTCACAGAAGACCAAGGGCCTACATTTCCTTTCTGAGGATTGGCTCTTCTGGAGAAAACCTGGAAAAGAAAGAAAGTCCCAGCAGTCCCAGGCTGGGGACCCAGGTAAGAGAGGAGGAAGCTGCCAATGTCCTGAGAGCTCCTGGTTAACCATCCTCTGGGAACAGAATGCCATCACAGTCCCCCTCTAACAAGGCACCCTCACCCTCTGTCAGAGCAAGGACCAGGAAAAGTGCTCTGCTGATTCTGGCCACCACTTGAACACAGAACTCAAATCCTGCTGAAATGAAGCTGGGTGGTGACTGCAGACCATGTGGAAAATGAGAAGAGGTGGAGACATTATCCATATTAAAAGGGAAAAGTGGGCCAGGCACAGTGGCTGATGCCTGTAATCCCAGCACTTTGGGAGGCCGAGGTGGGCAGATTGTTTGAGCTTAAGAGTTCGAGACCAGCCTAGTCAACATAGCGAAACCCCCTCTCTACAAACAATTAAAAAATTAGCTGGGCATGGTGATGTGCAGTTGTAATCCCAGCTACTCAGGAGGCTAGGGTGCAAGGATCACTTGAACCCAGAAGGTAATGGGTGCACAGAGCTGGGATAGCGCCACTGCACTCCAGCCTGGGCAAGAGAGTGAGACCCTTGCTCAAAAAACAAACAGGGGGAAAGTGGCCCTGCTTAGAGAAGTGCCACAAGGTGAGAGGCATGCAGGGGATGCTTCATGGGCCATGCTGTGAATCTCAGGAATGGTCCAGTCAAGCTGGCATGGAGGTGGTGGCCTATGTTTCCTTTTCCTGAGGTGGCTGGTGCGTCAGCCTCGAGGCTAGACAAACTCTGAAATTTCATTCAAAGGAGGAAATAAACCAACATCTCTCTGAAAACAGCGTTCATCACCTATTGTTTCATTCCGGGATTATGCCCTCTGAACAGAGGCCAGCACAGGTTCTGGCAGGAGTTTCTGATGGTCTTTTTATACCCCTGCCCACATCTGCTTTGGACTCCTGATCCTCTACCATGCTGGAGGCCTGAGGGTGGGAAGGGGGAGTGGAGATCAAAGACAATAACAGCATGTGGGGCAGGTATAGAAAAAAGCAGAGAATCGACAACTGTCAGAATAGACAACCTTCTAGGAGCCACAAAGCATTTTAACTTAAACACTCAGACCAGACTAAAGTCACACAAATGTGCAATCCTGGCTAGGGCCCTCCCTCTCTGGGGGCCTTAGTTGAACTCATTTATGAAAAGAGAGGGTTAGACATGATACATCTGCCCTTTTAGTTCTGACCCCATGGGACTCAATGTACTTCTGGTGCCAGCTCCCTGAGAGCAAGGAACACATTTATTTGTGTCTGCATCCCCAACACCCAGCACACATCACATTTGTTGAACAAATGGCATCATTATACATATACTACACCTTCATGCTTGCCCTCAGGAGAACATTAGCAGGCACTCGCAGGGAATGAGGGAGATAAACTACTGAGTGGGCCTGGGTTAGAGCTGATTTGACAAGTCAGTCCAGATGGCCTGATGTCTGACAATTTTGGGAGCAATCAAGGTGAAGCATTGAGAAATGAAAGCCACAAAAGATGCTACTTTGACAGAATTCAAGCTGTCCCTAGAGCCCCAGTCCTATCTGTGCTATCTTTTCTCTTCCCTGAACAAAAAAACAAGTGGAGGCAAGAATGGAATCCTTGTAATAATTCAGTGTTCCATTTGGTAACTTATAGTAAGTGTGAGTTTGAAATAAACTTTCCTTCTCTTGGTTACACTCTAGAAAGGCGTTTTCCTTAGCCCTGCACAGCACTTCAGTTAGGAAGTGGCAGGCACATCCTAGCGCAAGGCTTCTCACGGTTTAATGTGCATGCAAATCACCTGGGGACCTTGTTAAAATCAGATCCTTGGCCGGGCGCGGTGGCTCAAGCCTGTAATCCCAGCACTTTGGGAGGCCGAGACGGGCGGATCATGAGGTCAGGAGATCGAGACCATCCTGGCTAACCCGATGAAACCCCGTCTCTACTAAAAAATACAAAAAACTAGCCGGGCTAGGTGGCGGGCGCCTGTAGTTCCAGCTACTCGGGAGGCTGAGGCAGGAGAATGGCGTAAACCCAGGAGGCGGAGCTTGCAATGAGCTGACATCTGGCCACTGCACCCCAGCCTGGGCGACAGAGCCAGACTCCGTCTCAAAAAAAAAAAAAAAAAAATCAGATCCTGATTCAGGAAGTCTGGGATGAGGACTGAATTCTGCACCTTCGACAAGCCCCGAGTGATGCCAATGCTGCTGGTCAGAGAACCACACTGTGAGTCACAAGCCTCAAAGGCTGTGGTTTTCAAACTTGGCTCCATATTGGAATCACTTGGGAAGCTTCACAGACTACAAGCTCCACCCACAGAGACTCTGATTTAATCAGCATGCACGCAGCCTGGGCATGAGAAATTTTTTTAATGCTCCCCAGGTGATTCTACTGTGGAGAAAAACTTGGTGCCTGCCAAGTAGACATCTGTTTCCCTCTCTGAAACAGGGATATTTTGGTGAATGAATGGGTAGGAATAAATAAATAAAAGTGAAATAGGAATAAAAGTGCCTCTCTCTAATTACTTCAAAAGCAATGTTTTAAAGGACTCAAATATCTGATATGGTGTATTCTCTTAGCAAGTAAATTAACAATATCCATAGTTCCACTCAGAAAGTCTCTAAAGCATGGTTTCTCTTTAATAAATCAGGTGAAACAATGGTTTCTATTGTTCTTTTCAAAGTGACAGCAGAATGTATTAAATATTTAGTTTCTCATTCTGCTGACATCAGGCTTAGGTTATTGATGCCAGCTTTGAGTGTAATCGGTATTGGAAGAGAAGCCCTTTCAACCACAGTCCCTTAGTGGCTGCCCTGATCCAGGAAAGATCTGGAAGAGAATGACCTCCTATGCTTTGCACTGAGTGGGTCTCAGGGAGCAAATAGGAAGACACAGAAAGGACCCTTCTGACTGTGTTTAAAGTAAATTCCCAGAAAAAACAGAAACACACAACATATCGTAAATACAAAAACAGAGCCAAATACAAATCAAATTAAGATTATTGTATGTACAAGGTATTGATTAGAGGTCAAAAGTAATATAAAAAATTACTGTACATGTTATTGTGGATTATTATTATTATTATTTTTAAGACGGAATCTTGCTCTGTTGCCTAGGCTAGAGTGCAGTGGCACTATCTCAGCTCACTGCAACCTCCGCCTCCCGGGTTCAAGCGATTATCCTGCCTCAGCCTCCCGAGTAGCTAGGATTATGGGCATGTGCCACCATGCCTGGCTAATTTTTGTATTTTTAGTACAGACAGGGTTTCACCATGTTGGCCAGGCTGGTCTCAAACTCCTGACCTCAGGCAATCCACCTGCCTTGTCCTCCCAAAGTGCTGGGATTACAGGCGTGAGCCATCGCGTCTGGCCTATTGTGAGTACTTACTCTCTGTTCTGTCAGGGAAGACAACAAAGGCAAGAGTATAAGCACATATACAATAATTTATCTTCCATATTTTTCTGTGCAGACTTTACAAACATTTTGGAAGTAAATTATTTTCTTCTTACACATCTACAGTAAACTACAATCAAGAAAATCTTAGTAAATTCATAATACACTATAACAGATGTATACATATCCCTATTTTGAGAAAGCGTTTCTCCCACATATGTTATCTCCAGCAAGGGACAATGCCTCTTTAGCCACGTGACCACAGCTCACAGATTCCTTTGCTTACCAGTGTAGTTTGCGGAATAGTTGTTTGGATCTAAAAACTTCTTAACCAGCTCACAATTAGACAAGATATGATTTGTGGTGATCACGTTGAGATAGTTCTGAAGACCTTTCTGCCTCTCAGCTATGAATTCACGATCCATGTTACCAATCAATTTTTTGGGAGGAAGAGGCAGACTCAAGCCTGCAATCTTTAAAAAAAAAAAAAAAAAAGTTACACTCATGTCATCCACAAATAAGAATCAATACAAAAATCTTGACCTATCACATTTCACTAAACCTAAGACAATGTAGATTTTAGATGCATCCTAATTTCAGTGATACAAAAATTGTGAAAAACTGCATTTAGAATTGATAAAATACTATATTAAGCATAGTTATTTTATTTTTGAGATGGAGTTTCACTCTGGTGCCCAGGCTGGAGTGCAGTGGTGCCGTCTTGGCTCACTGAAACCTCCGCCTCCTGGCTTGAAGAGATTCTCCTGCCTCCGCCTCCTGAGTAGCTGGGACTACAGGCATGCGACACCATGCCCAGATAATTTTTGTATTTTTAGGAGAGATGGGGTTTCACTGTGTTGGCCAGGCTGATCTCAAACTCTTGACCTCAAGTGATCCACCAGCTTCGGCCTCCCAAAGTGCTGGGATTATAGGTATGTGCCACCACACCTGGCCAAGCATAGTAATTTTAAAACTTTATTTTTTTAATGTGCTTTTATTTTTGCTAAAGTTATATAAAAACATAATTTCAAGAGTAACTCACTTTCTTAAATTATTACTGGCAGTCCCATGACACCCCTCACTCTTGCTACCAGGTGACAGAGCCATTCTCTGCTCCCCTAAGACAGCCACATTCGAGTCTCTCAGCTGATCTTTTGACAATGGGGAATGCTCATACTGTCATGGCTTGATTTTTCATTTTTAGGCATTATCTGTAGATTTCCCATTATGGAAGATGAGGATTAAGTTCTCTTTCACAATCCTGACCTCATCTCACACATCCTGTCCCTAATCCTCCTGACATCATTATAATTTTATTTGGTACAATATTCATGTTTACCTTAAGTACATAATATTCACAACTGAGCTAGAGCCATGCTTACTTTTCCTTTACAGCAGCTTGTAGTCTTTTTTTTTTTGGTTTTCTATTCAACTTGAAAGTCTCCATTCAAGCCTTCTTTCAACACACTCAGATACACAGCTGCGTCAGTTTTATCTTTTGAAGAGTACCTTCCAGAGTCCAACAATCTGCTCCAAGCAGGACTGGCGGTCCCTACACTGCTGCAAAGCTGGCATCCTGGGACCTCCTTTCATCCTCATCTTAGAGATGCTTTTGCCTTTGTTGTACTAAACCCCATTTTGTATCTCCTACCTTCCTTTTTTGTACATAATTCCCTTGTTTTTGGTAGAGTGTACCCTCTGTTGGCTTTTTTTTTTTTTTTTTTTTTTTTTTTTTTT
>NC_045435.1:78033189-78035902 GCF_002776525.5 Piliocolobus tephrosceles
TTTTTTTTTTTTTTTTTTTTTTTTGAGACGGAGTCTCGCTCTATCGTGCAGGCTGGAGTGCAGTGGCGCAATCTTGGCTCACTGCAAACTCTGCCTCCCGGGTTCATGCCATTCTCCTGCCTCAGCCTCCCAAGTAGCTGGGACTACAGGCGCCCACCATAACGCCCGGCTAATTTTTTTGTATTTTTAGTAGAGATGGGGTTTCACACTGTGTTAGTCAGGATGGTCTCGATCTCCTGACCTCGTGATCCGCCTGCCTCAGCCTCCCAAAGTGCTGGGATTACAGGTGTGAGCCACCACGCCAAGCCCTCTGTTGGCTTTAAAAAGGAGAACAAGAGATACATTTTTTTGAAACCTTGCATATATAAGGATGTCTTTATCCTTCCCTTATACTTAATTTATAGCTAGTGTTGATGTGGAATTTTAAGTTGAGAATACATTTTCTTCAGAGTTTCATTTTTTATTTATTTATTTACTTACTTACTTACTTTGAGACGGAGTCTCCCTCTGTCGCCCAGGCTGGAGTGCAGTGACACGATCTTAGCTCACTGCAATCTCTGCCTCCTGGGTTCAAGCGGTTCTCCTGCCTCAGCCTCCAAGCAGCTGGGATTATAGGCATGTGCCACCGCACCCGGCTAATTTTTGTATTTTTAGTCGAGATGGGGTTTTACCATATTGGCCAGGCTGGTCTCAAACTCCTGACATCAGGTGATCTGCCTGCCTCGGCCTCTCAAAGTATTGGGATTACAGGCGTGAGCCACCACGCCCAGCCTTTCTTCAGAATTTTAAATAAATATTTGGGTGTCTTCTAGTTTATAGTGCTGCTGTTAAAGGTTCAAGTAGACTGATGCCTTTTTTTTTTCTTTTAAGAGATAGGGTCTTGC
Source organism: Piliocolobus tephrosceles (assembly GCF_002776525.5). NCBI lineage: Eukaryota > Metazoa > Chordata > Mammalia > Primates > Cercopithecidae > Piliocolobus > Piliocolobus tephrosceles. The sequence continues at coordinate 78,034,074 of NC_045435.1, forward strand.
TTTGCACCCAGGCTGGAGTGTGGTGGCGTGATCACAGCCCACTGTCACCTCGGATTCCTGAGCTCAAGAGATCCTGTCACCCCAGCCTCACAAGTAGCTGGGACTACAGCTGCACGCCACCACACACAGCTAATCATAATGATTCTTGATCCATTTTTTTGTTGCTATTTTCCCAGAAGCTTTCAGGATCTTCTCTATGACCTCAGTTTGTGACTTTCATGTGTCTGCTTTCATCCCTCATGCTGAGCACTCAGTCCTTTCAAACTAAAAACTAATCTCCTTAAGTTCTTTGGCATTTTATTGTATTGTTAGGTCATTATTTCTTCCCCTCCATGCCTCTGGTTTCTTTTACTGAAACTCCTATTTTTTCAATGTTGGACTTCCTGGACTGCTCCTGTAATTTTATCTTTTTAATTTTCTGCTCTTTTTGTTTTGTTTTGTTTTTGAGACAGGTTCTTACCCTGTCACCCAGGCTGGAGTGTGTAGCTGGGACTACAGATGTGCACCACCATGCCCAACTAATTTTTGTATTTTGCTTTTCTTTTTTTTAAAAGAGCATTTCTTTTATCTTTCAGCCCTTCTAAATAGTTGTCTACTGTTAGTTTTTATTTGTATGTACTCTTTTCTATTCTTTTTCTTCCTTAATAGCACCCTGAATGTAATACCATTTCTTATCTCTCTGAGAAGACAAAAGTTAATCTTTCTCAAGTGTCTAAAGCATTCTTCTCACTGCATACCTTCTGCTTCCTGATGGTTCCTTTTTTTCCCTATTTGTTTTGCTCACTTTCGTATTAAAAGTCTCTCTTGGTGGGAGTCTGGGAGGAACAGGAACTGGGAATTAAGGGCCACACTTCAGAGGTAACCCAGGTCTCCTTTTTGCCAGAATTATGGGAAGATAATGTTGTGGGATGTGAGCAGTGAAATTTAGAAAAAGCAGAGAGTCCTACAAAACATATCCACAGGAAGACAATGAAAGAGTAACTTACACCAAGCAGGTGAAACTCTAACGCTTCAGAAACAGATGAGGAAGAACGTGGCAAATTTTTACCAAAGCTAAGTATTGAACATTGAGAAAAAGTAAACTAGTTCTTAGGTATAAAAATAAAGGGCTACCCGGAGCAGTGGCTCACGCCTGTAACTCCAGCACTATGGGAGGCTGAGGTGGGTGGATCACCTGAGGTCAGGAGTTCAAACCCAGCCTGGGCAACATGGTGAAACTCCATCTCTACCAAACATACAAAAATTAGGCAAGTATGGTGGTGGGCGCCTGTAATCCCAGCTACTCAGGAGGCTGAGGCAGGAGAATCGCTTGAACCCAGGAGGTGGAGGCTGCAGTGAGCCAAGATTGTACCACTGCACTCTAGCCTGGGTGACGGAGCAAGACTCTGTCTCAAATAGTAATAATAATAATAAAGAGCTACCAAAATATATAAGTTAATATCTGATCAGACTAGTTATGTCTACATAATCCTTAAAAAAATGAAGTCTGGCAGGGTGTGGTGGCTCACGCCTGTAAACCCAGCACTCTGGGAGGCCGAGGCAGGCGGATCACCTGAGGTCGGGAGTTTGAGACCAGCCTGACCAACATGGAGAAACTCCGTCTCTACTAAAAACACAAAAAATTAGCTGAGCGTGGTGGTGCATGCCTGTAATCCCAGCTACTCAGGAGGCTGAGGCAGGAGAATCACTTGAACCCGGGAGGCAGAGGTTGCGGTGAGCCGAGATCGCACCACTGCACTCCAGCCTGGGCAACAAGAGCGAAACTCCGTCGCAAAAAAAAAAAAAAAAAAAAAAAGTAAGAAAAAAGAAGTCCAAATCCAATGAAAACA
>NC_045435.1:78036002-78090754 GCF_002776525.5 Piliocolobus tephrosceles
AAAAAAAAAAAAAAAAAAAAAAAAGTAAGAAAAATGAAGTCCAAATCCAATGAAAACATTTAAATAAGAAACAAAAACAAGTCCTGTAGGAGTCTGGTGACCCTTGGTTATCAGCCCATATTCAATAGTGGAGCATCAAAAGTTGACTGGAACCTCTGGGTGAGTGCCCTGGGGTTTATCTACTGTGGGCTTTATTTTACCAGATGACCCTACACAGCTGTTTTACTGGACAAACCTTTAGCTCTTTCCTCTTAGGCTGGACAGATTCCCCTAAAACAATCTTCTAATCTCCTGCCTGAAAAGTCTGAAGCCTGACTGCCAGAATTCTGGCAGTTGAGACAAAGAAGGAAGCTAGGGAGGGAGTGGGGTCTTCATGTATATTATCTACATGTTTTCAAATATGCCTGCATTCCCCAGCCTAAAGACTGTTTGACCCTCTCCAGAAAATAAACTTAATGTTTTTTTTTGCTAGAGGGAGGAGGGCAGGAATAATTTTCACGGACATGGGAGATTTCGGGATCTGACTGCTTGTTGAACAGACTTGCAACTGCTTGACCTTCACCCCACTCTGGGGGCAGCACCTGGTACTGCCAATACTGGAACCTTCCAGGGGTTCTGTGATGTAAATTGAGACCCAATGAGATTATCTGCTTCCCATCTCTGAATTCTGCCTTCCTACATCTGCTTAATCAGTTAGCTCTCACCCACTGGATTTTCAGCTTAAAGTGTTTTATTGTGGTTTTTTCTTCTCCTGTTCTGTTTGTCCTTGAAAGGGTGTGTTTGTGTATATAAACAATCCACTGTTATTCTAGACTGGTTTGGGGAGGGAGAAAAAGTAAATACAGGTACTCAATCTACTATCATTTTCCACATTATTTAAAATGTTTAGTCTTTTCTTTCTTTTCTATTTTTTTCTTTAGAGAGAGATAGGGTCTCACTATGTACTTGAACTCCTGGTTGCAAGTAATCCTCCCACCTCAGCCTGCCTCTCGAGTAGCTGGGACTATGAGTTTGTTTTTTAAACATAAAAAGCAAAGCATGAGATTGGCATTTTAATTTAATGAGCAAAGTCACTTTCAAAGAGTAGTGCTATTCTAGACTTGTGCTTATATTAGAGCAGTCCAGTGGCATATTGATCGAGGGTAAGGTCTAAAGAGAAGGGCACCTTGAATTCAGAAAAGGATATAACGTAAACCATTAAATTGGACAAACCTAACTGAGATTGTTCCATTCTGTATTTTTCAAACAACATTGATGCAGCCAAATGAAGACCTTGAACTTGACACTGGACAAGATGAAAAGGTTGCTGGATAATTCTAAATTGCCAATTTCTCAAACATAATTATGAAAATATATCAGAGCATACACAGAGTAAATTTTCTATCACAGCATAATTCATTTCTAAATAAGATAATCAAATTTCACGTCATTGCCTCATTTATACAGTTAGGCTTTATCTAATGGCGGTTTCTTCTTTAGCTGAATAAAATGCATACGTATGAAGAAAGTACATCACCTAGCTATTGCACATCCAAGCCAATCACTTTATTTTTTGGTTCAAGGGCATAAAGAATTAAAGGAAGGGTAGGTCAGGCACAGTGGCTCATGCCTGTAATCCCAGCACTTTGGGAGGCCGAGGCGAGTGGATTACCTGGGGTCAGGAGTTAGATACCAGCCTAACCAACATAGCAAAACCCCATCTCTACTAAAAATACAAAAACTAGTCAGGTATGGTGGTGCACGACTGTAATTTCAGCAGATCCTCAGGAGGCTGAGGCACAAGAATTGCTTGAACCCAGGAGGCAAAGGTTGCAGTGAGCCATGATGGTGCCACCGTACTCCAGCCTGGGTAATAGAGTGAGACTCTGTCTCCAAAAAATAAATAAATAAATAAATAAATAAATAAATAAATAAATAAATAAATAAATAAATAAATAAATAAATAAATAATAAAGGGTAATATATTACCTAAAACACAACTGATGTATCTTTCCTGAAACTATTTTATGAAGTTGCAGAATATCATCTCATTTATGTGTGTGTAAGCTAAGTTATCACTTAATGTTGTCTATAGTTTCTTACAGACTGGGACTTTAAGCAAAATGAATAACAAGACTAATTTTACATTAAGCTAATTAATTTATTTTATTTATTTTATTTTTTGAGACAGAGTTTCGCTCTTGTCACCCGGACTGGAGTGCAATGGCACAATCTCGGCTCACTGCAACATCCGCCTCCTGGGTTCAAGCAATTCTCCTGCCTCAGCCTCCCGAGTAACTGGGATTACAGGTGCCCGCCACCACGTCCAGCTAATTTTTGTATTTTTAGTAGAGATGGGGTTTCACCACGTTGGGCAGGCTGGTCTCAAACTCCTGATCTCAAGTGATCCACTGACCTCAGCCTCCCAAAGTGCTGGGATTACAGGCATGAGCCACCACACCCGGCCAGGCTAATTTATATAAACAAGAATTAACTTCCTACAGCATATTTCTGGTCACAAAAACATCAGCAAACTTTCAAAGACCTAAAACATGTCTAATATTAAACACTGAAATAAATATAACCTATATATAATTTAAGAAAGATTAATAAAAACAAGATAATAATTATTGTTTTAGAGGGTAGCTATTGTTAACTTGGTGCATTTTTGCACTTAACATTCATTACTTAAAGCAATTATGTAGATATTAAAATGCAATTCATTAATGAATCCAGAAGAAATGGAAAATTACTTAAGGCAATTATGATGCTTAGCATTGGTGAGATTTTGCCAACTTAACAAGATAATTATTTACACTATGTTTCCAGTTTAGGGTCTCAGGTAGCTGGAGCCCATCCCATGTCAGGGTGCACTCACACACACCCACACTCACATGGGGACTATGCAGACATGCCGGTTCACCTAACCTGTACGTCTTTGGGACGTGGGAAGAAACTGGAGTACCCAGGGAAAATCCACGTAGACATGGAGAGAACGTGCAAACTCCATTCAGACAGTGGCTTTCGTCGTGGATAGATTTATTTTTTTCTCACCAACGTTACAATCAAACAATGTTGAACAAAACAGTGTCATCTGAGAACCTGCTGTTTTAGCCCAGGATATGGTTACACAGGCACAAAAAAAAAATGTCTGGAGGACTCACACCAACTGCTTAACAATAACCATTTCTAGAAGTGGGTTGGTTCATTAATTTTAATTTCTCTACTGTGAAATGTTTACAGTGTTCATTTACTACATTTTTTCAATTAAAGAAAGAAAATTGCTTTTGTTTATCAAACTGATTGTATATGGAGCAAGAATTTTTAAAATTTCATTACACAGTATTGACAGATTTACCTGCACTACCACATAGCAGCAGCCCCAGCTGAATCCACGTCACTCAGAAAGGAGTCACATCTGACATCATTGGATTCAAATTCCAATATTCTGGCTCCTTTTCTTTCATTGTGGGGATGTAAGAATGAATTTCATAAAGTATCTGTTTTGAACTTTGTGGCTTCCAAGCTTCAACCAATCTATTTTGTCAAGTTTCATTTCACTTTTTAAATGTATTGCTCTGCCCAAACATCCCATCAGTTCTTTTAAACCGTCAGGTGAAACAAAGAGCTCTTTTGCCAACAGCTGCAATTATAATGTTCCTACTATGTCAGACAGACCGGAGGTGGTTTTCCTGCCCTGAGTTTAAGATCTCACAAAAAAATATTCCTAAAGGTACTCAAACTATGCAACATGTGTGTTATTTTTTTTTTTTATTTTATTTTTTTTTATTTTTTTGAGACGGAGTCTTGCTCTGTCACCCAGGCTGGAGTGCAGTGGCCGGATCTCAGCTCACTGCAAGCTCCGCCTCCCGGGTTTATGCCATTCTCCTGCCTCAGCCTCCCGAGTAGCTGGGACTACAGGCGCCCGCCACTTCGCCCGGCTAGTTTTTTGTATTTTTAGTAGAGACGGGGTTTCACTGTGTTAGCCAGGATGGTCTCGATCTCCTGACCTCGTGATCCGCCCGTCTCGGCCTCCCAAAGTGCTGGGATTACAGGCTTGAGCCACCACGCCCGGCCATGTGTGTTATTTTAAAACCCCGTCTCTTAAAAAAGATTACTCAAGAGACACTTTCTCTTTCAGCTTTCTCCTAGAATTTCTACACTGCTTACCAACTACAGAATAGAAAATTTAGAACTCCAATGGCTAATTAGAAGGGAGGGAAAAAAAATACTACACACGGAATAATAAAGTCTCTAAGCCACTGATTTCCTAGACACCTCCACACTGATGACTTCAAGCCAGGATGCCTCATCATCTCACTTTCACTACCTTCCTCTTTAACATGCCCTATGGATTCCCTTCTTGAGTTCCTTATAGAAGGAAAAGAGAACAAGACAGCCAGCAGAGGAGTCCCCAGAGTTCCATGTACAACTGTGAGTGAAAATGGAAAGGGGAAGCCAGGCGCCGTGGCTCACGACTATAGTCCCAGTATTTTGGGAGGCCGAGGTGGGTGGATCACCTGAGGTCAGGAGTTCGAGACAAACCTGGCCAACATGATGAAACCCCCATCTCTACTGAAGATACAAAAAAATTAGCCAGGCACAATGGTGGGTGCCTATAATTCCAGCAATTTGGGAGGCTGAGGCAGGAGAATCGCTTGAACCCGGGAGGTGGAGGTTGCAGTGACCATGACCTCGGCTCACTGCACTCCAGCCTGGGCAACAGAGTGACACTGTCTTAAAAAAAAAAAAAAAAAGAAGAAAGAAAGAAAATGCAAAGCAGGAAATGATGCCCAAATTGAGATTTAGAGCCCAAAATTATATGACAAACTATATTACAGTTTCAAGAAAAGTAGCTTTTATCTAGAGGAAAAACTTTTTTTTTTTTTTTTTTTTTTTTGAGACAGAGTCTCACTCTATCGCCCAGGCTGGAGTGCAGTGTGCAATCTCAGTTTACTGCAAACTCCATCTCGTGGGTTCACACCATTCTCCTGCCTCAGCCTTCCAAGTAGCTGGGACTACAGGCGCCCGCCACCACATCCTAATAATTTTTTATATTTTTAGTAGAGATGGGGTTTCACCATGTTAGCCAGGATGCTCTCGATCTCCTGACCTCGTGATCCACCCGCCTCGGCCTCCCAAAGTGCTGGGATTATAGGCGTGAGCCACCACGCCCAGCGAAAAACTTTCAACCTCAATCTGTTCATTGCTCCTTACCTCCAACATCAGATCTTAATGATCTGCAAATTGCCTTCAACCATATTCCAGTCAGTATCCTAGGGAGTTCTAAGCTTTCAACAGATCCTCAATTTGTCTCAACACCCTGCTGTCCCCTGGAGTACAGTAAAGTCTCTCCAGGGTCAACAGTGGGCAGTAAAATTCTAATTACAAAACATTTGTGCTATAAGAGACCTCAGAAGTCATCTAGTTCAACCCCTTTATTTCAGCGGCGAAAGTGAAACCCAACAGAAGAAATGATGGACTTAAGTTCTCAATGCTGGAAGGGGCCTGGGTTCCTTCTCAAGTCTAAGGAACAGAGACTGAGTTCTTTCTCTCTGCCCAGTTCCCAACATTTCAACAGCCTGCTTCTTTCTCTTGGTTGTATGCTGTCTCCCTAGATGGCTGCTAATTTGACGTTGCATTTAAAATAAGGTGGTGATTTTTCTTCATTGTTTCCACAAAATATGCTCACTATAAAAAGTCTGGCAGCCTGGCCAACATAGTGAAACCCTGCCTCTACTAAAAATACAAAAATTAGCTGGGCATGGTGGCACGTGACTGTAATCTCAGCTACTTGGGAGTCTATGTCAGGAGAAATCACTTGAACCCAAGAAGCAGAGATTGCAGTGAGCCAAGATCACACCACTGCCCTCCAGTTTGGGTGACAGGGCGAGACTCTGTCTCAAAAAAAAAAAAGTTTAGAAAATGCAGCTTTTGCTGGGCGTGGTGGCTCACGCCTGTAATCCCAGCACTTTGGGAGGCCGAGGCGGGCAGATCACGAGGTCAGGAGATCAAGACCATCCTGGCTAACACTGTGAAACTCTGTCTCTACTAAAAATACAAAAAATTAGCCGGGCATGGTGGTAGGCGCCTGTTGTCCCAGCTACTTGGAAGGCTGAGGCAGGAGAATGAGGTGAACCCAGGAGGTAGAGACACTGCACTCCAGACTGGGCGACACAGTGAGACTCCGTCTCAAAAAAAAAAAAAAAGAAAGAAAATGCAGCTTTTTTCTGTTTTTCCACTTACATAGCCTACATGTGCTTGTTTGTGGAGAACTTGGAAAGTACAGAACATTAAAGAAAACAAACAAACAAACAAAAAAACAGAAAATGACATAACCTATAATTCCGCCACCTAGGGATCACCATTAACATTTTGGCATATTTACTTGCAATCCTGTTTTCCAAACATTTCATGTAATTATATTATATGGCATGCATAATTTTGCATTATGCTTTTTTTCACTTAGACATGTTCCTATTGACTCAGACAACTCTGCATATGTGTATTATATTTCTCTTTCTTTAGCAGGAACTCATTTATCTGTCAAAAGGGTAATTGGACACTGAAAATCATGGTCACAGTTTTATTCTGAGGTTTTAGAGTCTTTTTGGTCTGTTTTTGGATATTGTTTTAAATTATTTCATTGCCAAAAAGCTGTGTGTGCTTTCTTCTGTTTGTTTACTTGAATCCAGAAAAACCTCCCACTGAAATGATGTCTGGCCATATTCTGCCCAACACAAGCCAACATCAATACATGGGGATATTTGCATTTGAAGTAAGATGCACATTGAAAGTACCTATTTTAAAAGGTAAAATTACACTGAAGCAAAAATAAAATTCACTATATTAAAAAGGCCATAAGTGAAGAGTCATGGAGAAACTTTATCACCCCAAAGTATGAGTAAATGAGAGATAAAACTCTCCTCCCTACCCTCTGTTCTTAGAGGCTAAGTCTAGGCAATTTCAATTTCAAAAATATTTCTCCCATAATTCTTACTCAGCCTGGCTGAATGACATTGTACATAGATCACTCCCCCTTTATGCACAAGCAAAGGTTCGCTTGAGCATAAAGACAGAAACAGTTCGTAGGCCCACTGTTAATTCCCAAATGCTTACACCACTATGGAAATGTCACATGGGCCACTGCACTGGGGATAGGAGAGTTTGAGGAGAAAATCCACTGCTGGAATAAACTGCACATTGATGCCTTATCTACAGTGTCATCATAGGCCCAGCTCTTGTCTGAGTGCAAAGAAGATCCTATTAAAATCCATAAATAAAACCAATTAAACCCATTGATGAAAATTTGATCTCTGCCAATATTCTATCTGAAGACTCAAATGGGTCATACTAAAATTAAAACACAAAAAGACAATATGTGTCAAATGCATGACAAGTATGGCAATTACATAAATGTCTACAGATACTCAGGCCACTTCCTTCAAAAGGAAAATAAGGCATTCACGCTTTCAGTAGCATTATAAATAATGTTAAAGTTTGGACTTTACAAATGCTTATTTGCTTTTTTGTTTGTTTTTTGAGACAGAGTCTTGCTCTAAAGCCCAGGATGCAGTGCAACATGGTGCAATCTCAGCTCACTGCAACCTCCCCTTCCCGGGTTTAAGCAGTTCTCCTGCCTCAGCTCCCTGAGTAGCTGGGATTACAGGCACCCATCACCGCACCCAGCTAATTTTTGTATTTTTAGTAGAGATGGGGTTTCACCATATTGGCCAGGCTGGTCTCGAACTCCTGACCTCAGGTGATCCACCCGTCTTAGTCTCCCCAAGTGCTGGGATTACAGGAGTGAGCCACCACGTCTGGCCCAAATGCTTATTTTCTGAAGTCTGACCAACAAAACGTGGCCTTCTGAAGGAAAAGAAGTATTATGTGCTTTCTCCTAGTGCACAGTCCTCCTGACTTTTGTGGGCAAGATCAGAGGTCATTCAGAATGAGCGATGATGGCTAGCTCACCAATGACGGGAGCAGTCCTTTCCCTCCTGGCTGAGTCCTTTACGTCATAAGCCAAGTACTCTTCCTCAGGGTTAAAGTATTTTATGTTACCAATCAAACCTGAGGTATGACACACAAGAGCACGACAGTCTTCAGTAATTCAAGGCACTTGAAGTCCAGCCTGCCAGATGAAGACATGGCTGCTATTGGCAGGACTTCCTAAGGTGCTAAAGCCCCTCTTGGACCCTTCAACCATTACAACACTAGATGTGTCTCTAGATGAAGACCTAGCTCATGCTTCTTCCCATTATGGCCCTCAAGTTAGGAACATTTAAAACAAAGAGATTTCTAACTACATATTTAGGAGAAAAAGTTAAACAGAAAAAGGCTGAGTCTCCCAGTTACTGCTGCATGTTGATCTGCAGAGCTGACTATGTAGCCTAGTTCAATGAAGAGAGTCAGAGTCCCAGCTCCACCTAAGCGAACAACGCTAGCAATCCACGTAATCATTCCTCATCTTTTAAAAGGAGATATTACATCAGCCTCCTATGACTGTGGTAAGGATACAGTCTGGCACAACAGTACTTGGTTGCAAGGTGACTATTAATTATAAATCACATGTTGATTCCCAAAAGTTTATTTTTAGAGTCACACATCATCTGAGTAAAGTATGAATTTATTTTCTTTGACAGGGAAATGTGCTATTTTCTTGTTTCTGATATTGCCATTTCCAACCAGCTTTTTTTTGAGACGGAGTTTCACTCTTATTGCCCAGGCTGGAGTGCAATGGCTTGATCTCGGCTCACCACAACCTCTGCCTCCCAGGTTCAAGTAATTCTCCTGCCTCAGCCTCCCAGGTAGCTGGGATTGCAGGCATGCACCACCATGCCTGGCTAATTTTTTTTTTTTTTGAGACGGAGTCTCGCTCTGTCGCCCGGGCTGGAGTGCAGTGGCCGGTTCTCAGCTCACTGCAAGCTCCGCCTCCCGGGTTTACGCCATTCTCCTGCCTCAGCCTCCCGAGTAGCTGGGACTACAGGCGCCTGCCACCTCGCCCGGCTAGTTTTTTGTATTTTTTAGTAGAGACAGGGTTTCACCGTGTTAGCCAGGATGGTCTCGATCTCCTGACCTCGTGATCCACCCGTCTCGGCCTCCCAAAGTGCTGGGATTACAGGCTTGAGCCACCGCGCCCGGCCAATTTTGTATTTTTAGTAGAGATGGGGTTTCTCCATGTCAGGTGGTCTTGAACTCCTGACCTCAGGTGATCCATCCGCCTCGGCCTCCGCAAGTGCTGGGATTATAAGCATGAGCCACCGCGCCTGGACTCTTATCAGTTTTTTAGACACCCCAAGTAATCAATGTGTGTAATTAGAATGTCAAAACATTTACCTGTAAGCTGTTGTTAAGCAAATCAAAGTCACTGTATCTTCTAACAATCTGTAAGAGACAAGAAGTAGTGTTTTGATTCAGGAAAGACTCTCTTTTCATTTCTTTATTTAATACGTGTTAGTATTAGTAATATTGGCACTCTAGAGCTCAGGCATTTGTGCTAAGGGTAGTAGGGCTTATACCTGGTGCTTAACTGTTTAACCCGACAAGCTAGAAAACAGACTTAGCAGTGCCAGGCATTGGCTGGGCCATGGGAAACTGGTTAATGCCTGTCAAATTCACAAGATGCCAAGAGATAAGTAAGAATATTTGTTTTCAGGGCAAACAGTCCTTCACATGTCTTTCTTATTAACCAGACGCCTAGAAAGATGAATGACTTAAAAAAAAAAAAAAAGTTTTACTGAGCATGGAATCAAAGCAAGAGGAAATGGATAGTTCTGAGGCCATTTCACATTTGTCCTGGGTCAAACTTCCACCAGGTGAGCTCCAACCATCCTGGAGACTGGACTGCATTGGAGGCAGAGATGCCACACCTCGCCCAGGGTGATTCCCCAGGGTTCCCCCTCTTGACAGACAGTCCACCTTCCATTGTCTACACATTCTTTGTCAGTTGTATTGATGCCATTGATTAGGCTATAGTCAAATTCGACTAGCTCTTCAGGCCCTGATCAAGAATTTTGGTTTGAAATAGTTTGACTTTAATCTTTATTGGTGATTTTCAAATGTTAATGTGCAGAAAAGTATTACCTGGATATCATCTAGAACCCTACTGGGGCTCAGAAAATGATATCCCAAAGTATGGTACTTTGGCATGCTAAGTACTTTGAACTAAAGGAGATTAGAAGGCCTCAGAAATGGGCTGGGCACAGTGACTTGCGACTGTAATCTCAGCACTTTGGGAGGCTAAGGCAGGTGGATCACCTGAGTCCAGGAGTTCGAGACCAGCCTGGCCAACATGGCAAAACATGTCTCTACTAAAAATACAAAAATCAGCTGGGCATGGTGGTGAGCACCTATAGTCTCAGCTACTCAGGAGGCTGAGGCAGGAGAATCGCTTGGGCCTGGGAGGCAGAGATTGCAGTGAGCAGAGATCACTCCACTGCATCCCAGCCTGGGCAACAGAATGAGACTCTGTCTCAAAAAAAAAAAAAAGAAGGGCTCACAAATGAGTTCTTCTTTGTAGTCTTCTGCCCTCCTGTCCCTAGCTCCTCTACCTCTCACAAAGTAAGCCATAAAACTTAGAAAGATTGCTCTCTCCCTTCTCCCCTGAGGACTCTTATTCTAAAAGGATCCTGCCCCATACCCAGGAGGAAGAAAGGCTACATGAACAGACCAAGAAGAACAGACAGGGCCAGGCACAATGGCTCATACCTATAATCCCAGCACTTTGGGAGGCCAAGGCAGGAGGATCCCTTGAGCCTAGGAGTTAAAGACCAGTCTGGGCAACATAGCAAGATCCCGTTTCCATAAAAATAAAAATAAAAAAAAAGAAGAACAGACAAGGCCAGGCATGGTGGCTCATGCCTACAATCCCAGCACTTTGGGAGGCTAAGGCGGGAGCATTGATTGAGCTCAGGAGTTCAAGACCAGCCCGGGCAACATGGCCAAACCCTGTCTCTATAAAAAAATAAAAAACATTAGTTGGGCGTAGTGGCACCTGCCTGTAGTTCCAGTTACTCAGCAGGCTGAAGTGGGAGGATCGCTTGAGCCCAGGAGATCTAGGCTGCAGTGAGCTGTGATCACGCCACTGCACTCCAGTCTGGGCAAGAGAACAAAACCCTATCTCAAAAAAATAAAAATAAAAATAAAAACATAAAGAAATTGCTTGTTCAATCATATTCTACATGGCTATCCAGTCTTCATCAAATCAAGCATAAAAATGGACAGTTTTCCCTAGGTCTTTGGGTCTTCATTTCTGGAAGTTCCTGTGTCACATAAAACTTTGATTGGCCGGCGGTGGTGGCTCACACCTGTAATCCCAACACTTTGGGAGGCCAAGGCGGGCAGATCACGAGGTCAGGAGATCGAGACCATCCTGGCTAACACGGTGAAACCCCGTCTCTACTAAAAATACAAAAAAATTAGCTGGGCGTGGTGGTGGGCACCTGTAGTCCCAGCTACTTGGGAGGCTGAGGCAGGAGAATGGCGTGAACCCAGGAGGTGGAGCTTGCAGTGAGCTGAGATCATGCCACTGGGCGACAGAGAGAGACTCCGTCTCAAAAAAAAAAAACAAAACAAAAAAAACAGAAAGCTTTTATTAAATAAATTTGTTATGTTTTCCCCCTTGTTAATCTGTCTTTTGTTATAGAAGTGTTGGCTACAACCTTTACCATGGGTGAAGGAAGGTATCACACCTCTCTGCCCTTACAACCCCGCCCATTGAAAATTTGATCAGTAGGTCTAGGATGGGGCCCAAGAGTCTACATTTTTGTTGAGTACCCCTGGGTTTCTAATGCAATGGATCTAGAAAACTGCACCAAGGGTTGATCTTTCTGGTAGGACACTATTGTTGGCCCTGTTTGCCAAATATACATCAAAAAGTTAAATATAAGGTCATCCCTGATAAAAGCCAAGAAGCAAATGATCATAGAGTGGTTAACCACAGAGAATAAGCAAATTCCAACTCTATTCTGCCAATGATCTAACTGTGACCTCAGACAAATGTAAAATGAGGACAATACTACCACATAGCACATTTTTAAAAGGTTAAGTGAATGAATGTGCTTAAACCAGTGCTGCACACTTAATACAGGCTCGATAGATGTTAAATATAATAATTATTCAAACAAACAGTAGTTTGAAATTTCAGACAAAGAAAAGACTAGTGTGGACAACTGTGTGTAAGAGGCTACTTAAGGTAGAAGGTTAAGGTTTGAGCTGGGCTGTGAAGGAGAAGGTAAGATTTTTGGGAGAGAAGAAGGGTTGCAGGGAGGTGGAGGTGGTAATCATAATTACCAAAACAGGAAAGAAAGGGCCCCTATGCAGAATTCAGCCACCCTCTGTAAGTCAACTCATATGGGAAGGACTTCTCGATCTGTCCAGGAATTCTTTTCTCTCTGAGGCCACCACTGAAGAAAGCAGAGCCTGGGGCCCCAAGAAGCTGCCCATGAGTGGACCTGAGATCCATAAAATGTAGTGGCCAAAACTGTACAATAGCCAGGACTCAATCTCAACTTTCTACCTGGTAGATTGAACTCAAACCATAGCTACAGGGGAGAAGGTGTGAAGTTCTAGAAACAAAACAAGTAATTTACATATACTATTTGCTCTGGGTTGAGCTGGGGAACAAATTCCTAGATACCCTCCATGCTAATATCAATCATACACAATTTAACCAAACAACTTGGGGACAGGAAAGACTCTTATCATACTTGTCTTAAAGCTAAAGGTTTATAGCTAAAAGAAACATGATTTATATTTATGCATGTTCTGATTTTTCAGATTTGTAGATGCCCCAAGTCAGGCTTTTAGTCACACATTTAGATATTTTCCTAATTGACAAAAAAAAAAAAAAAGCTTACCTGCCAGCTGTTTTCCACAGAAATTCCTCTTTGCACTCGAATAATATATTCCTTAAAAAAAGAAGGGAAAAATAGCCTCAGTTATAAAATCCCCAAATCAGGGAATCAAAAATAAGTTTTAAAAAATCAGATAAAGTAGACTTCAGAGCAAGGAAAATTACCAGAGAGAGACAGAAACGGACATTACATAAAAATAAAAGGGTAACCTACCAGGAAGACATAGCAATCCTAAACGTATATGCATCAAACAACAGAGCTATAAAATATGTGAGGCAAAAAACTGATAAAACTGAAAGAAGTGACAGACAAATCCAAAATTATAGTTGAAGACTTCAATACTCCTCTGTCGGGAATTGATAGAACAACTAAACAGAACACCAACTAGGATATAGAAGAACTTAACAATACCATCACCCAACAGGATTTAGTAAGCATTTATAGAACACTCCATCCAATAATAGAATACACATTCTTTCCAAGTCATTATGCATATCATAGACCAATACAGATCATATCCTGAGCCATAAATCTCAAAAAATTTAAAAGAACCAAAATCATACAAACTAGAAATCAGTAAGATCGGTAACAGGAAAATCTCCACAATAGTTGGGAACTCAGCAACATACTTCTAAATAATCCATGTTTTAAAGACAAAATCTCAAAGGAAATTAAAAAATATATACATTGAACTGAAAGAAAATATAGCATATCAAAATTTGTGGGACATGTCAGCTAACGTAGCACTGAGAGGGAAATTTAAGCACTAAATGCTTATATTAGGAAAGAGAAAAACTATCAAAACCTAAACTCCACCTCAAGAACCTAGAAAAAGAAAAGCATAATAAACTCAAAGCAAGCAGAAGAAAAAAAATAAAGAGCAGAAATCAATAAAATTGAAAACAAAGAAATAGAGAAAAATCAAGAAATAAAAAGCTGATTATTTGAAGAGACCAATAAAATGGACAAAAATGGACAAAAAAAGATAAGATACATATTATTAATATCAAGAATCAATTAGGATACCACTACAGACTGTGCAGATACCAAATGGATATGGGAGTGCTATGAACGATTCTACATATACAAATTTGACAACTTAGATGAAATGGATCACTTCCTCAGGAACACTAAATACCACAACTCACCCAATATGAAATACATAATTTGATCTTTATAACGATTTATAATTAAATTCATAACTAAAAAACTCCCCCCAAATATGTATCAAGACCCAATGGTTTCACTGGAGAATTCTACTCAGTGTCTTAAGAAGAATCAACACCAGGCCGGGCGCGGTGGCTCAAGCCTGTAATCCCAGCACTTTGGGAGGCCGAGGCGGGCGGATCACGAGGTCAGGAGATCGAGACCATCCTGGCCAACACGGTGAAACCCCGTCTCTACTAAAAACTACAAAAAACTAGCCGGGCGAGGTGGCGGGCGCCTGTGGTCCCAACTACTCGGGAGGCTGAGGCAGGAGAATGGCGTAAACCCGGGAGGCGGAACTTGCAGTGAGCTGAGATCCGGCCACTGCACTCCAGCCTGGGCGACAGAGCGAGACTCCGTCTCAAAAAAAAAAAAAAAAGAAGAATCAACACCAATTATTTACAAACTCTTCTAAAACACAGAAGAGGAAGGAACACTTCCCAATTCACTTGATGAAGCTAGTATTACCCAGATCCCAAAACCAAAGACGGAGAAAAAAAAGAGAACTACAGATCAATACCATTCATAAACATAGGCTCAAAAATCCTTACCAAAATATTAGCAAATTGAATTCAGCAATTTATAAAACGAATTAGATACTATGACCAAGTGGGGCTTATTCTAGGGACTCAAGGCTGGTTCACTATTTGGAAACTGATCGATGTAATCCGCCATATTAACAGGCTAATCAAGAAAAATCACATGATCATATCAAACGACGCAGAAAAAGCATCTGACAAAACTCAACATCCTTTCATGATAAAAACTTTTAGAAAAATAGGAATAGAGGACACTTTCTTAAGGTGATGAAAAGGTTCTACAAAAAACCTACAGCTGACATACTTAATGGTGGAAGACTCAATATTTTCCCCTAAGATCAGGAACAAGGCAAGGCAGTGTGTTCTCCTACTCAACAAACTAATGGAAGATCTAGCCAGTGTAATAAAAATAGGAAAAGAAATAAAAGGCATATAGATCAAAAGGAAGAAATAAAACTGTTCCTATTTTTAGACAACATGATAGTCTATGTAGAAAATCCCAAGGGATCTACAAAAAAATTGGAATTAATAAATTCATAGGCCAGACTCAGTGGCTCATGTCTGTAATCCCAGCACTTTAGCAGGCTGAGGCGGGGGGACTGCTTGAGTCCAGGAGTTTAAGACTAGCCCAGGCAAAACAGCAAGACCTCATCTCTACAAAAATAAAAAAATTAGCTAGGTATGGTGGCACATGCCTGTAGTCCCAGCTACTCAGGAGGCAGAGGGAATGCTTGAGCCGGAAGGTCATGGCTGCAGTGAGCCATGTTGACACCTGCACTCCAGCCTTGGCAAAAGAGAGAGACCCTGTCATTAAGTTCAACAAGGCTACAGAATACAAGTATACAAATATCAATGTAACTATGTACTAGAAATGAAAATATACAGGTATAAATTAGAAATACAATACCATTTACAATTACTCAAAAAAAATACTTGGGGGGAATCTAAAACATGCATAGTACTTGTATGTCGAAAACTACAAACCACTGATAACGGAAATCAAAGCTCTGAATAAACTAATAGAAATAAAGATTTCAGTTATCCCTAAATTGATATACATGTTTAAAACAAATCCTATTAAAAGATTTTTTTTCCCAAAAACACGCAAAATTGTTCTAAAATGTAGATGGGGCCAAGTCAGCAGCTCATGACTATAATCCCAGCATTTTGGGAGGCCAAGGCGGAAGGATCGCTTGAGCTCAGGAGTTCAACCAACCTGTGCAACATGGTGAAACTCCATCTCTACAAAAAATAAAAAATTAGCCAGGCATGGTGGTATGCACTTGTAGTCCCAGCTACTCAGGAAGCTGAGGAAGGAGAATTGCTTCAGCCTGGGAGGCTGAAGCTGCAGTGAGCCAGGATCATGCCACTGCACTTGCCTGGGCAAGAGAGCAAGACCTTGTCTCTAAATAAATAAATAAATAAAGTATGAGGAATCAGTCTACCTGATGTCAAGACTATTATATCAATATAGTAATCAATAATAATTAAATCAATAATAATAGTAATCAAGACCGTGTAGTGTTAGTGGAGGCATAAACATATATGTCACTGGAAGAGAACAGAGAACCCAGAAACAATTCCATGTAAGTATGCCTAATTACATTTTTGATGAAAGTGCAAAGGCAATTCAATAGAGGAATGATAGCCTTTTCAACAAATGGTGCCAGAGCAATTGGACACTCAGCAATGAAATGAACCTCAACCTAAGATTCATGTGTTATATTACTTTCACATGTCAGAGCAATTGGACACTCAGCAATGAAATGAACCTCAACCTAAGATTCATGCGTTGTATTCACACACTGTACTACCAAAATGAATTATGTACTTAAATGTAAAATGTAAAACTGTAAGACTTTCAGAAAAAAAAATAGGAGAAAAATCTGGGATGCAGGTTTAGGCAACGAGCTCTTGACAGCAAAAACATGATCTATGCAAGGGAAAAATTGGACTTCATCAAAATTAAAAACATTTTTCTATGAAAGAACAAACATTTTTTACAAATCCAATTAGAAAATGGGCAAATGTTACTAATACACACTAGCCGGGCGAGGTGGCGGCGCCTGTAGTCCCAGCCACCCGGGAGGCTGAGGCAGGAGAATGGCGTGAACCCGGGAGGCGGAGCTTGCAGTGAGCTGAGAACCGGCCACAGCACTCCAGCCTGGGTGACAGAGCGAGACTCCGTCTCAAAAAAAAAAAAAAAAAAAAGAATACATTTCACTGAAGAGGATATACAGATGGCATACATGAAAATATATTCAACATTATTAGCCCTCAGGGAAATGCAAATTAAGGCCATTATACACCTATCAGAATGGCTTAAATAAAAAACAGTAAGAACACCAAATCCTGGCTAGGATACAGAAAAACTGGATCACTCATACATTGCAGATGGGACTATAAAATGATACAGCTACTCCAGAACCGTTTGGAAGTTTCTTTAAAAACTATATATGGCCGGGTGCGGTGGCTCAAGTCTGTAATCCCAGCACTTTGGGAGGCCGAGACGGGCGGATCATGAGGTCCGGAGATCGAGACCATCCTGGCTAACACAGTGAAACTCCGTCTCTATTAAAAAATACAAAAAACTAGCCGAGCGACGTGGCGGGCGCCTGTAGTCCCAGCTACTCGGGAGGCTGAGACAGGAGAATGGCGTGAACCTGGGAGGCGGAGCTTGCAGTGAGCTAAGATCCGCCCACTGCACTCCAGCCTGGGTGACAGCGAGACTCCGTCTCAAAAACAAAAAAAACAAAAAAAACACTATATATGCAACTACCACACAACCCAGCAACTGTATTCCTAGACATTTATTCCAAAGAAATGAAAACTTACATTCTCATAAGAATTTATATACAAATGTTCATAGCAGCTTTATTAGTAAAAGCCTCAAAGTGGAAACAAGACAGATGTCCTTCAATAGGTGGTTAAATTCTGCTATATCCATACCATGGAATACTACTCAACCAAAAAAAGAAATGAACTATTAATACACACAATAACTTGGATGGATTTCCAGAGAATCATACTGAGTGGAAAAAAAAATCTTGTACAATTCTATTTGTATAACATCCTTGAAGTGACAAAATTATAGAGATGGAGAATAGATTAATGGTTACCTGGAGTTAAGGCTGGGGTAGTGAGATGGGTGTGAGAGGGAAGCGGTGTGGCTACATAAGGGCAAAGTGAGGAATGCTTGTAATAATGACAGTGTTCTCTATCGTGACTGCATCACCGTCAATATCCTGGTTATAATACTGTACTATAGGTTTGCAAGATGTTACCATTGGAGAAAATTGAGTAAAGGGTACATGGGATCTCTCTGCATTTTTTTTTTTTTTTTTGAGACAGAGTCTTGCTCTGTTGCCCAGGCTGGAGTGCAGTGGTACAATCTCAGCTCACTGCAATCTCTGCCTGCCGGGTTCAAGTGATTCTCCTGCCTCAGCCTCTCGAGTAGCTGGGATCACAGGTGTGTGCCAACACGTCTGGCTAATTTTTGTATTTTTAGTAGAGACGGGGTTTCGCCACCTTGGCCAGGCTGGTCTTGAACTCCTGACCTCAGGTGATCCGCCCACCTCGGCCTACCAAAGTGTTAGAATTACAGGCATGAGCCACCGCGCCTGGCCAAAATGAGAAGTTTTAATAGCTTCCCCAGGTAATTATTACTAAGTAAGCATAAAACACAGACCTAGAGCAGCCTCCAGTTTATACACACTGGACATTATGATGAAAGTATAAATTAAATCATAAAGAATGTTATTGTTTTCCTCAAATGTTCAGAACTATTTTATTAACTTTTTTTTTTTTCAGTCGAAGTCTCATTTTGTTGCCTAGGTTGGAGTACAATGGTGCAGTCTCAGCTCACTGTAACCTCCACCTGCTGGGTTCAAGCAATCCTCCTGCCTCAGCCTCCCAAGTAGCTGGGACCACAAGCATGCACCACCAACCTCGGCTAATTTTTGTATTTTTTGTAGAGACAGCATTTCACCATGTTGCCCAGGCTGGTCTCGAATTTCTGGACTCAAGTAATCTGCCCACCCTGGGATTACAGGTGGGGTTATAGGTATGAGCCACTGTGCCCGGCCTGGGGCTGGGATTACAGGTATGAGCCACTGTGCCCAGCCTGTTTTACTAACTTTGGGTGGTATCATGTAGGCATTACTCACAGTCACTACTCAACCAATTCTTTCTACTGAATTAATTCCACTTATTTAAATAGGTTATTTAGAAAATAAAGCCAAATGAGATGTTAACCTGGTAACTACGTTTTAAAATTGATCGTATTACACTATCATTAATTTATATGCTGTTTATTTGGCAAAGGCTGATAAATTCCAAATAAGCAGAAACTTCTGCCTCTTCTGGATTATGTTAAGGATAGTACATTCAACGTTCAACAATGTCCGCTCAATTATTATGTACCTGGCATGGTTTTATATGGGGTTATAAAACATTTCAAAACTGACTTGTGTAGTGTGACGAATCTCTCTCTCTTTTTTTTTTTTCAGAGATAAGGTGTTGCTCTGTCACCCAGGCTAGAGTACAATGGCACGCAGCTTCAACCTCCTAGGCTCAAGCAGTCCTCACACCTCAGCCTTTTGAGTGGTTGGGACTACAGGTGCGCTCCACCATCTCCAGCTAATTTTTAAGTTTTTTGTAGAAACAAGGTCTCAGTATGTTGCTCAGGCTGGTCTCGAATTCCTGGCCTCCAGCAATTCTTCTGTCTCGGCCTCTCAAAATGCTGGGATTACAGGCATGAGCTACCATGCCCAGCCTCAGGCAAATCTCTTAAGCAATATGCTAATGCAATTATTTCTGAGTACATAAAGATAAAATGCTAAAAACAACTGACAGTCTTACATTTGGAGATCAGTCCTTTAGCGTTTAAATGTTCTTGTCGTCTTAGGTTTGTTTTACTGACACATTTTCTGGGCTTTTACATTCTTATAGAAATGTAAATTAGCATGTATAATTGGGTAACTCCAAACAAGTACACATAAACAAGTTTTTTTTTTATGTTTAGAGGGAAAAAATGTTAAATCACAAAAATCGCTTTGCGCATCCATTGCTTCATGTATCAGAGGAATAATTTTTTTTTTTTTTCTTGAGACAGTCTCACTCTGTCACCAGGCTGGAGTGCAGTGGCACGATCTTGGCTCACTGCAACCTCTGACTCCCTGGATCAAGCGATTCTCCCACCTCAGCTTCCCGAGTAGCTGGGATTTACAGGCACACACCACCATGCCTGGCTAATTTTTGTACTTTCAGTAGAGAGGGGGTTTCACCATGTTGGTCAGGATGTTCTCGATCTCCTGACCTCGTGATCTACCCACCTCGGCCTCCCAAAGTGCTGGGATTCCAGGCATGAGCCACTGTGCCTGGCCATCAGAGGAATAATTTTAATGTTTAAAATTCCAGCTCAATGTTGGGCACTTAGAAGTTACTAAGTAAGCATTTGCTGTTCTCCTTTATATAAACACACATAAACTACATAGCTTTGAGTTTAAAGTTTGGACATGTGTTTTCATGAAGATGTTGCTGCCAATTGTGGGCATGGATTAAGCACCTATCATGTTCCAAACCGTGCTTTGTTCGTGCTGGGGAAATGATTCTCAACAGAAAAACGCATTCTGACAAAAAAGGTACTGCGTTCCATTCCTTTCCTGTGTTTAGATATAATTTAGATTAAAAAAATAAACTTGGCTATAAAACACACAATAATGTTTGGGGTAAGCATTTGGCATATGAGAAGCAGTAGCAAAAAGACAATGCCTGTGTCCTGATGTCAGGCTGTGACATCCCAAAATGATATCCTAGTTAATGTTTCTGCCAAGACACTCTATGTTTAGGTCAGTGTTCTTAAAAAGGGGGGTGATTCTGCTCAGCAGACATCTGGCAATGTCTGGAAACATTTTAGTTGTCACAGGGGACAGGAGTGCTACCTAATAGGTATAGCGGCCAGGAATGCTGCTAAATGTCCTGTAAGGCACAGGAGACCCCCACAACAAAGAACTATCTGACCCCAAATGTCAAAGTACCGAGGTTGAGAAACTGGGGATCAGGTGAGTAGAACAGGTCACATCAGCCCATGGAGGTTTGGGATACAGGATGGAGTGGGAGTTACTTCTGCTGTCATCTGCCCTGGACCATGGCCCACTGCTATCCCACATGCAATACCATTTGTAACATGTGCATGTCTACCTACAGGGTGCGCTTAGTTACTGGTAGCCCCAAGGCACCAAACATTGTGTTTCCCCTGTAAAGGAACATTAAGAATGAGCCTCCAGAAGTAGAGTAGGATGGTGGTTACCACAGGATGGGAGTGGGAGTGGACCAAGAAAGAGATGATGTTGGTCGAAGCAGGTTTCTAATAAGACACGAAGAACATGTTGTGGTGATCTACAGCACACCATGGTGATTGTAGTCAATAATAATGCGTATTTCAAAATGGCTAAAACAGTGGATCTTAAATGTTCTCACCACAAAGAAATGATTACTACACGAGGTGATAATATGTTCATTGGCTTGATTCAATTATTCCACAAAGTATATATAGTCATGCACTGCAAAATGACATTTCAGTCATAACAGACCACAAATATGATAATGGTCCAATAAGATTAGGTTTTTTTTTTTTTTGAGACAGAGTCTCACTTTGTCACCCAGGCTGGAGTGCAGTGGCATGATCTCACTTCACTGCAACCTCTGCTTCTCGGGTTCATACAACTCTCCTGCCTCAGTTTCCCAAGTAGCTGGGATTAGAGGTGCCCACCACCAAGCCTGGCTAATTTTTGTACTTTTAGTAGAGATGGGGTTTCACCATGTTTGCTAGGCTGGTCTGGAACTCCTTACCTCAAAGCGATCCACCCATCTCAACCTCCCGAAGTGCTAGGATTACAGGTGTGAACCACGACGCCTGGCCAAGGTCCAATAAGATTATAATGGAGCTAAAAACATTTCTATTGCCTAGTGACATCACAGACATCTTAACGTTATAACGCAATGAATTACTCATGTGTTTGTAGTATGCTGGTGTAAATAAACCTACTGCTTTTTATAGTTATTTCAGAGTATACTCCTTCTACTTAGAAAAGAAAGGTAACTGTAAAACACCCTCAGACAGGTCCTTCAGGAGGTATCCAGAAGGCATTGCTACCATAGGAGAGCTCCATGTGTGTTATTGCCCCAGAAGACCTTCCAGTGGGATAGGATGTGGAGGTGGAAGAGAGTCATACTGATGATCTTGACACTGTGTAGGCCTAGGCTGTGTGTGTTTATGTCTTAGTTTTTGTTTTTGTTTTTGTTTTTTTTGAGACAGAGTCTCGCAGGCCAGGCTGGAGTACAGTGGCACAAACTCGGCTCACTGCAACCTCCACCTCCAGGGTTCAAGCGATTCTCCTGCCTCAGCCTCCCAAGTAGCTGGGACTACAGGTGTGTGCCACCATGCCCGGCTAATTTTTGTGTTTTTAGTAGAGATGGGGTTTTACCATGTTGGCCAGGATGGTCTCTATCTCTTGACCTCATGATCTGCCTGCCTTGGCCTCACAAAGTGCTGGGATTACAGGTGTGAGCCACTGCGCCCAGCCTGAATTTTTCTAGATTGCTCAATATACCATCCAGCCTAACCAAAAGGGAAATGTTTTCACCTCAAATTTCCAACGCTGTGAACAAAAAAAAAAAAAAAAAAAAAAGAGGCCAGGCACAGTGGCTCACGCCTCTAATCCCAGCACTTTGGGAGGCCAAAGAAGGTAGATCATAAGGTCAGGAGTTCAAGACTGGCCTGGCCAACACAGTGAAACCCCGTCTCTACTAAAAATACAAAAATTAGCCGGGCATGGAGGCACATACCTGTAGTCCCAGCTACATGGGAGGCTTAGGCAGGAGGATCACTTGAACCCAGGAGGCGGAGGTTGCGATGAGCCGAGATTGCACCACTGTACCCCAGCCTTGGCAACAGAGTGAGACTCCGTCTCAGAAAAAGAAAAAAAACTACAGCTGCCTACTGCTTGCAACCAGGCTGTAGCTCTTATTAAGGCAAATAGAAGAAAGCCCTGCAGACCAGTAGAAACTTGACATTTGAAGTCAGGCCTCCACCTCCCAAGCTGGAGTCAGCAGCCTGGGATCGTCCAGTGAATTATTCCCATCTTTACTGCCCTCTCTGATGTGGAACAGGATCGACAGAGTGCATAAAAGAGAAGATAAAGCACCAAGGCCCATCAGGCATGGAAAGGAGAGCTAACAGCCCTGCAGGGCAGACCTGAGTCAGATGGATTTCAGCCTGCCACCAAACCCTGCCATCTGCTGCCACTTCCCCAAAGGGCCCGCTCCTTTCTGCCCCTCCTCTTGACACAACACCCCCTATCTTGGCATGCCAGGGAGGCTGCTGTGTCAAGCCCCAGCATGTGGGCATTCTGGCAAATCACTGAGGTCTAGTGCTGAAGTTTTTCAAACTGGAAATGCACTTGCACTAGGACCACGTGATTTCTGACTTAAGTGAGGGAGGAAAAGAAAGAATTAACTTAAAACGATGACTGATCATGTGCTGGGAATTTTGCTAAGCCCCTAACCCAATACTTCTCATTAATCCTCATAGCCACCCTAGGTGGTAGATCTCAGCTCAGCAAGATCGAATGAGCTACCCAAGGTGGCATAGGTAGGATGCAGCTGGCTAGGAACTGGAACCCAAGTCCTGCTGACTCCCAAGACCCTCCAACCTACCATACACAGCTGGCGACCCAGGGAAGTCCTAAGGCCAGGCTCTTTCTGCAACTTGGAAAGGTGGGAGTCCTCACTAGTCCATGGATTGAGCTGGTTCACCCCAATGATGTAGACCCACTGACTCTCACCTGAGGGTGCAGAGGTGGGGACTGTCATTCCCACAACTTCAGAATTGATTAATGCTCCCAACACTGGCCATGCCATTTTCCAAGTAAGCATCCCCACTGGCAATTTGTTTTCCTGAGTTTCTGAAAGGGTATGTGGGATTTCACTACACAGTAGCAGGTACTCAAAGGTACCTTGGTTTGGTGAAATTCTAGGAAAACTAAGTAGGAAAACTTATTTTGAACCTGTCTAGCCCCAAATTACTTTAGTGAGGCTACAAACACAAATTACTTTGAAATAAACGTGTTAAGTAGCTCAAGCCAAAACTTACGCAAACCTTCAAACCAGCCTAGCCCACGTAATTCTCTCTTCCCTTTTGGCACAGCTTTCAGAAGTGCCGTGAAACTTAAAGTACAGAAAAAGACACCAGCAGCTGTTCAGAGATGTTTTGCAGATACCTGTCAGTGTTCCGATCTCTCTACCCCTAAGGCAGAGGGTCTCGACCCTGTTGCATTCTAGAATCACCTAGAGAACTTGAAAAGATACCTACACTTGTGCCCTCACAGATTCTGATTTAATTTGTCTGGTCTGGGCACACGCATTAGCAGGTCTTTTGTTTTTTCTCTTTTTTTTTCCTTTTCTTTGAGACAGAGTCTCACTTTGTTGCCCAGGCTGGAGTAAAGTTCACAATCTTGGTTCACTGTAACCTCTGCCTCTCCCAGGTTCAAGCGATTCTCGTACCTCAGCCTCCCGAGTAGCTGAGATTACAGGCGCACACCACCATGCTCGGCTAATTTTTGTAATTTTAGTAGAGACGGGGTTTTACCATCTTGGCCAGGATGGTCTCGAACTCCTGACCTCAGGTGATCCCACCTGCCTCAGTCTCCCAAAGTGTTGGGATTACAAGCGTGAGCCACCGCCACCACACCTGGCCAGCAGGTCTTAAATGTTCCTCAGTTGGTATTAATGTGCAGCCAGGGGTGAGAACCATTGTTCTAAAACCTCTTAAAGAAATTGGGCTGGGTGCGGTGGCTCATGCTTGTAATCCCAGCACTTTGGGAGGCTGAGGCGGGCGAATCGCAAGGTCAGGAGTTCAAGAACAGCCTGGCCAACATGGTGAAGCCCCATCTCTACTAAAAATACAAAAAATTAGCTGGGTGTAGTGGTGGGCGCCTGTAATCCCAGCTACTCAGGAGGCTGGGGCAGGAGAATCGCTTGAACCCGGGAGGTAGAGGTTGCAGTGAGCCGAGATCATGCCACTGCACTCTAGCCTGCGATAGAGTTAGAGACTCAGTCTCAAAAAAAAAAAAAAAAAATCGGAAGCAGCTCCACACCACAAAAATAAAAAACCATGAATGAGTCGAAGGAAACAGATGACGCAACCACCAACCAAACCTCACACATAATCTCCTCTACCCTCACCCATATCTCCCCACCTCCTCTTAAGGGCTCAGCTCGTCTGTCTTTTTGGGGTATCATTGGTATCTAACCTGAGCCTCTAGAAATCCCTCACACTGGGCTCTGTAGTGGTGGCTCCCGTAGGCACCACTCACACTATCTGCCAATGCTGTTTAAAGGGAGCAAGAAAGAACCATTTCCCTCGGCTGGAGGAAATGAGTCTCTGAAGGATGGATGCCTTGACTAGAAAGTGGTGGATCTGGGAGAGGAGGCAGGCCTGTTTGTCTCCAGCGCCCACCAGCCACACCACCCTTCTAGGTTCACTCCCAAACTCACTTCTCCCCTGGCACTTTCTCTTCACGGGAAGGCCTGAAAAGAATGCTGAAAACAAGTGACCTGGCTGGAATCTACCACCATGCTACTTCTCTGCTCCAGGACCTTCCGTGGCTCCCACTGGCCCACAGGATAAATCCAAATTCCTCAGCCTAGCTTCCATATTCTTCTACCACCTGACCAAACTGTCCTAACCCTTTCTTCCCATGCAAACCCTCCTACACCTAGTCAGACTGTTTACATCCTAAATATCCCTTACTTACGCTCCTCTTTTTGCTGTTCTACCTATTCAAAATCACACAGCACAACAGCTGCAGCCACAGGCAGCAGTCCACATCATCCTAGAGGACAGCAAGATTTCTGGGGAAATTCTCATAGAAGTCAGCTTGCAGGACTTCTGCTTAGCTCACTGGCCACCTGTCTGGCCACTTACAGTCCTTAATATTTCACTCAGAATTAGTGATTACTCCTTGCTCTGCTAAGTAGTCATTATTTATTGTTGTTTCATCTGCAGATTTTTGGTGCTATAACTTACCTTTGTTTTGTTTCAATTTTTGTGCAACCTAATAATATGCAAAAACTGCCTCAAAACAAATGAAAACATTAAGGGTTTTTAAAGGCATCTGAAGAATCATCACTATATTAACCTAAATTTTGGCAGGTGAATAAAGCCAAATGTATCTTCTTTTCAGCCACATGAAATAAATTTTATTTAAAAATCTAATTCATAGAGGACAGGCACGGTGGCTAACATCTGTAATCCCAGCACTTCGGGAGGCCAAGGAGGGCAGATCATGAGGTCAGGAGATCGAGACCATCCTGGCTAACATGGTGAAACCCCATCTCTACTAAAAATACAAAAAAATTAGCTGGGTATGGTGGCATGCGCCTGTAGTCCCAGTTGCTGGGGAGGCTGAGGCAGGAGAATGGCATGAACCTGGGAGGCGGAGCTTGCAGTGAGCCGAGATGGTGCCACTGCACTCCAGCCTGAGTGACAGAGCAAGACTCTGTCTCAAAAAAAAAAAAAATCAAATTTATAGAATCACGTGCTTTAACTTTAGCAAAAGAAGAGATGAAGCACACATTGCAAACACGCTTTGATCCCTGCAGTGAGATGAGCGTCATGATCATGCATGCTTCTCTTCTCCCTTCTCCGGGCCTTTTGAAGTCTACACTCTCAGCTGTGGGATGGTCTCCTGCCCTACCAGGAGAGCTGGTCTCCACACTGACTTCAAAGACAGCTGATGTTCCAGAGTGGAAAAACACTGCAAAGAAGCACTCCAAAATCCTTTTGACCTCAAACATGACTACAGAATGGATATGGCTTTTTAAATAGCCACTTCCTGCAGCATTCTATAGTACAATGACCCTTAAATGACACCCATGGAAATTACATAATTTGCTAGAATGGAAACATAGTAATTCCATCTTACATCAAAGTAAAGAAAAAAAATTTTTAAATCTGAAGCTCAATTAAATAGTAATTTTAAGCGAAATAAAACCTTCACTTGCCGGGCGCGGTGGCTCAAGCCTGTAATCCCAGCACTTTGGGAGGCCGAGACGGGCGGATCACGAGGTCAGGAGATCGAAACCATCCTGGCTAACACAGTGAAACCCCGTCTCTACTAAAAAATACAAAAAACTAGCCGGACGAGGTGGCGAGCGCCTGTAGTCCCAGCTACTCGGGAGGCTGAGGCAGGAGAATGGCGTGAACCCGGGAGGCGGAGTTTGCAGTGAGCTGAGATCCGGCCACTGCACTCCAGCCTGGGCGACAGAGCGAGACTCTGCCTCAAAAAAAAAAAAAACCTTCACTTGTTCAATAATCCTCACAATGCCCTAAAACTGTACAAACGGATGAAGTGAACATAATTTCAGGGAACTACCCACTACATGTTTAGCAGTCCGGAAGAGACAACAACATAGAAACTCTGATCCGCTGGAAATTATGCTTTTTCTTTGAGCTCTGGTATCTGAGGTGGCCAGCTCCTCATCCTTCACGCCCTTTGCCAGCAGTGACCTGAGTACCTGCTGGAGACTGAAGTGCTCCCTCCTGGAACATGTCTCCTCTACCTTCCCCCTTTTCCATTGCCTCAAAGACAGGCCACCTGGGAGCCCTTCTGGAGCCTGAAAGAGGAGCTAGTCACTGTGTCATGATCAGCCAAAATGTGCCATCCCTCCTCCATAGCACAGTCACAAGTCCCCAGTGGGGGAGGGCACACACCCAGTCACAGAGTTCTGGAACAAAGCCCAAAGACCACTACTAGCATTGCGGCCTAAATTCTCTGTGCTTCAGTTTCCTCATCTACAAAATCATGCCTTCAGGGTCGTGGTGAGTATGAAACAAGACAGCATATTTAGAGCAGCCAGCACAATGGCCAGCTTTGTAACTGTTCGTTTTCTTCCCTGCTAAGAAAATAGCAAACACAAAGTGTCTGCAGGTGAATATATCAGGGCTCTAATCAGCAAGCACAGGAGACTGTGGCAGCACTGTAAAGAACGCGCAGAAAAAACAAAAAGCAGCCATTCTCTTTGAATATGAGAAACAATTTTATCAGTCTCTGATTTCTAAGAAGGAGTACCATGACTCCAGCCTCTGTTGTCCTAGATTCTATGCCCACTTTTGGCTAATTTTTTTCCCTGTGTTTTTCAGGTTATCCTCCATGAGCATAAATTATTTTTATAATCAGGGAAAACAATTTTTGGAAAAGTTTCTCAGTTTGCTACACATGTAATTTAAAATAAGAAATCCTGGCCAGGCACAGTGGTTCACACCTGTAATCCCAGCACTTTGGGAGGCCGAGGCAGGTGGACTGCATGAGCCCAGGAGTTCAAGACCAGCCTGTGCAACATGGTGAAACCCTGTCTCTACAAAACACACACACACACACACACAGACACATACACAGACACACACACACAAGCCGGCTGTGGTGGTACGCGCCTGTAGTCCCAGCTATTTGAGGGGCTGAGTCAGGTGGATCGCTTAAGCCCAAGAAGGATCATTTAAGCCCAAGGAGATGGAGGCTGCAGTGAGCCGTGACTACACCACTGCACTCCAGCCTGGGCAATAGAGTGAGACCCTTTCTTGGAAAAATAAAATAAAATAAATTAAATTAAATAAGGAATCCTAAGTGATAAAGATTGAGATCATCTGAGCTTGGATAAGAGCCTGGTATGATAAATGCACCTTTTTTCCTCTGACAAGGGAACTTTTGGTCATTTAACTACTCATCAGTACTTTCTGTGCTAGGGAAACTGGGAAAACAGAAGATGAAAGTAAAGTAAATGAACTCTTCTACTTGTATCAGGGCTGCTACAGCATTTAGTGGGAGAGAAGCTTGAAACTATAGGCTGAAGTCAAGCTACAAGTCCCTACTGGTTTTAATAATGATCACCATCACTAAGGATAACATACACATAAACCTATCCTACTTAGTCTGAGAATGTTGCTGTGTCATCCTGAGACACCAGCTCCAATTTCATAACCAACTGTGGAAGTGACCACGGTATACATACCATGCAGACACATATCTTTGGAGCGGGAGGTATAACTGCTCTGCTTATGGGGCACTTACTCTCTGCTTTCTAGCCCTCAGTTTACTCCATCTCCCAACAATGTCTGGAGTGAGGCATCACTACATCTCTTATACAACAAGAACCCTGAGGCTCAGAGAGGGTAGATGCCTTAAACAAGGGCACTTGACTAGTAAGTGATGAGAATAGAACTCTACCCCAGGTCAGTCTGACCCAGGGGCACAGCGGTTCCTACCTTCTATGCCCTTGGACACAATGCTTTCACATGCTCCAAGGTCTCATTTTGATGAACAGAGTGCAGCTGGGCAGGCAGAACCAGTCTATCAAGTCAGAGGGAAGCTGAGAGGGTGAAGGGCAGAGTAAGGACAAGAAACCAGGCCTGGAGAACATGAGCTACTATAGCAACAGAGCTCTCAGAACACCACAACCACCTGGTTTTAATACCCCTACACTTTGCAGCCTACCTCCTACTACATGGACACAAACTGCTGGAGCTGAGTGTAATCTGAGCACCACCTAGAAGTTACATACAAATCAGAAACTATTTTTTCTCCCGAATGTTAAGCAAGCCCCATAATGTACCTTAGGCAGTTAGGAAGCAGCAGAAAGGAACACTTTTACAACAACATGCCTAAAGTGGACATCAGGTTTACGTGGTCCTCAGCAATTTGAATAGCAGTTAATTTCAGTTGTACAAAAACGGAACAGGGTCCTCCACGAAGCTGTTTTGTTTTCACACTGTGCTCCTGTTAAACTCCCAAAGGTACTAACAATGGGTGCACCTCAATGAGCTTCCTTCCTGTGTGTTACTCTTAAAAACCACAGAGGCTCTGGGACTCAATGGTTATAAAACCCCAATGGCTGCAGGGCCAGCAGGTTCTAGACATTAAGCTCAGTCTTTCTCAACCAGTTCAGCAGTTTGAAGAGAGCAGTGACCTAAGGTTTGATATCCAATATGGTAGCCACTATGCACAAGGGACTACTGAGCTCTTGGAATGTGGATAGGGTGACGAAGGGACTGAATTTTTAGCTTAATTTTATTAGTCTAGTGGCTACAATATCGGAGAGTGTGCAGTTACAGACTGTTTATTTGCAGGCACAAACACAGATAGTTATGAAAATGTGGCCAGGTGCTGTGGCTCAAGTCTGTAATCTCAGCACTCTGCGAGGCTGAGAAGGGTGGATCATCTGAGGTCAGGAGTTCGAGACCAGCCTGGCCAACATGGTGAAACCCCATCCACTAAAAAGATAAAAATTAGCCAGGCGTGGTGGCAGGCGCCAGTAATCCCAACTACTCTGGAGGCTGAGGCAGGAGAATTGCTTGAACCCGGGAGGCAGAGGTTGCCGTGAGCCGAGATCACATCACTGCACTCCAGCCTGGGTGACAGTGAGACTCCATCTCAAAAAAAAAAAAAAAAAAAGATATTTATGAAAATGAAAGCATACTGGCTGGGCACAGTAGCTCACGCCTGTAATCCCAACACTTTGGGAGGCTGAGGTGGGTGAATCACAAGGTCAGGAGTTTGAGACCAGCCTGACCAATATGGTGAAACTCCGTTTCTACTAAAAAAAATACAAAAATTAGCTGGGCATGGTGGCGCATGCCTGTAATCCCAGCTACTCAGGAGGCTGAGGCAGGAGAATCACGTGAACCTGGGAGGCAGAGGTTGCAGTGAGCTGAGATCGCGCCACTGCACTCCAGCCTGGGCAACAGAGCGAGACTCTATCTCAAAAAAAAAAAGAAAGAAAATGAAAGCACACTAAACATAGTGTGTTATGACTTGCTTTTTCTCTCACTTAATATAAGATGGATCTCTTTCCATAACAATACACTTGGGATTTTATTTTTAATTTCTTTTGGAGATGGGGTCTGGCTCTGTTGCCTAGGCTGGAGTGCAGTGGTGCGATCATAGCTCACTGCAGCCTTGAACTCCTGGGCTCAAGTGATCCTCCCGCCTCAGCCTCCCTAGTAACTGGGGCTACAGGCATGAGCTACCATGCCTGGCAGATATTATTTTTAATGTCTGTATCTGTGCTGCTCAGTATAGCAGCCATAAGCAATATGTGGCTACTGAGCACCTGATATGTGGCTACTCCCAATAGAGATATGCTGTAATTATAAAATACACACCAGATTTCAAATGCTTTTATGACAAGAGGAATATAAAATATATTAATTAAAAAAAAAATACAGGTCTCACTCTGTTACCTAGGCTGGAGTATAGTGGTACAATCATAGCTCACTGCAGCCTCCACCACCTGGGCTGAAGGGATTCTTCTACTCAGCCTCCTGAGTAGCTGAGACTACAGGTGTGCACCACCACACCTAACTTTTTTTTTTTTTTTAAGTTTTGTAGCGACTAGGTCTTGCTATGTTGTTTAGGCTGGTCTTGATCTCCTGACCTCAAGCGATCCTCCCTCCTCCGCCTGCCAAAGTGCTGAGATTACAGGCATTAGTCACTGCAGGTAGCATAGTAATAATTTTTACAACGATTGCATGTTGAAATTATAATATTTTGGATATACTGGGTTAAATATAATTAAATTAATTTCACCTGTTTCTTTTTACTTTTTTAATGTGGCTACTAGCAAATGTAAAGTTACATATGTGGCTAGCATTATACTTCCATTGGCTAGCACTGCCCTAAGGCCTCTGTTGTATGTAGTGAATTAACTCCATCCCTATGCAGCCAGAATGGAAGAACTGAAAAGATGTCACACAAATCATTGTCTGGTTCTGTGGTTCAGAAGGGGACCACTAGCTCATCCTCTTTCAACCAATGCATAGTGGAGCCATCAATCAGGTCCACCACTCTGCAGGTCCTGACAACAGTTCAGCTTAGGGATGGCTGCCAACTCTTACCTCTTTCATTCAAAGTTCACTAGTCAGCCGGGTACGGTGGCTCACACCTGTAATCCCAGCACTTTGGAAGGCAGAGGTAGGTGGATGACTTGAGGTCAGAGTTCGAGACCAGCCTGGCCAACATAGCAAAACCCCATCTCTACTGAAAAAACACAAAAATTAGCCGGGCGTGGTCACACACGCCTATAGCCCCAGCTAGGGAGGCAGGAAAATCACTTGAATCCGGGAGGTGAAGGTTGGGGTGAGCTGAGTTTGCACCACTGCACTCCAGCCTGGGCAACAGAGTGAGACTCAGTCTCAAAAAAACAAAACAAAACAAAGTTCACTAGCCTCATAGAAACCTTCATTCTTGCCCTTTTTGCACCTCATTTTCTTCAGCTAAAAAATTGGGATAATAACACATGCAATTCAAACTATCATGAAGGTAAAACAAAAATCTAGAAAAGTTTGGCAATTTCTTATAAAGTTAAAACATACATTTAGCCTATCAATCAGCAATTCCATTCCTAGGCATTCACTTAGGAGAAATGAAAATATATATCTACACAAAGACTTTACCCAAATATGCATGGCAGCTCTATTCATAATGGCCCCAAACTAGAAATAACCCAAATATCTACCAACTGGTGAATGGATAACAAATTAATGTTAAATCCATACAATGGAATACTACTCAGTAATAAAAAGAAACACATAACATCATAGAAGAATTTCAAAGCTTTATGTTAAGTGAAAGAAGCCAGACCAAAAAAAAGACAATATTGTATAAGATTCCACTTATAGATAATATTCTATTAATAGAAAGGATGAAACAATGGTAACAGAAAACAGATCAGTAGTTCCCAGGGACCAGAAGGAGGGCAGGGTCTGCAAAGGGGCACCAAGGAAACAACCGGAGTGATGGAAGTGGGTGTGCATATATATATTTGTCAAGATTTATCAAATTGTTTACTTAAAATTGGTGAATTTCATTGTATGTAAATTTTACTTCAACAAAGTTGACCAGAAAGAGAAACAGAGAGAGAAAGAATTATCTAATCCCTTGAGCCCAGGAGTTCGAGACCAGCCTGGGCAACATAGTGAGACCTCGTCTTTATAAAAAATGAACATGGCCGGGCACGGTGGCTCACACCTGTAATCCCAGCACTTTGGGAAGCCGAGGCAGGCGGATCACTTGAGGTCAGGAGTTCGAGACCACCTTGGCCAACATGGTGAAACCCCATCTCTACTAAAAATACAAAAAAATTAGCCGGGCATGGTGGCATGTGCCTGTAGTCCCAGCTACTTGGGAGGCTGAGGAAGGAGAATGGCTTGAACCTGGGTGGCGGAGGTTGCAGTGAGCCGGGATCGCGCCACTGCACTGCAGCCTGGATGACAGAGCCAGACTCTGCGCCCCCCCACCCCACCCACCCAAAAAAAGGACACAATTAGCCAGGTGTGGTGGTGCGAGGCTGTGGTCCTAACTACTCAGGAGACTGAAGTGGGAGGATCGCTTGAGCCCAGAAGTTTGAGGCTACAATGAGCCAAGAGCACACTACTGCACTCCAGCCTGGTGATAGAGTGAGACTCTGTCTCAGAAAGAAAGAAAAAAAAAAAAAACGAAAAAGAAAAAAGAAAAATAATTATAGAATTACTATAAAGCACTTGGCTTGGCATATAGTGAATGCTTAAACAATGTCATCTATTATGACAAGTAACACTCCCCTTTCAGTATTACTCAAGGTGTCTAAAACCAAACTTAGACTCATCATCTTCCTGGGAAAACCAGCTACCCTTCATCTACCTTGTACTACTTCTCTAATCATTTCCTGGTGTCTCTGTTTCCCTTGTGGCCTCTACTTGGCAGACTTTTCCTTTATTATTCCTCCCTGCCACAGACCTGAGCTGTGGCCTCTCTAACTTCACTGTTCCATTAGCACCCTTGACTCTCTTCTCTCCTTCCTTCACCCTTTCCACTGCACCTTGCACACAGCAAATTAAGCTTCCTAAAATACCACTTTTATGAGCCACACATCCACCCAAACCCCCTCACTGTTGTTCAGATTCCTTAGCCTGGCATCTAGGAGGTCCCACAATTGGCTCTCATCTTCCTTTTTTTTTTTTTTTTTTTGAGACGGAGTCTCGCTCTGTGGCCCGGGCTGGAGTACAGTGGCCGGATCTCGGCTCACTGCAAGCTCCGCCTCCTGGGTTCACGCCATTCTCCTGCCTCAGCCTCCCGAGTAGCTGGGACTACAGGCGCCCGCCACCTCGCCTGGCTAGTTTTTGTATTTTTTAGTAGAGACAGGATTTCACCACGTTAGCCAGGATGGTCTTGATCTCCTGACCTCCTGATCCGCCCGCCTCGGCCTCCCAAAGTGCTGGGATTACAGGCTTGAGCCACCGCGCCCGGCCTAATCTTCCTTTTCTTTTACGCCACACCAGAATCTTCCCCAATAAACCCAGTTGGAATGAATGAACAAACAAAGGCAGGAACCAAGTCTGTCTTGCTTAGACCTGTACCCCAAGTGCCTAGGCCATGCCAGGAACACAGGGCATACTCACAGCAGTATCTGCTGAATGAACTAATGAACTCCTGAAGTCTACAAATGCAACCTTGGCCTTAGAGAAGAATCATTCTTCAGATTTTTAAACTGAGATCCTTATGGTGGGTTACTAGGAGTTTGGAAGAGGATGAACAGTGAGGGGCCCCAGAAGGTGTTTCAGGATTTATGTGTTAAAGGCTATAAAGCTTTTGTTTCTACTTTTTAAAAATAATAACTTAAATATCGATAAAACAATAACATAAATATTTTTTCCCTAGGCCGGGCGCGGTGGCTCAAGCCTGTAATCCCAGCACTTTGGGAGGCCGAGACGGGAGGATCACGAGGTCAGGAGATCGAGACCATCCTGGCTAACTCGGTGAAACCCCGTCTCTACTAAAAAATACAAAAAACTAGCTGGGTGAGGTGGTGGGCGCCTGTAGTCCCAGCTACTCGGGAGGCTGAGGCAGGAGAACGACGTAAACCCGGGAGGCGGGGCTTGCAGTGAGCTGAGATCCGGCCACTGCACTCCAGCCTGGGCGACAGAGCGAGACTCCGTCTCAAAAAAAATAAAAAATAAAACAAAATAAAAATAAATATTTTTTCCCTTTAACCTAGAATAGAGTAGGAGCTTCCAAACGGACACATAGTAAGTATGGGATGAGTTGTGGAAGTCATGAGTATGTTCATAACTCAGTTGGTTTATCACAGTTTTTACCATTACACAATATTTTAATTGACTTTGCTCTTAGTCATATATGATTTCATTTACATCCATGATAAACCACTGACTAAATGTAGGCTCAAGTAATGCCAATGACAAAACACATGTTAGTGAGAAGTTAGAAATACAAGTGAGAATTATCATAAAAATGGTAATTCTACAAGTTGTCTGAAGATGCTCTCAGGGCCTTAAGTTGTATTCCTCTGATCATGATTTAAAAATATATATAGTTCAGATCCCAAACGATATAATTTTTAGTAATATACTGATCTAAATAAAATTTTTTTTATATTTAAAATCACTTCCGGGCCGGGCGCGGTGGCTCAAGCCTGTAATCCCAGCACTTTGGGAGGTCGAGACGGGCGGATCACGAGGTCAGGAGATCGAGACCATCCTGGCTAACACGGTGAAACCCCGTCTCTACTAAAAAAAATACAAAAACTAGCTGGGCGAGGTGGCAGGCGCCTGTAGTCTCAGCTACTCGGGAAGCTGAGGCAGGAGAATGGCGTAAACCCGGGAGGCAGAGCTTGCAGTGAGCTGAGATCCGGCCACTGCACTCCAGTCCTGGCGACAGAGCAAGACTCCGCCTCAAAAAAAAAAATAAAAAAATAAATAAATAAATAAATAAATAAATAAAATCACTTCCAGAGAGAGTTTGTACCATTCCCTATTACTATGAAAGGAGTTTGCAAGTTAGAAAAGGCTGAGGCATACTGATTTAGAACGTTTTCTCTGAAATGCTGGCTCCTCTGTTAACCGCTCCGAGTTCCCTGAGCCCCAGGGAGGACCTGACCAGCCTTTCCCCTGTGCCCTGCTCCCCCAGGCAGAGGGGCTCTTTAGTATAGTACTTTGCTTTATCTTTGCTTTTGTGGCTGCTATATTGACTAGGATGTCAGCTCCCTGCTTCATTCATCTTTTTATCTTAACAGGCAGCACAGTGCCTGGCACCCAGAAGACTCTTGGTAAGTATCTGTTAATGTTCCTGAGATCAAATGTCTGTGTACTGATGTTGGAACCCCTTTAGGGATTAACAAAAGCGGGGAGAGGAAGAGCTGAAATGGGCATTTGCTAGGGGCTGCCTCCCTTCAGGTCTGGGGAGCTCATGGCTGAGCACTGTGGCCTGCCCACTTGTCTTTTGCTTTGTTTTGTTTTGAGACAGAATTTTGCTCTTGTTGCCCAGGCTGGGGTGCAATGGTGCGATCTCAACTCACTGCAGCCTCCACCTCCCAAGGTTCTAGCAATTCTCCTGCCTCGGCCTCCCGAGTAGCTGGGATTACAGGTGCCTGCCACCATACCTGGCTAATTATCTGTGGATTTTTAGTAGAGATGGGGTTTCACCATGTTGGCCAGGCTGGT
Source organism: Piliocolobus tephrosceles (assembly GCF_002776525.5). Classification (NCBI taxonomy): domain Eukaryota; kingdom Metazoa; phylum Chordata; class Mammalia; order Primates; family Cercopithecidae; genus Piliocolobus; species Piliocolobus tephrosceles. The sequence goes on from NC_045435.1 coordinate 78,072,134, forward strand.
CTTGTCCTGGCCTCAGGTGATCTGCCCATCTTGGCCTCCCAAAGTGCTGGGATTACAGGTATAAGCCACCGTGCCTATTCAGCTGACCGCTCGCCTGTTCCATCACCATTGAACATCAATAGCCAGCTCTGCAGCCTGGTAAGGAGGTCCTGAGCTGCATCTCCCAAGCATGGCTGTCAAAACGTGTTACTCCAGGGTAAAAAGGAAAAAACAGGGGGAAACCTGCTCTTTGAGGTGTCACTGTTTTTTGCCACTTATTAGCAAAGTAATCACAGTTGACAGTGAAAGAAACTTTTAAATAAATAATTTTCCTTTTCCCATTCAAAACATATATTTGAATGCCGAAAAAGCACTAGATAGTAAGCGAGTGCCCTGGCAAATACAACAGTAATAAACAACAAAACAAATGACACTTATGTGCTGGGCTCTGTTCTGAATACTCCATGTGGATCAGCTCGGTTAATCCTTATAGCAGTCCTAACATACTCTTTCTATCCTCACATTACAGATGAAAAAACTGAGGCTGGAGAAATCAAGCAGCAATTTGTTCAAGGTCATTAAGCCATTGTTACTCTTCCCAATTATATACAGTTTTACCTGGGTAGGATTGGGGGAGGGGGGTTATAAACAGAAAACAAGGTAGTAAGAAATAATAGGTGTATAAAATGAGTGTACCTTTGAGGCAGATATACTCTATGGGAATTTCAGAGGAAGGAAAATTATATTCAGTTTGGCAGACAAGAAGCAGAAGTACCTCGTAACCCGTTTGGTAGGTACAATGGTCAGTAGTAGTACACAAGAGCTTTACCTCCAATAATGGCATTCATTCTCAAATTCACTTATTCAGCAAATGTTTGCTGCATGCTTACTATCTATGTGCCAGGGACTGGGCTAGTTTGAAACTGAATCAACACAGCAATACATAGACAATAAAGTCTGGATTTAGAGGAAAAAAACAAAACAAGCCTCAAAGAGGTAGAACAAGCTGCCTGAGCCCCTTACCATCTACAGTGGGAAGAAGCAGAGGTGGGTCCTCTATGCACAGACCCTCCTGTCCACCCTCAACAGCATGACAGCCCCTAGAGCAGCGACTGCTCACCACTGCACTCCTAGAGACCACAATGCTCAACAAAGAGCGGGAGCTTGAGAAGTGCCTGTGAAATGTGGAATAAACCAGTGCCAGGCTGCTGGTGAATATGGTGGGCTACATGGTCATATGCATAGATGCCTACAGCATGGCAGTGTGACACTCAGCCATTCCCTGTGCTCTCGCAGACCAGCAGGGTGCTGTGGTGCTGGTCTGATGCTAGAGGTCTGGTGTGAGCAGGCCCATTTCTTTCTGGCTTCATTTCTCTCTACTTCTGCCAAGAGGAACACGTGCAGGACTAAAGTGCAATGAGTCCCTGCCCAGGAATCACTTGTTACCTGGTGGAAGGGCAGGCTCAAAAGGAAGGCAATGAATGACCGAGAACGACACTGCTTCCCTTTTCACCACTATAGGTGGCTCTTAGACATTTTGAGATCCAGGATTCTCCCATACCAACACTCCATTGACTTCCCCCGAGTCCAGCAAAAAATCCTCATCTGAATTATGAGGAGAAATGACCTACTTCTGATGAACACATCAAAGAAATGTGAGCAGCCTTGTTTAAATATTATAAAGAGGTGTTGTGACAGCAGGTGGAGCCATGGCTAGTGCTCCAGAACCCTGCTCTCCCGCACAGAGCCCTTTGCCCTTCCCCAGGCCACTGTCTAATAAGTCATCTGTGCACACACTGAAATGCACCAGGCAAGCTGCAACCCAAAGCAACTTGTTTTCAAACTAAGAGGACATAGTTCATCTATTGTTCTAAATACAGGATTTTCTTAAAGTAGGATATTTTGGTATTATAGTACATTTGGCATTTGGTATATTATAGTACATTTTTTTCAGATGCACATATTTCACCAACACCAACTAAAATAAGTAATACTCCAAGTTTACAGTTTTAAAACGTTTTCCTTTCTCTTTCTTTTTGTGTTTTTTGGTTTTTTTGTTTGTTTGTTTGTTTGTTTGTTTGTTTGTTTTGAGACGGAGTCTCGCTCTGTCGCCCAGGCTGGAGTGCAGTGGCCAGATCTCAGCTCACTGCAAGCTCCGCCTCCCGGGTTTACGCCATTCTCCTGCCTCAGCCTCCCGAGTAGCTGGGACTACAGGCGCCCACCACCTCGCCCGGCTTAGTTTTCTGTATTTTTTAGTAGAGACGGGGTTTCACCATGTTAGCCAGGATGGTCTCAATCGCCTGACCTCGTGATCCGCCCGTCTCGGCCTCCCAAAGTGCTGGGATTACAGGCTTGAGCCACCGCGCCCGGCCTTTTTTTTCGTTTGTTTGTTTTTTTGGAGACAGACTCTCACTCTGTCGCCCAGGCTGGAGTGCACTGGCACGATCTCAGCTCACTGCAACCTCTGCCTCCCAGGTTCAAGCGATTCTTGTGCCTCAGCTTCCCGAATAGCCTGGGACTACAGGCATGCACCATCCACCTGGCTAATCTTTGTATTTTTAGTAGAGATGGGGTTTCACCATGTTGCCCAGGTTGGTCTTGAACTCAAGCCATCCACACACCTCAGCCTCTCAAAGTGCTAGGATTACAGACAAGAGCCACCATGCCTGGCCTAAAAAAGTTTTTCCAACGGTGATTCTTACCCTAAGACCCAAAGCCTAAGAAAGGGCCACAGGTCAGTGAGGTTCTGAGAGGTCACAAAGACATGTTTATGGGTATTTATGAATAGGGAAGCAGTACCTCTGATGAGATCCTTAAAGGAGTTGGGCCCAAAGAGCTAAAGAACTTGTGCTTAGAATATATTCTGAAACAATTCCGATAACAATAAAACTTGGTTGTTTCTTGGAGTTTGGTAAACAGGTGTTTATATTAAATTAGTTTAGTAGCCTTGTAGGTTTAAAAAAAAAATAACATTCTGAGTTATAAAACAGGGTAATGACTAAGGTTTCTTTTTGGGGTACTGAAAATGTTCTGGCTGGGTGCTGTGGCTCATGCCTGTAATCCTAGCACTTTGGGAGGCTGAGGCAGCTGGATCACCTGAGGTCAGGAGTTTGAGACCAGCCTGGCCAACATGGTGAAATCCCATCTCTACTAAAAATACAAAAATTAGCCAGGCGTGGTAGCGGATGCCTGTAGTCCCAGCTACTCAGGAGACTGAGGCAGGAGAAGCACTTGAACCCGGGAGGCGGAAATTGCAGTGAGCCAAGATCACACACCACTGCACTCCAGCCTGGGCAACAAAGTGAGCCTCCTTCTCACAAAAAAAAAAAAAAAAAAGTTCTAAGATTGATTGTGGTGATGAATACACAACTCTGTAAATATACCAAAAGCCATTGAATTGTATGTTTTAAATGAGTGACTCATATGATATGGTATGTGAATTATATAAAGTTTTGTTTTGTTTTGTTTTTGAGATGGAGTCTCACTCTGTCATCCAGGCTGCAGTGCAGAGGCACGATCTCGGCTCACTGCAACCTCCATCCCCTGGGTTCAAGCAATTCTGCTGCCTCAGCCTCCCAAGTAGCTGGGATTACAGGCATGTGCTACCACTCCCAGCTAATTTTTGTACTTTTAGTAGAGACGGGGCTTTACCATGTTGGCCAAGCTGTTCTCAAACTCCTGACCTCAAGTGGTCTGCCTGCCTCGGCCTCCCAAAGTGCTGGGATTTCAGGCATGAGCCACCATGCCTGGCTCAAAACACTTGATATTTTAACTTCGGCTAAAAATGGTTGCTTACCCTAAATGTGGTTGTCAGCAAGGTGAGCTGGAGACTAAATGATCAATCTGAAGAAACTATCCTCCTCCTGAGGTCCAAGTATTTACCAAAGATAAAGCACTTGGTTCCATACTCCTAAGTCAAAAGTTTCAAACCACAAATGAAGGGCCACTGTCATCTCTTCTGAAGAGGAGTCAACTTTAATTTCCCCCTGTACATCCTTGGTGCTTGCAAAGGAAGGCACTGATAAGAATGACTTCTAGTTTAAGGAAAAAAACAAAGGTAAAACGCTTTTACTCCCCCTCTGGTATCCCAAACACTTAAGCTCTTATGACTTCTAAAATGGAATCCATCTCCCCCTTTCTCAGGGTGCCAAAAGCTGGAACATAAAAGAGCTTCATTTCCTAAAATCTCTAGCAGCCTAAAAAGAAACCATTACTTGCCCTGCAGGAGGAACAGAGGGGTTTATTTTACTTGCTCCAAACAAACCCATTTAAACTCTTTTTTATTTTTATTTTTTTGAGACCGAGTTTCGCTCTTGTTGCCTAGGCTGGAGTGCAATGGTGGGATCTCGGCTCACCGCAACCTCCACCTCCCAGGTTCAAGGATTCTCCTGCCTCAGCCTGCCGAGTAGCTGGGATAATAGGCATGCGCCACCACGCCTAGCTAACTTTGTATCTTTAGTAGAGACGGGGTTTCTCCATGTTGGTCAGGCTGGTCTTGAACTCCTGACCTCAGGTGATCCACCCACCTCGGCCTTCCAAAGTGCTGGAATTACAGGCATGAGCCACCACACCCGGCCTTAAACTTTCAATCAACAATCTAGGCTGGGTGCAGAGGCTCACACTTGTAATCCCAGCACTTTGGGAGGCCAAGATGGGAGGATCACTTGAGGCCAAGAGTTTGAGACCAGCCTGGGCAACATAGGGAGGCCCTGTCTTGACAGAAAATTTAAAAATTAGCCAGGTGTTGTGATGCGTGCCTCTAGTTCCAGCTATTCAGGAGGCTGAGGCAGAAGGACTGTTTGAGCTGGAGAGGTCAAGGCTACAGTGAGCCACGATTGCTCCATACTGCCCACCAGCCCAGCTGACAGAGTGACACCCTGTCTTAAAAAAAAAAAAAAAATTGGCCGGGCACAGTGGTTCGGGCCTGCAATCCTAGCACTTTGGGAGGCTGAGGTGCGTGGATCACCTGAGGTCAGGAGTTTAAGACCAGCCGGCCCAACAGGGTGAAACCCCGTCTCTACCAGAAATACAAAAAAAATTAGCCAGGCGTGGTGGCAGTCGCCTGTAATCCCAGCTACTCGGGAGGCTGAGGCAGGAGAATCGCTTGAACCCGGGAGGCGGAGGTTGCAGTGAGCTGAGATCGCGCCATTGCACTCCAGCCTGGGCAACAACAGTGAAACTCCATCTCAAAAAAAAAAAAAAAATCTATGTATTGAACGATCTCAAGATCACAATCCACATGGAAGCTAAGTACACATAGGTGGCTCTTTCCACCGTTCCCTAGGGAAGCAAAACATGTATCTATCTTTTCACATAAAATAAACCGCAGCCCCAGAATCTTAGATTTCTTCCTAGTAATTATAGTCAGGTACTCGGATTTATATTCCTATTACGAGAAACCTTTCTCATGGGATAGTCCTCAAAACAGGTGATATACGGGGATTGAGTATCACCAGCCCATAAATTAGGCTGCAAAAAAAACCAACTTCTGGCCAGGCACGGTGGCTCACGCCTATAAATCCCAGCACTTTGGAAGGCTGAGGCGGGCAGATCACTTGAGGTCAGGAGTTCAAGACCAGCCTGGCCAACATCGTAAAACCCCGTCTCTACTAAAAATACAAAAATTAGCCAGGCGTGGTGGCTGGCGCCTGTAATACCAGCTACCTGAGAGGCAAGGCAGAAGAATCACTTGAACCTGGAAGGTGGAGATGGCAGTGAGGCGAGATCACACTACTGTACTCCAGCCTGGGCAACAGAGTAAGACTACATCTCAAAACAAAAACAAAAACAAAAAGACCACAAACCCCAACAACAACAACAAAACCAACATCTTCGATAGGCAGAGACAACTTACAATCTCTAAAGAACTAATTACCAGTACCTAAAAGCTTTCAACTCAGGGTTTTAAGACTGCATCCATCTCAGATTTCCAGGACAAGTGGGGAAAAATACATAACCACATAGAATAGATGCCCAGCAAATAACTGCTCTTATATTTTATTATAATGTGTGTAAGTGCTGCAAGATGGCCGAGTGTAGTGGCTCACGCCTGTAATCCCAACACTTTGGGAGGCCAAGGCAGACAGATCACCTGAGGTCAGGAGTTACCAGCCTGGACAACATGGTGAAACCCTGTCTCTACTAAAAATATAAAAATTAGTCAGGTGTGGTGGTGGGTGCCTGTAATCCCCATCTACTACGGAGGCTGAAGCAGGAGAATTGCTTGAACCCCAGAGGCAGAGGTTGTGGTGAGCCAAGATCGTGCCACTGCACTCCCATCGGGGAGCGAGACTCCAGCTCAAAAAAAAAAAAAAAAGGCTGGGCGCGGTGGCTCACGCCTGTAATCCCAGCACTTTGGGAAGCCGAGGCGGGTGGATCACGAGGTCAGGAGTTCAACACCAGCCTGGCCAAGATGGTGCAACTCCGTCTCTACTAAAAATACAAAAAAAATTAGCCAGGCATGGTGGTACGTGCCTGTAATCCCTGCTACTCAGGAGGCTGAGGCAGACAATTGCTTGACCCTGGGAGGCAGAGGTTGCAGTGCGCCGAGATCGTGCCATTGCACTCCAGCCGGGGCGACAGAGCAAGACTCCATCTCAAAAAAAAAAAAAAAAAAAAAAGGAAGTGCTGCAAGTTAACTACCACACACTATGCAAACATCTTTAAAAGAATACATATATTTTTTTGAGACGGAGTGTTGCTCTGTCACCTAGGCTGGAGTACAATGGCTCAATCTTGGCTCACTGCAACCGCTGTCTCGCAGGTTAAAACAGTTCTCCTGCCTCAGCCTCCCAAGTAGCTGGGCCTACAGGCACACCCCACCACACCTGGCTAATTTTTGTATTTTTAGTAGAGACGGAGTCTCACCATGTTGGCCAGGCTGGTCTGGAACTGCTGACTTCAGGTGATCCACCCGCCTCAGCCTCCCAAAGTGCTAGGATTACGGGCATGAACCACTGTGCCCAGACTAAAGAAATTTTTTTTTTTTTTTTTTTCAGACTGAGAGTGCAATGGTGTGATCTTGGCTCACTGCAGCCTCCACCTACCGGGTTAAAGCAATTCTCCTGCCTCAGCCTCCCAAGTAGCTGGACTACAGGCATGTGCCACCATGCCCAGTTAATTTTGTATTTTTAGTAGAGACTGAGTTTTATCATGTTGGTCAGGCTGGTCTCGAACTCCTGACCTCATATGATCCGCCTGCCTCGGCCGCCCAAAGTGCTGGGATTACAAGTGTGAGCCACCATGCCTGGCTAAGAAAAATTTTTTAAGTATTCAGTATAACTTGGAATTCTAAAGAAAAAAGGGAGGCCGGGCACGGTGGCTCAAGCCTGTAATCCCAGCACTTTGGGAGGCCAAGACGGGCGGATCACGAGGTCAGGAGATCGAGACCATCCTAGCTAACACGGTGAAACCCTGTCTCTACTGAAAATACAAAAAACTAGCTGGGCGAGGTGGCGGACGCCTGTAGTCCCAGCTACTCTGGAGGCTGAGGCAGGAGAATGGCGTAAACCCGGGAGGAGGAGCTTGCAGTGAGCTGAGATCCGGCCACCACACTCCAGCCCGGGCAACAGAGCAAGACTCCATCTCAAAAAAAAAAAAAAGAAAAAAGGGAAGTGCTGCAAGTTAACTATCACACACTATGCAAACATCTTAAAAAGAATATTTTCTTTGGCTCAAATAAATAGCATTCTAAAAGGAAGTTCAAATTCTGATACTGAGTACTAGATTACCTTAAAATTTCAGGATCTGAAAGCAACAATGTCTCCTAATTTTGCATTATATTTCATTAGTTATTCTGGTGATAAATAAATAGAGTTTAAAAGTCTATAAAAAGGGTCAGGTCACTGGTAAGAAGCTGAAGTTCAATAAACCAAGCCACTAAAACCATCTGTTTCGGCCGGGCATGGTGGCTCACTCCTGTAATCCCAGCACTTTGGGAGGCTGAGGCGGGTGGATCACGAGGTCAGGAGATCGAGACCATCCTGGCTAACACGGTGAAACCCTGTCTCTACTAAAAATACAAAAAAATTAGCCAGGCGTGGTGGCGGGCGCCTGTAGTCCCAGCTACTTGGGAGGCTGAGGCAGGAGAACTGCCTGAACCCGGGAGGCAGAGCTTGCAGTGAGCCGAGATCATGCCACTGCACTCCAGCCCGGGCAACAGAGCAAGACTCCATTTCAAAAAAAAAAAAAAAAAAAAATCTGTTTCATGAACGGGTAGATCCTAGTTGAGGCCAGGTACAGTGGCTCACGCCTATAATCCCAGCATTTTGGGAGGCCGAGGCAGGAGGATCACTTGAACTCAGGAGTTTGAGACCAACCTGGACAACACAGCAAAACCCCATCTCTACTACAAATCAAAAAATTAGCCAGGTATGGTGGTGCATGCCTATAGTCCCAGCTGCTCAGGAGGCTGAGTCAGGAGGATTGCTTGAGCCAGGAGATTCAGGTTGCCGTGAGCTGTGATCCTGCACTCTAGCCTGGGTGACAGAGCAAGACCCTGTCTCACAATGAAAAATAAAAAGACCTCAGAATCCAACATAACAAAGGCTCCATGGACGCAGGAGCTGTCTGGTTCACCCTTCTATCTCTAGCATGTGCCTGGCACATAGGTATTTAATACATTTTTGTTGAATGAATGAGTATAGCTGAATAAATAAACTATGCAGGAATGCAGTTTCCAAATATCAAAAGCTCAAGGAGAGATCCATTTTCAGTAAAGATTTTAACATGTAATATTACCTTTCCCACAGATTTTTAAAAACTGTTCTCTGTTGTGCCTTAACTATCACTATAATTACTGTTTCTCAAAAACAAAATGTCCAAATGGAAGATAAATAGTCCCTGATCCAGATGAACTCCACAGAAGAATATTTTAAAAAGAGAAAACTGCCAGGCATGGTGGCTCAAACCTGTAAACCCCGCACCTTAGGAGCCCGAGGCGGGTGGATCACCTGAGGTCAGGTGTTCAAGACCAACCTGGTCAACATGGTGAAACCCCGTCTCTAATAAAAATATAAAAATTAGCCGGGCATGGTGGTGCATGCCTGTAATCCCAGCTACTTGGGAGGCTGAGGCAGGAGATCACCTGAACCCGGGAGGTAGAAGCTGCAGTGAGCTGAGATTGCAGCACTGCACTCTAGCCTGGTGACACAGTGAGACTCCATTCCCCACCCCCCAAAAAAAGGAGAAAACTGAGATGAAAAACTATCACACATAGCCTACCTACCAGCAAAAATCGGATATGCACATTTGATAACAGCACTTTCCAAAACTGTCTGTTTCCTCTGGTTTCTATTTCAGCTAGGTAAGCATTTTTTTAGTCTACTGACTTTAAAGTTTTCCCTTTTATGTAGCCAAGAACTTATCTTTCCCTTGTCCTCTCTTGGTCCTCCCAAATTTTCTCACAACTCACCTGTGTGGTTTTTCACCAGAATTCCTTTTGTCTGGAAAATCCTCCTTCCTCCAAACCTAACCTGAAAGCATCCTCCCCCTAAATACTAGCCTTTCTGATTTTATAGAAGCTTCATTTCCTTGCAGCAGATGGCTGGTCTAGCTCTTAATAATAAATTCATTTTGCTCCATAAAAATGATGCATCATGGCCGGGCGCAGTTGCTCAAGCCTGTCATCCCAGCACTTTGGGAGGCCGAGACGGGTGGATCACGAGGTCAGGGGATCGAGACCATCCTGGCTAACATGGTAAAACCCCGTCTCTACTAAAAAAATACAAAAAACTAGCCGGGCGAGGTGGCGAGCGCCTATAGTCCCAGCTACTCGGGAGGCTGAGGCAGGAGAATGGCGTAAACCTGGGAAGCGGAGCTTGCAGTGAGCTGAGATCTGGCCACTGCACTCCAGCCTGGGCGACAGAGCGAGACTCCGTCTCAAAAAAAAAAAAAAAAAGATGTATCAGCATCAGCAAAGCACAGAATCGCCTACCAACACAGGTCCTTTCTGCCAGTAGCTCATCCAAATATGCCTTTCTGGTGGTGACCTTGTGTTCCCTTCATCCTTCTGGTGACTCAGTTTTCCAACCCACAGAATTTTTCCCTACCAAGTTCATAAATCCTAAATTATTTTCAGTTATAGGTTGTTTCCCAGCTGGGTGCAGTGGCTCACGCCTATAATCCCAGCACTTTGGGAGGCCAAGGTGGGAGGATCGCTTGAGGCCAGGAGTTCAAGATCAGCCTGGGCAACACAGCAAGAACCCCATCGGTATTAAAAAATATATATATGTGTGTGTATAAACATATATATATATATATATATATGTTTCCTAAGGTTAAACTTGATAAGTGAAAGGAACTATGGACAGAAATGAGCTTACTTGCAATAATGCCCTCTAATGTGTTTAACCCTTTGCACAAATGTTGTCAGGGAGTGAAGAGATGGAGGGAGGAAGAATACGCTTCACAAATACTTCATCAAGATGATTTCATTTGATCTTCCTAACAACCTTGGGAGGCAGGCAGGGCAGGCACTTATTACTCCCATTTACAGATGACAAAAGTAAACTTCAAAAAGGTTTAAGCGACTTGCCCAGCCTATATCACATGACTAGCAAATATCAGCCCAGACCTGTATTAAGGTCTTGCCTCTTCCAACCCCAAGTCTGTCTCTATCTCCGTATGTTTCTGTCGACATACAAGGAGTAACCTCCTAGAGATTCAGCACTTCAAAGGGAGAGTAGAGCTCTGACTTCTGGAACACCATCTCCCTTCAGCTACCAAGCTAGAAAGTCATCTTCAGTCTTCCCAAGAAAAAACAGTGCCTTTCTCTTCTACATGCCACTCTTAATAACTACTTTCCAAAATAATTTCCAACAGTTCCTGTTTTAAAAAAGACTTACTCATAAGACACTGAGAGTTCAAAAAGTTTGCATCAGCATATGATTTTCTCAATAAAGTTCAGGGCTGATGCAACATTTCTCAGTCAAACTTTACAGCTAAAATGACAAGAACACAGAACAGTCAAAAAATTATGCAAGAGAATGCTACAGTTTTTTACTCTACCACATCTGCCTCTATGGGTCTCCTGTGAGTCACTGTCTTTTGTGTTCAGTCATCACTATAAGAACTGCCATTTTCTACCATAAATTATTTTATTTTTTAAAGAAAAGATCTGCAGGGCCAGGTGTGGTGGCTCACGTCTGTATACCAGCACTTTGTGGGGTTGAGGCAGGAGAACGGACTGAGCCCAGGCGTTCCAGACCAGCTTGGACAACATGGTGAGACGCTGTCTCTACACACACACACACACACACACACACAGAAAAGAACTACAATAAAAACAGAATCCTATTACATCTTTTGCCACCTAGCTAAAGTATTGATCTCTAAGTTATTTTTTCAATGTTCACAATTACCTTTTTACACAAACAGAAAAAGAGGCATAGTAAGGTTGAAGTTGGATTATTTAGTCATTTGATAAACACATTTGAAATCCTATCAAAAACCAGGAAATGAGACCCCAAAGTGAGGGAGAAATGCCCCTCCTCTTGTAGCCTGGTGGAGACAAAAAAGAAAGAAGTAATTATAGGACAAACTAATCAAGATTAAGGTGTGGGTAATCTGCAGCTGGGGCTGCAGAAATCATGGAATGCTTATGAGTATTTATAAACATCTATCTCTTTACTTTCAATACAAAATAAACCTAAAAGACTCGACTCTATTCCCTGAAAGGTTATAAGACTTACTTGCCAATAGTCAAATCAAAAATCAAATTTAATAACTGAATTACTCTTGACTCCCCATCCTAAATTTCAACCCTTAAGCCATACTCCCTTTAGGCACAAATGATAGCAAGTTTAACAAATTCTGTCCTATATGTGCCTTCTCACATGTCTACAGAATAGGATTAAAGATACGCAGAGTGAAATAAATAGTACTTTTTAAAAGATAATAATTTTCTTAACTGGAAGTGAATGCTTTGAACAATTCAAGCCCTACAAAGCATGGCTGTCAGAAGAGGAAACTGAGGTTCAAAAAAGTCTCACTTTAATACAACAGAATGAAAGGTCTCTTTGAAGTCATCAGAAGAGCTTGAAGGAAAAGAGAAACAGAAGGCTATTGTGAGCTTTAGCCGCCACATGATGACCCCCCAAGCACACTGCAATGGTAAACAAACAAGCCTCTGAGTCTGAATCTGATTCGGTGGCCTGACAAAACATCACAATTGAAGGAATTTCTCTCCTCATTCATTACTTTTCCAAAAAAGTCCCACTAGCTGGAGCTCCAGGTTTCTTGCTGGTTCCTGGATTTATTGCTTGGAAATTATAATGCATAGTGTGCCTTTCAAAAAAAAGGTACAAGCAAATGAAAACAACCACAGTTTTAAAGCCCCATAAAAGACAACGCATGTAGCAGAAATGAACTCTGCCAGCGTTTACTATGAGGACCTATTACTCCTTTATGCTACTCGAGTGGATTTTAAACTCAAATGAATGCTACCACTGCCCACTAAACAGCAAGTTAGTGAAGCACATTCATACACCTGCTTAACAGCCCCGCTGACTTCCCCACTACTTCCCGGGGCCAGGGCCAAGCAGCTGACCTGGAAACGCGGCTGTAGACCCCAGCCACTTGCACTCTGCTGTCCCAACAAGTAGGCTCTGAAGTCACACTTCATTTGGCCCGGCACACCCTCATCCCCATCACCCAGACCCTCAGCTGCAAGGAGGAAATTCCACGGCCTCAAAAAGGAAAAGGCTGGAAGCGGGCAGAAGTGGATGGTCCCGAGCGGTCTCGTTCCTGCTTCCCTGGTCCAAGGTGAGCCCGAGGCTCCCGCACCCCCAACTCGGAGTCGCTTTCCTGGTCGCCGCCAAGCTCCTTCCACCCCGCGGCGCCGGGGGCTGCGGTCCCCATCCTCGGCCCCTCCGGGCCTCAGCGTTCGCCTGGGCCCCGGGGGCCCTGACCCAGACCCAGCGGCGCGCCACAGCCTTCTCGGCCAGGGCCGCCCACCCCGTGGCCCGGTCCTCGTCAGACGACCCTGCCTAGCCCTCGCCAGGCAGCCCGCAGCCCCCTCGCGGCCCGGGGCCGCCCCCCGCCGCCCGCCCGCCCGCCCGCTGGGCCGCGCACCGTGTGGGACTGCAGGCTCTGGCTCGCCTCGATGGCTGCTGTCAGCGGCACCGTGTCGTCCAGCAGCACCTTGCCGGCTGGCGGCTTCTCCATGAAGGCCATCCCGGGACGCCCGGCCGCCGCCGCCTAGGGACGCGAGGCAGGAACCTGAGGCGCCGACTCCCGCCGCCCGCCCGGCTCCACCGTTCCGCTGTCAACACGCGCCGCCCCACGCGCCGCCGGGCCCGCGAGGTCCTAGCGCCGCCCTCCCCGTTGCCGCCGCCCCGGAGTCCTAGCGCCGACCTAGCGGAGTACGTGTGGGGGCCGCCAGGACTGCCTCCCGCTGGCCCGCCCCTCCGCCCTGCGGCTGCCATGGGCTCGCGCTTCCCAGCTCCTCGCAGCCGCACCGCAGACCCCGTGCCCTTAGCTCCGGGCTTTGGACCAGTGAACACCACCCTAAGCCATCACCACCAGTATCCTCAGATCCAGGGACGCCTGGTCCTGAGCCCTGGGATCCAGGAATCTTCAGGGCCAGATTTCCAAACCAGGCCTCTCAGAACTGGGCTTTTCTGGGACCGTACGTCTTGAAACCCTCAGAACTGGACCTCTCTCACCCCCGCAGGCCCAACGACCCTAAAACTCAGAAAAAGGGCCTTCAGGATGGGACCCCCAGTCTGAGCCCTGCAAACCCAGAGACTTTCTGAAACAAGCCCTTCCGATTGAGACTTCACAGGGACTCTTGAACGTGGCTCCTCAGGCCTGAACACCTAAGAGCTGGACCCCATAATTGGAGGTCTTGGACCCCAGAACCCTCAGACCCAAGCTCTAAGAACTGGAGACCCTATAAAATGGTCCAGAGACCCCCTAGCCTCTACTCTTGGCCCCTACTGCCTGCTCAACCACATCCCTTAGACTTGGGAGTTTTTCATCCCACCATATGGGCTAGAAGAAATTTAAACCAAGAGTCAAGTCAGAGAATCTTGGGATCCACTTCTCAGCCCTAAATCTGCCCACAGTCTGCCTGAACCCGAAGCCATAATCCTGGCACCACCTCATCCCCCCATCTCCATACACACCTAGAAATTTCACCCACACTGGCCTTTCCTAGGGCAGCATTCCAGGATAGTGAAGAGTTAAATTTAGAATCAGAGGACCATCATCTCCATGGCTCTGGCATTTACCAGCTGTGTGATCTTTAATAACTTACCCAACCTCTCTGAGTTCCAACTCCCCAATTTGCAAAGTGGAGATAATAATATTTGTATGAAAAGGTTAATACAAGGAACGCAGTAGACCGGGAAGGGGCTTGGCACATAATAAAAACTCAAACGGTGGTCAGGCATGATTGCTCACGCTTGCAATCCCAGCACTTTGGGAGGCCAAGGCGGGTGGATCACCTGAGGTCAGGAGTTTGAGACCAGCCTAGCCAACATGGCAAAACCCCCTCTACTAAAAATATAAAAATTAGCTGGGCGTGGTGGCACACGCTTGTAGACCCAGCTACTTTGGAGGCTGAGGCAGAAGAATTGCTTGAACGCAGGAGGGGGAGGATGCAGTGAGTCAAGATCGTACCACTACACTCCAGCCTGGGTGACAGAGTGAGACTCCGTCTCAGAAAACAAGCAGGCTGAGCACGGTGGCTCACCCCTGTAATCCCAGCACTTTGGGAGGCCGAGGCAGGCGGATCACGTGGTCAGGAGATGGAGACCATCCCGGCTAACAAGGTGAAACCCCGTCTCTACTAAAAATACAAAAAAAAATTAGCTGGGTGTGGTGGTGGGCGCCTGTAGTCCCAGCTACTCGGGAAACTGAGGCAGGAGAATGGCATGAACCCAGGAGGTGGAGCTTGCAGTGAGCCGAGATCACGCCACTGCACTCCAGCCTGGGGGACAGAGCGAGACTCTGTCTCAAAAAAAAAAAAAGACAACAACAACAAAAAACAAACCAAAAAAACCCCAAATAGACAAACAAAAACACCTCAAACCGTGGTCAGGCATGATGGCTCACCTTTGTAATTCCAGCACTTTGGGAGGCTGAGGAGAGTGGATGACTTGAGCCCAGGAGTTTAGCCTGGGCAATATGGTGAGACCTTATCTCTACAAAAAAATTTTAAAAATAGCTGGGCATGATGGCTCACACCTGTGGTCCCAACTATTCAGGAGGCTGAGGTAGGAGAATTTTTTGAGCACAGGAGGTTGAAGCCACAGTGAGCCATGATCATGCCACTTCACTCCAGCCTGGGCAACAGAGCAAGACCGTCTCCAGAAAAACAAACAAAACAAAGTCAGTATTAGTTTCCTCCTTCCCCTACAGCTCACAGAATGGAAGATTTCTAACTCTTAAATTGCCTCCACTAAATTTCTACATTTTGGATAAGGGAACAAAATTTCTTGGTAATTGCACCACCACCACCAAAATTTGATATCCCAGGAAAGACCCACATCATGTGTAAAGGGTCCCTTCTCCAGATCTCAAGCTTAATGGGATGGTTGGGCAGCCCCATGGAGTTAAGTGGCCATGACAGATTGGTCCCATGGGCCAAGATCCAATAGAGCAAGATGTGAAGAAGGAATCATGGAACTTCATGATTCAGCCCTAAAATAATCAGAACTCTCCCTGCATTCCATTTTTGTGCCAGTGTGTTTAAAAGCAGCAGTCTATTAAAGCAAATCCATATGTCATTTAGGGAGGATTCAACTTTTTACTTTCATTTCTTTGTTTTAAGGCAAATAGATTATTTCTCTGCCAGAGTCACAGAAACCAAATTTCAGCTATAATCATTACTCTTATCATGATGCGGACTGACCAAGAGAAGGCTCTTTTCTCTTACTGCAGGTGGGAGTATAAATTGGCCCAACCTTTCCGGAGGGCATTCATACATTTCATTCAACAATTATTTGCTAAGTACCTACTATGTAATAGGCCTAGTACTAGGAGCTAGAACAAATATGTATTAAGGGCTTTGAAAATGTTCTTATCCTATGACCAAGTAATTCTGCATCTAGGAGAGTATCGTAAGAAAATAATCAGAGATCAAATAAAAAAAAATAGCATGCAAGGATAAATGACTAACAGTTGGGTTTTGGACGAATCTTGGTACAATCATGAATTTTTGGCAATGTTAAAAATCAGGCCAGGCTAAGTGGTATATGCCTGTACTCCCAGGCACTCAGGAGGCTGAGGTGGGAGGATCACTTGAACCCGGAAGGTGGAGGCTGCAGTGAGCCGAGATTGTGTCACTGCATTCCAGCCTGGGCAACAGAGTGAAACCCTGTCTCAATAAATAAATAAATACATAAATAAATAAATAAATAAATAAATAAATAAATAAACAAACAAACAAAAAGTCACATAATTAAATAATATTTTATGATCTTGAGAAATGCTCTTGATATAATAGTAAATGAAAAAGCAATTTAGCATCTGTATAATCCGAACATATCTATAGGACAAACACCAGAAGGAAATATATCAAAATATGGGCTGAGTGCAGAGGTTCACACCTGTAATCCCAGCACTTTGAGAGGCCAAGGCGCGCAGATCACTTGAGGTCAGAAGTCCGAGACCAGCCTGGACAACATAGGGAAACCCTGTCTCTACTTTTAGAGAAAAATTAGCCAGAACATGGTGGCACACACCTGTAATCCCAGCTACTCAGGAAGTTGAGGCAGGAGAATCATTTAAACCCAAGAGGTGGAAGTTGCAGTGAGCCGATATCGTACCACTGCACTCCAGTCTCGGTGACAGAGTGAGACTCCGTCTCAAAAATAAATAAATAAATATGAACAGTGGGCCTCTAAGAAGCAGAATCATGATGATTTCTTCTATATGCTTTTCTGTATTTAACTTGTATGATTGGGGGGAAAAATGTTAGACAACTGGAGTCCAGTGCTCTGACAACTGCTTCTGTAAGATAAAGTCATGATGGTAACAGGAAGAAGGCTTCTTTGGGGTTTAGCTTCATTTTCTCTGTAGTCCATCCAGACACACAGTCCAAATGCTTTTGTAAGAGAAACCAACTTGTCCATAGTTCATAACTTACAAGAAATTTCACATGCTCTGAAAAATGCATTTTGCATACTTTTACAAATTAGATTTTTTTCATTTAAGATTATGTGATTGGCGGATGACAATCTTCATGCGTATGTTTTTGATAAATGATCACAGTAGTGATTTTTTTTCTTTCAAAGTCAGTAAGTGGTACATGAAGACTTTCGATATTGCAGGTCCTGTAGAGGACAAAATGGAAAAGAAGCAGACTCCTTTTCATCCAATAATTTTTAAGGAGGATAGGAAAGTTTGTCACAGAAACAGTGACTCCAAGACAGCCTGTATTGGGTCCTGAAATTGAGGCACTGGGTACCATGAGAAGATAAGAAAGAAAAGAGTCATGACACTAGACTGGGTTATGGGGCAACTGAGGAAGAACTGAGGTTTGAGAGGGGCCTTTAAGGATGGATGAGATTTGGATAGCAGGATATGGAGAAAGAACATTTCACTCAATCTTTTTTTTTCCAAAACGGAGTCTTGCTCTGTTGCCCAGGCTGGAGTGCAGTGGCACAATCTCGGCTCACTGCAACCTCCACCTCCCCGATTCAGGCAATTCCCCTGCCTCAGCCTCCCGAGTAGCTGGGATTACAGGTGCCTGCCACCATGCCTGGCTAATTTTTGTATTTTTAGTAGAGACAGGGTTTCACCATGTTGTTCAGGCTGGTCTCGAACTCCTGACCTCGTGATTTGCCTGTCTCGGCCTCCCAAAGTGCTGGGATTATAGGCATGAGCCACTGCACCCGGCCCATTTCACTCAATCTTTTAGCAAACCCCTTACAGAACACTAGATACCAGACACTATGTCAGGCACAGGGGAGTTAAAACAAACAGGACAGATGTCATCTGCTATCAAGCTGCTTACCTACATGAATGAGAAAAACCGTGAGTCTGAGCTCAGTGGCTCACCCCTGTAATCTCAGCACTTTGGGAGGCTGAGGCAGGCGGATGGCTTGAGGCCAGGAGTTCAAGATCAGCCTGGGCAACATAGCAAGACCCTATCTCTACAAAAAATAAAGGCCAGGCATGGTGGCTCACGCCTGTAATCCCAGCACTTTGGGAGGCTGAGATGGGTGGATCACTTAAGGTCAGGAATTCAAGACCAGCCTGGCCAACATGGCAAAACCACTAAAAGTACAAAAATTAGCCAGGTGTGGTGATGCACCCCTGTTATCCCAGCTACTCAGGAGGCTGAGGCAGGAGAATCGCTTGAACTCGGGAGGTGGAGGTTGTAGTGAGCCAAGATTGTGCCATTGCACTCCAGCCTGGGCGACAGAGCAAGACTCTGGCTCAAAAAAGAAAAAAGAAAAGAAAAGAAAAGAAAAAAAGAAAAGAAAAGAAAAGAGAAAGAAAAGAAAGAAAGAGAAAAAAAAATTAGCCGGGCATGATGGTGCATGCCTGTAGTCCCAGCTATTCAAGAGGCTGAGGTGGAAGGATAGCTTGAGCCTAGGAAGGTTGAAGCTGCAGTGAGCCGTGATGGTACAACTGTACTCCAGCCTGGGCAACAGAGTGAGAACCTGTACCCACCACTCCCCACCCCTGCTA
>NC_045435.1:78090764-78112031 GCF_002776525.5 Piliocolobus tephrosceles
AAAGAAAAGAAAACAATGTGGATGTGCAGTGACAGGCTAGTTCAGGGGTTTACGGAAGTCTTGGGCACTGCAAAGCCATGTAGGCTGCAGGACTGGAGAGTAGGATGTGTGAAGGGCTGGGGAGGAGATGGCTCAACAGGAAAGGTGGGGAAAGGAACCCTTCCGCACCCTTCTATTCCCAGCTCTGTTACACCAGCAACTGACAGTTAAGGATGTTTGCAAGGGAACAGATACTTCCCTTGGAGGAGCCCCTCTGAGATCACAGTAACCACTGACAAACACATCTGGCCTGGGCTCCGCTGCTTCAAGGATGGGAACATGAATAACACGCAGATAAAAGTAATCAGGGGATCGGGAGCAGTGGCTCAAGCCTGTAATCCCAGCACTTTAGGAGGCCTGGGAGGTGGCGGATCCGAGGTGGCGGATCACCTGAGGTCGAGAGTTCGAGACCAGTCTGACCTACATGGAGAAACCCTGTCTCTACTAAAATTACAAAATTAGCAAGGCACGGTGGCGCATGCCTATAACCCCAGCTACTCGGGAGGCTGAGGCAGAAGAATTGCTTGAACCCGGGAGGCAGAGGTTGCGTGAGCCGAGATCATGCTATTGCACTCCAGTATGGGTAACAAGAGCAAAACTCCGTTTCAAAAAAAAAAAAAAAAGGCCTGGTGCGGTGGCTCATGCCTGTAATCCCAGGACTTTGGGAGGCCAAGGCAAGCAGATCACAAGGTCAGGAGTTCGAGACCAGCCTGCTGGCCAATATGGTCAAACTCCATCTCTACTAAAAATACAAAAATTAGCCAGGCGTGGTGGCACGTGCCTATAATCCCAGCTACTCAGGAGGCTGAGGCAGAAGAAACGCTTGAACCCAGGAGGCGGAGGTTGTAGCGAGCCGAGACCATGCCACTGCACTCCACCCTGGGCGACAGAGCAAGACTCTATCTCAAAAATAAATAAATAAATAAATAATTTAAAAAGTAGTGAATGAGTGATGAGAATGAGAAGAGGGAGATAAGTGAGGAAGTCGGGAGGGAGAGGGGAAAGCAGGCAGATAGGTAAGGAGAGAAAAAAAGACAGATTGTGACATTCAAAAACTAGGCAAAAAGCTGCCCTCATAAGCCTGAGGAAGAAGCTGGAGTGTTGGTCATGGTTAAGGGCCTAAGCTCCCAGGCAACTTTGTGGGTTCATACCGGCTCAACAGCTCACTGGCAGCCTGACCTCTCTTTGCTTCAGCTCCTCATCTGCAGAATGAAGATAATGATAGCCTCCACCCTGTGGGATCATTGCGAGGACTGGATGAGCTCACGTAAGCAATGACCTGGAAGACAGGCTGGTAGGGAGAATGCAGGGTATTAGCTCTTATGTTATAAAGGAAATCAGGGTCGGGTGTGGGGGCTTGTCTCTTTAGGATTCCTGGGTCTCTTTGGGGACAGTTCCTGGCACAGAGTTTGTGCTCAGTAAATATTTGTCAAATAGATGTGTGAACAAAACAAAAGAAGGAGGCAGGGCATAGTGGCTCACACCTATAATCCTAGCACCTTGGGAGACTGAAACGGGAGGATGGCTTGAGGCCAGGAATTCAAGACCAGGTGGGGCAACACAGTGAGACCCTGTCTCTACAAAATTTTTAAAAATTTGCTAGGTGTGGTGGTACATGCCTGTAGTCCTAGCTACTCAGAAGGCTGAGGTGGGAGGATCTCTTGAGCCCAGCTGAGGTGGCAGTGACCCATGATTGTGCCACTGCCCTACAGCCTGGGCAACCAAGCAAGACTGTCTCTAAAAAAAATATATAAAAATTAAAAGTAAAGGAAATCAGCAGGTGAACCGTACAGGGAGAGAAAAGTTGTTCAACGGAAAGGTATTCAAATAGTTTTCTCCCTGGAAAGGAAGAGAACAGAAAAGGAATTAGAATTGAAGGTCAGAGTTGCAAAGGTCATAAAATAACAGCCCTATCTAGTTTTCCTTACTAAGGAAAGGAAACTGAACGTGAGAAATCAGGTATTTGATGAAATGAAACCAGAGACAAGCTCTCAGTCTAGCCTCTCCCTTTCTCTGTGAATTCTTCTGGGAAGTGAGCCCCTTAAAATAAATATTGTGGTAAGCCTCATGATTTATTTTTATCTACCCAAATTGGTGTCTTATTAGTGATCCTCTGAGGATACTGGACTTAAACTGGATCCATGATCCATGGGGAACTGGGTTTCAAACCCCAGGAGAGCCTTAATATCCATTTGGCATTTGAAATGGCTAAGACCTAGCTGGGCATGGTGGCTCACGCCTATAATCCCAGCACTTTGGGAGGCCAAGACAGGCAGATCGCTTGAGCCCAGGAGTTTGAGACCAGCCTAGGCAACATAGTGAGATTCCCGTCTCTACAAAAAGTCATAAAATTAGCCGGGCATGGTGGCATGTGACTGTGATCCCAGCTACTCAGGAAGCTGAGGTAGGAGGATCACATGAGCACACGGAGGTCGAGGCTGCAGTAAGCTGTGATCCCACCACTCCACTCCAGCCCGAGTGACAGAGCCAGACCCTGTCTCAAAAAAAAGAAAAGAAATGGCTCAGGTTGAACATAGGGAAACACCCCCAAGGCTGGAGCTGATCTAATTTAAATCGGTTTTGTTTCTATAGTCTCAAGGCTGCCTAAGGCTAATGAGGAATGAGGGAACCTCAGCTTTTGCCACACACACAACTACTCGGGGCTAGCAAAAAAAAAAAAAAAAAAATAATATATATATATATATATACACACACACACACACACACACATATATATACATGTATGTGTGTATATATATATATATATATATATTTCCCCATTGCCAAATGTTTACCTATTGCCAAATGTTTACATGGCCCACAGGTTGTCTGTCTAACAACTTGATGTTCGCCCAGATTGACTGAAGATAATGAGTTTTAGCGAGGATGCTCCTTAGGCCTGGCAACTACTCTACAAAATCAGATCACAGAAGCTTGTGAAAAACTCAGTATTTCCTAAGTAGCATGGCCTCCCAACTCAAAGTGCTTTTATTTCTTTAAATATTCATGATCTGGATCTAAAACAACAAAACTCAACCCACAGTCATTCTTATTTCCTTTACTTGTTGATATTTTCCACCACATCACAGGGGACTGCTGCCCAGGGTTTATAAGAAGGTCATTTGAATTGCTTTATAGCTAAAAACCACCTTAGGGATTAACTGTGGGGCCTCCTATTAATCTTGTTGTATTTATGTGGTGTTAACATTGGTTCTGGGTTCCTTACGATTTTTGAATTTTTTTTTTTTTTTTGAGACAGAGTCTCACTCTGTTGCCCAGGCTGGAGTGCAGTGGCACAATCCCAGCTCACTGCAATGTCCGCCTCTCGGGTTCACGTCATTCTCCTGCCTCAGCCTCCGGAGTAGCTGGGACTACAGGCGCCCGCCACCTCACCCGGCTAGTTTATTTTTTGTATTTTTTAGTAGAGACGGGGTTTCACCGTGTTAGCCAGGATGGTCTCGATCTCCTGACCTCATGATCCACCCGCCTCGGCCTCCCAAAGTGCTGGGATTACAGGTGTGAGCCACTGCGCCCAGCCCGATTTTTGAATTTAAATGGTTTCTTCTGGTTGGTGATTCTGCTCCAACCCACAATTTCTCTGAAGATGCTGAGAATTAATTTATCTGCTGTGTTTGTAACCCAAAATAAAAGCAAAGATAAGCACAAAGGAGTTGAAACATCTGGACCCTGGAGATACCTATGGACCAAGACTAATTCAGCAGCACTCCCATTCTGCTCAGACAGAGCTAGATAATAAGCTATGCTGATGATACATGAGGCATTCACAGTGGCACAGTTGCTCAGAGTGACAGTCATCCTTTGGTAGAAAATGTTTTAATATAAAAACTTAATAGATGTCATGGCAATTTTCTTTGGGAATAAATTGGTCTCTGAATCATACTCTAAAAACATAAAGGAAAAATAACTAATAATTCAGCATAAAATGAAAACCTGTGGTTGCCTAAGAGGTATCAGTGTGCATTTAGCAATTTCTTCTTTTTCTAGGTGAATATGCATGTCAGGTCCACAAGATAAATGGTGGCTGTTGCCAGGCTTTCTTCCCATTGCTACTCGAGATTTGCTCCTCAGAAAAAGAAATAAGTGGCATTTCACCAATATGGAAATGTTTCTAATAGAATATAAAAATCCATTAAGCAATTTTCCAGTACATTAGGCTAAAAGTGCTTAAAACGAGTATCTCTGTAACAATTAAACATCACATAATTTGCAGTCGCATAAACCCCTATGTAGAAAGTGCTAGAACAACTTGGCCTATTTTAGTCATTACTTTTGTACTCGCTTCCACATGTGACCTGGTACAGTCAAGGCCACTTCTCAACTATCTGGGAGAGGATTTCCTAATTTGAGGATCACTCAAGCTTTCATTAAGAGTCATTCTTTCGAGCAGTTTGTATAGACTCAGAATGAGAAAGCCAAGCAACCAGTTTTCCTGATAGCCAGCTTTAACAAAACATGTGTGGTTTGAGAATCTTTACTCTAGATAAAAATGACAAGTTATTATTTAAACAGAATTACTGATAACTTCTTGTCTACTTCTCTGTTTCCAACCTTTATTGATTTACAGATTTCAAAGACCGTGACTCTTAGGGAGCATAAAAATGTGGAAATCTGTATGCAGAGGCTCATTCCAGCATTTTGGGAGGCCAAGGCAAGAGTATCGCTTTGAGACCAGGAGTTCGAGACCACCTGGGCAACACAGTGAGACCCGCATTTCTACAAAAAATGTTCTACAAAAAATGTTTCTACATACATTTTAAAAAAGTGAACATGAAGGCCGAGCACAGTGGCTCATGCCTGTAATCCCAGCACTTTTGGGAAGCCAAGGTGGGAGGACTGCTTGAGCCCAGGAGTTTCAGACTAGCCTGGGCAACAAAGTGAAACCTCATCTCTGCAAAAAAATCAAAAAATAAGCCAGACACGGTGCTGTGTGCCTCTGTTCTCTGCTATATAGAAGGCCGAGACAGGATTGTGTAAGTCCAGGATGTGCTGCAGTGATTGCACCACTGCAACTCCAGCCTGGGAGACAGAGTGAGACTCTCTCTCAGAAAACAAACAAAAAAACCAGTGGAAATGCTCACATTGAGAAGTTACTTTTTTTTTGAGACAGAGTCATGCACTGTTGCCCAGGCTGGAGTGCAGCTGTGCGATCTTGGCTCACTGCAAGCTCTGCCTCCCGGGTTCACGCCATTCTCCTGCCTCAGCCTCCCAAGTAGCTGGGATTATAAGCACCTGCCACCACGCCCGGCTAATTTTTTGTACTTTCAGTAGAGACGGGGTTTCACGGTGTTAGCCAGGATGATCTCGATCTCCTGACCTCGTGATCCACCTGCCTCGGCCTCCCAAAGTGCTGGGATTACAGGAGTTATAGCAGGATGAGCCACAGACAAAACCTCTCAGACACCAAGTTGTAGAAGGAAGGGCTTTATTCAGGTGGGAGCATCACCAAGCTACTGCCTTAAAATCCAAGCTCCCTTGAGTGCACAATTTCTGTCCCTTTTAAGGACTCACAACACTAAAGATTTCACATGAAAGGGTCGTGATTGATTTGAGCAAGCAAGGGGTACGTGACAGGGTTTGCATGCACGGTGGTCAGAGAGAAACAAAACAGGACTGGGAGTTTCACTACGTTCTTTTATACAATGCCTGGAATCTATGAATAATATCAGTTTCTAAGTTATGAGTTGATTTTTAACTACTGGGTTTAGGCCAGGCAGGTCCAGGCCTGGTTCTGGGTCTGGCACCATGCTGCCTGTCCTTGGTTTTACTTCCTTGTTTTTTTCTTAGAACAGATACTGAGTATAAAACAATATAAAACAATATGAGAAGATCTCTCTCTTTCCTCATTCCCCCCTTTTGAGACTCTCACTTTTTATTAGTGGGAGTTCTCACTCTTATTTTTCCTACTTATGTCTTTTTATGCAATAGATTGATAGTGATTCATGTAGTATACTTGTGCTGAAGCATTTTGATGAACTAAGGTAGCAATGAAGCTCTTTTATCATTTGAAGAAGTACAGATAGCAAACAAGGGAGCAGTAAGCAGGTTCTTCTTATTATTATAACTTTTATTATAAGAATTTTAAATCCTCCTAGTGATGGGAACTAATTTTTAAACATGGGTTCAGGGTCTGAGGGGTTTGTGATTACCAATTCTAAAGGGTTGCAGCTCCCACTCATGCAGGAGGGGCTGACTTTTCCTTTCTGGAGCCAAATAGGATCTTTTTTATTTTATATATATATATTTTAAGTAGCCCAAATGACGCAAGACCAGTATTGACACATCTCACATAAAGTTGATTCTTGACAGATATACTTATTTTTTTGCTGTGTAACTTTTTTCTTAATCTAGAGAACTGCATCCCATTCCATGCTGCTTACTATTAACAGCAGTATCTGTGTTAAATTTTAAGGTTACATTTTTGGGGATCCCTCTTTCTTCTGTTCTAGCTATTACTTTACTTGTGTCACTTAGAAAAGGACCAGTCCTTAGTCTTATTTTAAAAACTGTGATCATGGGAGGCTTAAAATGAGTCATAACACACATCAGGTTGGTTATTTCCTGGGCCACATACCTTGGATAGAATATCATTATACAAACAAGTTTCTTTTAGAGTCCTGGTACACTTATAATAACTATAAAATAATAGGACTGTAGCAACCTTTTGTCCTACCTCAGTGACTTGATATATACACTGGAACAGCCCTCAGTCTTAGGAAGGTCAGTTGAAGTCCTTACAGTACAAGTCCAAATTTTAAGGAAAATGAGTCCCACGATGAGTTTCCTCATGCTTCGGCCGTGTGTGGATCAGTCAGCTTCTGGGTATGACTGGAGCAGGGCTTGTCTTTTTCAGAGTTACTTTGCAGGGGTTAGCAAAGCTGCTCCCATCCACGTACAGCTCCCAATCTACAGATGTTTAAGGATGGTCTCAGAGGTTAGGCCCACTAGAATAAACTGAGTCCAATACTTTTACACAGTTATGTTTAACTGGGCTCTTTGATGCCAGGAGCAAGGTGGCAGGTTTACGGTGTTGTAAACTTTACTGGTTATGCGGAGATTTTTTACAGAGCAAGCTTTGGTATCTAGATAGTCTAGCATTTATTAGCTAATGGTGTCCTTTGGTATTTATTAAAATCACAACAGCATGGGGAGACTTTATGTTTAGGTTTTGCGTAAGAGTTAGCTTATCTGGTTCTTGTGCTAATTGGGCCATTGCTGCCAGGGCTCTTGGACATGGGGACCAGTCTTCGGAAACCCTGTCTAGCTGTTTTGAGAGATGGGCCGCTGGCCTTGGCCAGGGCCCTACAGTCTGTGTTAAAACTCCAACTGCCATTTTTTTTTTTTTTGACATACAGAGTGTAAAGAGTTTTGTCAGGTCAAGTAGCCTCAGGGCTGGGGCCGACATGAGTTTTTCTTTTTAACTCATGAAAAGCTTGTTGCTGCTGGTTGTAATAGATGTAGTTTATCTAATTTATATTTTTATTGACTGTCATTTACTAAAATATTGATTTAAATCCTGTAACTATTTGATTTCAAGCTTTAAATTGATCTGGTATTTCTTGTGGTTAATTTCAAGGTTAAATTGATCTGGTGTTTCTCCAATTGCATCTAAATAGATGTGAGAGTTGAAAGACCTATAAGGGGCTTCTCTCACTTTACGATGTCTTCTTCTTCTTCTTCTTCTTCTTCTTATTATTATTATTATTTTCTGGTTGATGAAATGCCAGGGTGAAAGGGATAGCCAAATGGACTATAAAGCACAAGTGTCACTCTAGTTATCTGGCAGAGTGCCCAGTAAAGGTCCACCACAATACCACCACACATCTGCTTGGGGATGCACAAGGGCTGACTGACTGATAAGCTCTTAAAAATTCTTAAGCTCACTGCATCCCTTCAGGTCTCCAAGGAATACTAAGTCTCCTCCTTGCCGTGAGAGACACGAAGTGAACTTAGTTTTGGGAGATGGAAGCTGGATGGCCCTCGGGGACCTACCTGCAGGGACTTTGGGATATAGCAGAGAGAGCTTGGCATGACTTATTATTCCAGGCTGTAGAATCCTGGAAAAGAGCTACCATGTAGCCCATGCCTGGTTGACTGGAGGACCACCTTAGTGGAAGGGTGACAATCAGGGCCTCTGGCCTACCATGTGTACAAGCATAACAATTGCTTTTGTTTAACGTGCAGATGGAATATTTGATCCATTTCAACCAGGCATTTACACCTTGGTATGCTGTCTTAATTGCCAAAGTTTGTTTTAAGTCTTTAACTTCTATGATCTTCTAGTAAAATGAATGTTTTCTTTAGCACCTGTTTTTACTAGTTTTTAGACCAAAAAAAAGCTAACCACCATTTTATATTTAACAATGCTTTTTGTATGATTT
The DNA here is from genome assembly GCF_002776525.5 of Piliocolobus tephrosceles. Lineage (NCBI taxonomy): Eukaryota > Metazoa > Chordata > Mammalia > Primates > Cercopithecidae > Piliocolobus > Piliocolobus tephrosceles. The sequence continues at coordinate 78,099,203 of NC_045435.1, forward strand.
TTATACCAGATAAGCTAAATTTTACCTTTATATTAGTGTGCTATTAATTTTAATAAAACCCTGTAGACATATTTATCCAATTTTTCATGTTTGACCATAAGGTAAGATTTTATAGACTCTTTTTAACTTTTTATAATTTTCGTTAAAGAGCAGGTTGATGTTTTAAGAAAAACCTGTTGCATTTTAAATGTCCAGTTCACAGAAAAACTGGATGATACCTTTTAAACTCTAGCTATTATGTTTACACACAGAATTTTCTTTACAATTAACGTTTTAAAACTTGCCCAAACTTTCAAAACAATAATTTTTTGACCTTTTAACGTAGGTAAAAATCCACATTCTTATGCCTCTTTATAATCTTTTTACTAAAGGTGTATTTTACTTTTTTTTTTTTTGAGACAAGAGTCTCGCTCTGTCGCCCAGACTGGAGTGCAGTGGCCGGATCTCAGCTCACTGCAAGCTCCGCCTCCCGGGTTTACGCCATTCTCCTGCCTCAGCCTCCCGAGTAGCTGGGACTACAGGCGCCCGCCACCTCGCCCGGCTAGTTTTTTCTGTATTTTTTAGTAGAGACGGGGTTTCACTGTGTTAGCCAGGATGGTCTCGATCTCCTGACCTCATGATCCACCCGTCTCGGCCTCCCAAAGTGCTGGGATTACAGGCTTGAGCCACTGCGCCCAGCCTATTTTACTTTTTTATACACTTTGCACACAAACTCTTTTTTCCAATAGTACTCAGGAGGCCATATTACTTTTAAATTATACAACATTTTTTGCATAAAAATTTTTTTATAACATTTTTTTCTTTTACGACTTTCGCAATTTTTTTTGACATGTCTCAACTTTCTGACTTATTACAAACTTTTTTTAAAAAATAACCAGTTAATTTATTTCAGGACAAGAATTTATCATATAACATTCTTTTTATGTAAATTCTGCCTCCCCCCTTTTTTCCTTTCTTGAAAGTTTTCAACATAGTTCTCAGTGGGGTGGGCTTATTTTGCACCTGACCCATGTTTTCTCAAGACAAAATACCACACTCACACCACACACATTCACCACAAAACACAGAACGGGTAAAGAGGGTACACACACACACACTTTTATCATTTATACCAAACCAAAATCAGAATACCACGAAATTCAAAATCCGAGTACCAAGAAATTTAAGCCAAGTCAAAACCAAAACCAAAGTATCCAGCAATTTAAGTCAAGACAAAACCAGAACAAAAGTGCCAATACAGGCATACCATGGGTGATCAAGCCACGCTTCCACTCAAATGGAGTGGGGCAAGTTCCAAAGACTAGTCTTACCAAGTTTCAGATGTCCGGACTCCAAGTGCCAGTTCCTTCCCGGTATTCAGCCACTGTGTTCATCCTCTGTGGGGGCCTCCTACGCACTGCTCTGATGAGGCGTTTTACCGGGACAACTGCCTACCTGGGAGCACTCTTTGGCTCACGTCACTCAGGCTGGCCAGAGTCCCCTGCAGGGATGCTCCACAGGGCAGGCCTAAGCCTCCTAACAGGCTGCCTCGGCTGTCCAACAGTTACCTCACTTCCCGGTCAGGGAACCAAAAACTGTAGCGGGACGAGCCACAGACAAAACCTCTCAGACACCAAGTTGTAGAAGGAAGGGCTTTATTCAGCTGGGAGCATCGCCAAGCTACTGCCTTAAAATCCAAGCTCCCTGAGTGCACAATTTCTGTCCCTTTTAAGGGCTCACAACACTAAAGATTTCACATGAAAGGGTCGTGATTGATTTGAGCAAGCAAGGGGTACGTGACAGGGTTTGCATGCACTCGTGGTCAGAGAGAAACAAAACAGGACTGGGAGTTTCACTATGTTCTTTTATACAATGCCTAGAATCTATGAATAATATCGGTTTCTAAGTTATGAGTTGATTTTTAACTACTCGGTTTAGGTCAGGCAGGCCCAGGCCTGGTTGTGGGCCTGGCACTGGGCTGCCTGTCTTTGGTTTTACTTCCTTGTTTTTTTCTTAAAACAGGTACTGAGTTTAAAACAATATAAAACAATATGAGAGGGTCTCTCTCCTCAGCGTTGAGCCACAGCACCCTGGGGCTACTTTTGAAAGTTACACAGTATAAATCAACTATCATTCAGATCTGACATCCCTTCTATTTTTCATCTTTAACCCTTTAAGCAATTCTTCGGTGAAGACAAATAATCACTGAATGTTGGCTTAGAAAAAGGGTAGGTGATATGCATGGGTGGAAGACTTTCAACTAATAGTATTAGGAAAATGCTACAACTCTAGCAGGGAATAAGATCTAGAACATTCTGAAAGCAAAAAGATTGCTATAGAATGATTCCCATTATTTTAATGCCACATAAGATGCTATTATAGAAACTGACAGTGCTCCAGTTTCAGCAATGCCAATGAAGGAAATAAAAATATTTCACCCCAAAATATATTTGTCATATTTTCAGATGGCTGTTCAAGAGAGCCAACAGAAGTAGCCCTGCAAAGCTATCTTTTGTGGGGGAAACTTGTATTTGCAGAGAATCTGCTTGATGCAGCCTGGCTTTCCCTTGTCTGGATCTTGGGAAGATTAACTTAGTCTGACACTTTAAAGGTCTGAAACATGCTGGGACATGGCTCACACCTGTAATCCCAGCACTTTGGGAGGCCAGATCACCTGAGGTCAGGAGTTCGAGGCCAGCCTGGCCAACATGGTGATATCCCGTCTCTACTAAAAATGGAAACTTAGCTTGGCATGGTGGCGTGCGCCTGTAATCCCAGCTACTGGGGAGGCTGAGGCAAGAGAATCACTTGAACCTGGGAGGCGGAGGCTGCAGTGAGCCAAGATCGTGCCATTGCAATCCTGCCTGAGAAATAAGAGCAAGACTCCATCTCAAACAACAAAAAAGGTCTAAAACATTCATCATCCATTCTTTTGAGGGTTGCCACCTGTGGAGCTTCATTTATGTAATAAGACCACCTTTGCCAGCCAGGCTTCTTCTTCTCCTGCTCCCAGAAACTGTTATGCCACCGATCTGAGCCCACTCTTCCTGTAACCTTAAGGTGGTATTTAAGCTTGTAAACCCTATTGTGTAGGGGTTTTGGGGGGATAGTCACTCTGTGGCTCTCCCCTTCATGCAAGCTAATATATTGGTATGCCTTTTCTCCAATTAATCTGCCTTTACTCAGTTGATTTTTCAGAGTGAACCTTCAGAGGGCAAAAGGGAAGTTTCCCTTTGGCCCCTACAGGAACCTAAGACCCACAGAGTGATGGAAAAAGGAAAGGCTTTGGAGCCAGGCAGGTCCAAGTTTGAATCCCAGCTGTACCGCTTATTCACTGAACAACCTTGGGCAAGTCACAGTTATCCTACTTAAAAACAGGATAACATTAACTTCACAAAGTTGTTTCAAGGATTAGCATTAATGTAGAAAATCAACTCATCAGGCACTGAAAAAATGGTGGCTATCAGTATCAATGATCACATCCCGATCCAGTTACAGACATCACTTTAAGACTGCTGCTACATCCCAGAAAATAAGTTCTGCAGGAGCAAGCAGGTTTGGCCTCAAGTCCATATATTTTTGCCTCATGTTTCCCATTGTGTTTTGCCATTTGAACACATTTTCAGCACGTCTAGTGATTCACCTATAAAAATCTTCTTTAGATGGACCTCAGCCTGCATATACTGCACATTCTGAAACTCACGAGAACAGTATCCTTGCTCCTCACATTGATTTTGGTCTTGTCTTCCACCTTTGAAAACGAGAGTATGGTATAATACAATATTAAAGTTTTAAAGTACTAACTTTATACACAGCACTGCCCTCTAGTGACTAGAATAATCCATTTTTTTTTTTCTTTTTTTGAGACTGAGTCTGACTCCATCACCCAGGCTAAAGAGCAGTAGCACCATCTGGGATCAGTGCAACCTCCGCCTCCAAGTTCAAGTGATTCTCCTGTCTCAGCCTCCGAGTAGCACCACCACGCCCAGGTAATTTTTTTGTGTTCTTAGTAGAGATGGGGTTTCATCACGATGGCCAGGATGGTCTCAATCTCTTGACCTTGACCTTGTGATCCGCCTACCTCAGTCTCCCAAAGTGCTGAGATTACAGGCGTGAGCCACCACACCTGGCCTAGAATAATTATTTCTAGTCGTCTGTTCAGCTGCTCTCTGGGTAAAAATTTAAAATTCTGTCATAGATTGTCTTGAATGTATTGGCTGACATAAGATACATGGAAATCATAACTACAATGAGATACCACCTCATGCCCAATAGTAATTTGAAGAACAATTTGACAATTCTTTATATTAAAGTTACATGATCCAGCAATTCCACTCGTGGAATTTAAAACCTGTGCACATAAAAACCTCTTCTATAATGTTCCTAACATTAACAGTCAAAAAGCAAAAATAATCCAAATATCAACTGATGGATGGGTAAATACAATGGAATATTATTCAGCCATAAAATAAAATGTACTGATACATGCTGTAAAATGGATGAACCCTGAAAACATGCTATATCGAAGGAGCCAGTTCCCAAGGACCATATACTGTATGAACTTATATGAAATGTCCAGAATAGGGAAATTCACAGACACAGAAAGTAGACTGCTGACTCCCTAGGACTGGAGATAAATGGATTGACTGCTAATGGGGGATTCTTTTGGGGGATGAAAAATGCTAAAAAAAATTGATTTGGTGATGGTTGTACAACTGTGTAGATATTCTGAAAACCACTGAAATGTACACTTTAAAAAGGTGAATTTTGTGGTATGTGAATTACATTTCAACGTTATTAAAAAATGGAAACAAAAGTGTTGGCTGTGTTGGGATGGCCATTTAGTACTAATATGTTAGGTACATCTTCCCTTCAATATAACCTCCCTGGCCCCCAGCTCCCGAAGTCTTAAGAATTTGGCCTCCATAGTCTTCTTAATATTTTTTTATTTATTACAATTTTTTAAATTTTTTTTTTACTATAAGCATGTATTATTCATATAATGAGAGGTAGATCCAAATTTTCAAGGAATACTCTGAACTTTTAAAACAGGAACTGTACTTAAGAACACTAATAGAGGTTGCTTGATACCCTGAAAGACTGGGTCTGTTATGTTTAACTGTGGGGCCAGTCAGCTTCAAACTCAGGAAAACCTCTCACCTCAGTTGCAGGGTAAATAGGCAACAATAATTAGAAGCTACTGCTGAGAGACTGGGTCCTGTGCTTAACTCCATCTATCATTTCCACCAATTATCCCATGTGGCATGCGTTACCACCATTTTATAGATCAGAGAGTTTACATACCTGAGACCAAGGATGCACATACACCCCTCCCATGAAACCCAAGTCTCACTGAAGGTAGACCAAGATGCCACCTTGTGACTCAGATACTGAAGAACAGGGCCTAAAAATATTCAATGATAAAAAGTAGGTGTTCAAAGATGACCCAACTTCTATTTTCACCTTCAACAATTGTTACAGTTAAAATTCAGTGAGAAGCTGCTTCTACAAAGATATAGGTAGGGTTCTGTTATCCAAATGCAAATCTATCTAGGTCTGAATTCCTAAAAGTACAATCTCTCTCTTTTTTTTTCTGAGGTGGAGTTTTGCTCTGTCACCCAGGATGAAGTGCAATGGTATGATTTCGGCTCATGGCAACCTCCCAGGTTCAAGCGATTCTCCTGCTTTAGCCTCCCAAGTAGCTGGGATTACAGGTGCCCGCCACCACACCCAGTTAGTTTTTGTATTTTTAGTACAGATGGGGTTTCATATGTTGGCCAGGCTGATCTTGAACTCATGACCTCAAGTGATTCGCCTGCCTCGGCCCCCCAAAATGCCGGGATTACAGGCGTGAGCCGCCATGCCTGATTTAAAAGTAGAGTCTTCAAATAACCTTCCCAATACTTTTTTCTTTTTTGAGACAGGGTCTCGCTCTGTCACCCAGACTACAGTGCAGTGGTACGATCTCAGTCTCACCATAACCTCCAGCTCTCAGGCCCAAGCAATTCTCCCACCTCAGCCTCTCGAGCAGCTGGGTCTACAGGGCCAAGTCACCAAGCACAGATAGTTGTATTTTTTTTTTTTGGTAGTGATGGGGTTTTACCATGTTGGCCAGGATGGTCTTGGACTCCTGACCTCAAGTGATCCGCCTGCCACAGCCTCCCAAAGTGCCAGGATTATAGGCATGTGCCGCTGGGCCCAGCCCACTTCTTGAATTAAAAAGCAAAAAACAAAAAAGCCAGGCAGATAATGAAAATCCTGCATACACTCAAGTCTGCATAAAGCATAAGGCCAAACTGGAAAGTGGGCATTTGAACAACCCTCTACCCGCTCTCTTCCCCTAAGATGGGCTTCTGGGCCTATCAACCATTCTTTGGTGAAAAGCAGCAATCCATTTCCCCAGAGGCTCTTTAACTACAGCATTGGTGTTTGAGGTTGCATCTTTAAACACATATTTCAGGATTTGGGAGCTTCTGGAACCATAACTTTAACCCAGCCTTCCATAACAGTCTTTTTACTTTCTATTACAGAACATGACACTGCAATAATAGCAATGAACCGCTTCAGCTTTTTCACTTCTGCAGAAGCTAAAACAACTTCTCCAATATATAAAGGGGCTGGAAAGCTAATTTCCTGGGAAAGAAATACACAACCTGGCCCTGGCATTTTAGTTCCCAGGAGAGCTGAGATAAGTCCATTGATCAAAACTCCATGTACAATTGTATTTCCAAACTTGGTGTGTTTTGCAAAGTCTTCATTTAAATGCAAAGGATTGATATCCCCCGTTAATTCTGAGAAGGTAGCCACATCTGTCTGTGTGAAGGCCCTCCTAAGTTCAGCGCGGTCTCCAACTTTGATGTGCATATGCTGAAAGTGCTGCAGGGTCAGCACTGGCAGGTTCAGGCAGACTGTCCTCCGAAGCCCACCCCACCAAAAGCGATGACTGGAAATTAGTGGGAACATCTTCAGCACCCACAAATTTCATCAAGAGCTTTTAGCCTGCTTCAGTCTTCAAACATGCAGGCACCAAAAAATAAATATGAGAGTGGAGGAATGTTTCCAAAATGGAAGACTATTCATTCAATCCAATACTAGTTCCCTACTATTACCAGATAATGCAAGGAGAAATGGAGAAACCTACAAGAGAAAGAAAAAGGTTAAAGCATCGGGAGAAACTCGTAGTCACAGCTCAAAAAGAGCATACCAATATATAACACACAAGGCATTAAGTGTTAAATGAAAAATAAGCCTTAACCACAGGATTGCAAGTTTTATCCCAAAACATCTCCCACAGAATTTAAAATCTAAGTGCTCTGGCTCACATTTTTGGAAACAATCAAGTCCTTTATTTTCCCCTACTTAGATCATTTTAATCATATTACATTTATGCAAGCACAAAAATGAGTTGAGTATATTAAGAAGCAGTCGACCCACCACTCAATCTTGTTTGGAAATATGTGAAGGAATAGTCTTTACCTGAATCACCCGGAAAGCACATTTTTTGCCTTTATAGGATCCTAACAGGGTCAAAGAGCTCCACAATTTGACAAGACCACTGCAGAAATATCAAGAAAATACACACTGTGTCATAGGCAGAGAACAAAATGAACCTCAACTAAGATTTCTAAAATATTCACTTCTGACTTTGCAACTGTAACCATCAATGGGAAACTACAGCTGTAACCAAATCCTAAGTTTTGCCCTCTCTAGAGTACAAGTTTCTGGTGGATGAATGTTCATATTCATCCCAGTTTAAATTCCCAAAAGCTGCTCAGAGTTCACAACAAAAAAATTCTCATTCTCAGAAGAGCATTTTTGCTCTATTTCTCCATCGGTCTCTCTCTGCCCTGTTATACTATAAATGTCCCACTCTCTGTCATACCTGCTACATATTCTCAAGATGGCTGACAAGGTCTTCTCTTCATAGGTTAGGATGTCCAAAGGTAAGGCGGCATCAACCTGAATGTGGAATAATGCTATTATATTAGCAGGCTATTCTCACCATTATTCTTGAATGCTTATCAACTTTGGACAACCATTGAGTTTTCAGATTTTCTCCTCCACAAAAGCAGTATTTTATTTAACAGTGCTGGTGCTTTAGTTGCTTACTTACTTACAGGTCCCTCTGCCTAGCATGTTCTGCCTACACCTCTGCATATGGCTGATGTCCCTCATCCTTTGAGTCTTCATTTAAATTGTTCCTTGACTGATTTTCAAGTTGAGACAAAGTCAGCTTGTTATGTTCTTTCCTGTACAGGACACCACACCTTCTCTTTTATAATTCCCTTTATTCTTGTCACTAATTGTCTAACATGTTTTCCTACTACAAGAACCAAGACATTAGTCCATGTGGCAGAGGCCATGTCTGTTTGTTCGCAGCTATATAAACCCCAGGAACGAGGTTTTCTACCTGACACACAGGTACACGCAGACATATATATTTTTTTAAATTTTGTATTTAGAAAAATTATAGACTCACAAGAGATCACAAAGAAATGTATAGGGATTGGCCAGGCACAGTGGCTCATGCCTATAATCCCACCACTTTGGGAGGCCAAGGGGGGGCAGATCACCTGAGGTTGGGAGTTTGAGACCAGCCTGATCAACACGGAGAAACCCCATTTTTACTAAAAATACAAAATTAGCCCGGTGTGGTGGCGCATGCCTGTAATCCCAGCTACTTGGGAGGCTGAGGCAGGAGAATTGCTTGAACCTGGGAGGTGGAGGTTGCGGTGAGGCAAGATCGTGCCATTGCACTCCAGCCTGGGCAAAAAGAGCAAAACTTCGCCTCAAAAATAAATAAATTAATTAATTTAAAAAAAATGTACAGGGAGGTTCCATGCACTCTTCATCCAGCCTCCTGCAATGTCAATGTCTTGCATAACTACATTACAGTAGTAAAACTAGAAAAGTGGTATTGGTACAATCCAGAGGTTATTCAGATTTTACCAACTGTATGTCTATTCATATTTATACCTGTGTGTGGCTCTAGGTAATTTTCCCTATGTAAAATCCCACAGATTTTACCAATTGTATGTCTACTCATATTTATATCTGTGTGTGGCTCTATGTAATTTTACAAAAAAAAAAAAAAAAAAAAAGACACAGCCAAACTATGTTCCAGAGTAGCTGCACTATTTTACATACTCACTATAGTGTATGAGTGATCCAGTTTCTTCACATTCTTGCTAGCATTTGAAGTTGTTATTTTTTATTTCGGTCATTCTGCTAGGTATACAGTGGTATCTCATTGTGGCATTAATGTGCATTTCCCTAATGGCTAGTGTTAAACATCTTTCCATGTGCTTCTTTGCCAACCATACATTCTCTTTAGTAAAATGTCTGTTAATGTTTTTGCCAAACAATTCAAATTTCTAATTGAATTGTTTGGCTGAGTTTTGATACTTATTATTATTAATATTATTTTCTTGAGACAAGAATCTCGCTCTGTCACCCTGGCTGGAGTGCAGTGGTGGGATCTTGGCTCACTACAACCCCCGCCTCCCAGGTTCAAGTGATTCTCCTGCCTTAGTCTCCCGAATAGCTGGGGTTACGGGCATGTGCCACCACACCTGGCTAGTTTTTATAGTTTTAGCAGAGACGGGGTTTTGCCATGTTGGCCAGGATGGTCTCCAACTCCTAACCTCAGGCGATCAACCCACCTCGGCCTCCCAAAGTACTGGGATTACAGGCGTGAGCCACCACACCTGCGCGTTATTATTATTGAGACAGGGTCTTGTTCTGTTGCCCAGGCTGCATGCAGTGGTGCAATCAGAGTTCACTACAGCCTCGAACTCCTGACCTCAAGAAATCTTCCTGCCTTGGTCTCCCAAAGTGTTGGGATTATGGGCATAAGCCACTGCACCAGGCCAAATGTCATTTATATATTCTAAACACTATAGTCCTTTGTTGGATACGTGGTTTACAAATATTTTCCCCTAGTATGTAAGTCATCTTTTCATCCTTTCCCACCTCCACCCCCAGCCATGGTGGTGTGATCACCACTCACTGCAACCTTGAGCTCTTGGGCTCAAGCAATCCTCCCATCCCAGTCTCTTGACTAGTTGGGACTATAGGTGCACACCACCACACCTGGCTCAATTTTTCAAATTTTTTTATAGAGACGGGGTTTCACCAGATACCCAGGCTGGTCTGGAACTCCTGGGCTCAACTGATCTACCCACTTGGCTTCTCGAAGTGGTGGGATTATAGCTGTGAGCCACCACGCCTGGCCTTTTCATCCTCTTAAAAGAGTCTTTTGCAGAGGCTTTAAATTTTGATGAGGTACTTAGCATATTTTGATTTGACAGACTATATGAATCAGAAAATAATTTCCTGAGCATCCTCTGTCTTCTCTCAACTTCTAAAACTCTACTTCTCTACTTCTTTTCTCAAATCTGCTTAAAGTGTTGGTCTATGACAAAATAAGGAGTTGAATCAGAATGTAAACCAATAGTATCATTAATCAGTGTGTTTAGTTCAGTTCTTTTTTTCATAAGGAGGCTTTTTTTTTTTTTTGAGACAGAGTCTTGCTCTGTTGCCCAGGCTGGAATGCAGTGGTGTGATCTGGGCTCACTGCAACCTCCGCCTCCCAGGTTCAAGCAATTCTCTTCCATCAGGCTTCCAAGTAGCTAGGACTACAGGCATGTGCCACCACGCCCAGCTAATTTTTGTATTTTTAGTAGAGACAAGGTTTCACCATGTTGTCTAGGCTAGTCTCAAACTCCTGACCTTACGTGATCCGCTCGCCTCAGCCTCCGGAAGAGCTCGGATTACAGGAGTGAGCCACTGCGCCTGGACCATAAGGAGACTTTCTCATTAAAAGTGGTAGTGCACTGGTTCTGCTGCAAATTCCTTATCTCTTCAAGATGGGCAAAGAGTTTGCAGGTTGCCATTCTAGGCCACACTTTGAGTAGCACTGTGCTACAACAAACATTTGTCTACTGTGTTCCTTATAAAACAGAAGGCATATTAGAATAAATCCAACAAAATTCATCACTTCTGAAAGTTCACTTCTGCAATTTCAAACACAGTTTTAAAATAATCTCTAGGGAAATACAAAAATTAGTTGGGCATGGTGGCAGGTGCCTGTAGTCCCAGCTACTCAGGAGGTTGAGGCAGGAGAATCGCTTGAATCCGGGCGGGCGGAGGTTGTGCCACTGCACTCCAGCCTGGGCGACAAGAGTAAGACTCCGTCTCAAAAAAATAAATAAATAAAATAATCTCTAGGGGAACCCTCATACACTACTGGGAGGAATGTAACTGTACAAACACTATGGAGAACAGCATGGAGGTTTCCCAAAAAACTAAAAATAGGTCAGGTGCAGTGGCTCATGTTTATCATCCCAGAACTTTGGGAGGCCAAGGCAAGAGGACTGCTTGAGTCCAGGAGCCTGGGCAACATAGTGAGACTTTGTCTCTACAAGTAAAAAAATTGGCTTGGTGGTACAGCAAAAACTCTGTATTTTAAAATACAGAGTTGTATAATTAAAAAAAAAGCCTCCTTATGAAAAAATATGCCTGTGGTCCTGGCTACTAGGGATTCTGGGGTGGGAAAATCACTTGAGCTTGGGTGGTTGAGGCTGTAGTGAGCCATGACCATGCCACTGCCCTCCACCCTGGGCATCACGGCAAGACTTCATCTCAAAAACAAAAAACAAAAGAAACTAAACTAAAAATAGAATACCATTTAATCCAGCAAGTCTACTACTAAGCAGAAATCCAAGGGAAAGGAAATCAATTCAAAAAGACACGTGCAGTTGGGTGTAGGGGCTCATGCTGTAATCCCAGCAATCTGGGACACCAAGGTGGAAGAAAAACAACAAAAAGACATATGCACTCTCACATTTATTGCAGTACTATTCCCAATAGCCAAAATACAGAACTTAAGCGTCCATCAATGGATAAAAAAAACAAGTGGTATATGTTACAATGGAATATCACTCAGTCATAAAAAAAAAAAAATGAAATTCTGTCATTTGCAGCACCATGAATAGAACTGGAGGCCATTTTGTTAAGTGAAGTAAGCCAGGCACAGAAAGACAACTGTTGCATGTTCTCACTCGTGAGAGCTAAAAAAGCAGATCTTGCCAGGTGCAGTGGCTCACGCCTGTAATCCCAGCACTTTGGCAGCCTGAGGAGGGTGGATCACCTGAGGTCAGGAGTTCAAGACCAGCCTGGCCAACATGGCAAAACCCTGTCTCTAGAAAAAATACAAAAATTAGCTGGACATGATAGCGTGTGCCTGTAATCTCAGCTACTGGCGGGGGCTGAGGCAGGAAGATCCCTTGAACCTGGGAGGCAGAGGCTGCAGTGAGCCGAGAATGTGCCACTGCACTCTAGCCTGGGCAACTGAGCAAGACTCCATCTCAAAAAAAAAAGAAGTAGATCTCATGAGGATAGAAAGTAGATTGGTGATTACCAGAGGCTGGGAAGGGTAGCAGGGTAGAGACGATGAAGGAGGAAAAAAAGGAATACAAATGTGTTTATTACAATACATGAACAAAACATTTTAAAATACAGAGTTGTATAATTAAAAAAAAATTTTTTTTAATATTTGAAAAGCATTCTTAGGCTGGGCGTGGTGGCTCAAGCCTGTAATCCCAGCACTTTGGGAGGCCGAGGCGGGCGGATCACGAGGTCAGGAGATCGAGACCATCCTGGCTAACATGGTGAAACCCTGTCTCTACTAAAAAATACAAAAAACTAGCCGGGCGAGGTGGCGGGCACCTGTAGTCCCAGCTACTGGGGAGGCTGAGGCAGGAGAATGGCGTGAACCCAGGAGGCGGAGCTTGCAGTGAGCTGAGATCCGGCCACTGCACTCCAGCCCGGGCCACAGAGCGAGACTCCG
>NC_045435.1:78112131-78124565 GCF_002776525.5 Piliocolobus tephrosceles
AAAAAAAAAAAAAAAAAAAAAAGAGAAGCATTCTTTCTATATTTCTTTTTTTTGAGACAGAGTCTCGCTCTGTCGCCAGGCTGGAGTGCAGTGGCGCCATCTCAGCTAACTGCAAGCTCCGCCTCCCAGGTTCAAGCGATTCTCCTGACTCAGCCTCCCAAGTAGCTAGGATTATAGGCATGTGCCACTACACCTGGCTTATTTTTGTATTTTTAGTAGAGATGGGGTTTCACCATGTTGGCCAGGATGGTCTCGACCTCTTGATCTCGTGATCAAACTGCTGGGATTACAGGCCTCCAAATTACTGGGATTACAGGTGTGAGCCACTGAGCCCAGCCTCTTTCTGTATTTCTTACAAAGAACTTTGGAATGTTCAATCTACCAAGTGATTTCATACCTCCCCAAACAGGTCCTTCACGGCCGAAATCAGCAGCTGTTTGAACTGTGCAGCATTCAGTCCAACTCCACAATCTTGAAATTCTCTAGAAAAACATGAAAAAAAAGACATCATATTAAATTTCATTCTATTCAGATTGATGTTAGAAAAGTAATCTAAAATAGAACTTAGGAAACTAAACTTACAGGCAGACTTTCATGTAGTGGTACTCGGAAGGGTTTTTGTAAACTACTCTTTCATATGTGGCAGCAGGGGCAGGCATCTTTTCCAGTGCTGATCACACCTACAGTAAGTCAAGAGGGCTAGAAATGACCAATGCACATGCTATTTTTCACAGTTTTGATGAGAATTTGGCCTATTTGGGGTTTTTTTTGTTTGTTTGAAGGCAGGGTCTCACCCTGTCATCTAGGCTGAAGTGCAGTGGTGCAATCACAGTTCATTGTAGCCTCCACCTCAGGCTCTCCAGGCTCAGGTGATCCTCCTGCCTCAGCCTCCTGAGTAGCTGGGACTCTAGGCACATGCCACCACATCCAGCAAATTTTTGTATTTTTGTACAGACAGGGTTTCACCATGTTGCCCAGGCTAGTTTCTTTTTTTATTTTATTTTATTTTTTTTTTTGAGACGGAGTCTCGCTTTGTCTCCCAGGCTGGAGTGCAGTGGCCGGATCTCAGCTCACTGCAAGCTCCGCCTCCCGGGTTTACGCCATTCTCCCGCCTCAGCCTCCGGAGTAGCTGGGACTACAAGCGCCCACCACCACACCCGGCTAGTTTTTTGTATTTTTTAGTAGAGACGGGGTTTCACCGTGTTGGCCAGGATGGTCCCGATCTCCTGACCTCGTGATCCGCCCGTCTCGGCCTCCCAAAGTGCTGGGATTAGAGGCTTGAGCCACCGCGCCCGGCCGCCCAGGCTAGTTTCAAACTCCTGGGCTGAAGCAATTTGCCCACCTCAGCCTCCCAAAGTGCTGGGATTACAAATGTGACCATTAGGTCCGGCCTTCCTATTTTTTTTGTTTTTTGTTTTGGAGGAGTCTCGCTTGGTCACCCAGGCTGGAGTACAGTGGCGCAATCTTGGCTCACTGCAAACTCCGCCTCCCGGGTTCAAGCAATTCTCCTGCCTCAGCCTCCCAAGTAGCTGGGATTACAGGCATGTGCCACCACACCTGGCTAACTTTTTTGTATTTTTAGTAGAGACGGGGTTTCACCATATTGGTCAGGCTGGTCTCGAACTCCTAACCTTGTGATACGCCCACCTTGGCCTCCCAAAGTGCCAGGATTACAGGCGTGAGCCACCGTGCCCAGCCGCCTGTTTGGTTTTTAAAAGACTTCTGGGCACAGTAACTCATCTAATTCTGGTCAAACTAAGGTTACCAATACGAAGACAAAAGAAGTTTCTATATTCTGTATATGCCAAATTACTGTACTCTTACTTAAAACATAATAACATAATTTTGGCTAACAATTTTCCTTATGAGCACTCAGCTCTGTGCTAAACATTTCACGTGCCTTAGCTTGTCTTCAAAATGCTCCTGAGGTAAGCAATATTATTATTCCCACTTTTGAGAAGATGACACAGAGGTTTAGTAAACGTAGGTAACATCTGCCCAAGGGTACCCAGAGATTCCAACCACTCTGAGCTCGCTCAAGACCAGTTATGATGCCTCTTTATCCATAAAAAGGGCATAAAGGAGTAAAATCTTAAGATTTGAAGAGTAAACAAGAAGATCCTCTTGTTTACTCTCAGTCAACACAGAACACAAAGAGAAGAATGAGGGGTGGTCGTTCTGCCATCTCCTCCCATCCTGGGTCTGCCTGCTCTCTGTCTGAAAGCCAGGTCTGTGCAAGACTGTCTGTGAACGACTGAGCTTAAACAGCACAGGGGTTGAGAAGAGGGATTCCTGGAATGGGCACTCGATGCAGCTTCTAAAAGGTCTGAACTTTCAAGAACGTAGAACATGCTCATCTCTCTGCAGACAGTTCCTTTCCTTGGCTCCCCGCCAACCTTGCTCTCCCCTGGATAGGTCCTATTCATCCTTCAACTTTCAGTTTAAATGTCACCTCTTCATGGAGGTCTTCTCTGACACCCTGTTCTAAATTAAGTCCCCATGTTATGCAATCTCTTAACATTGTCTATTTGTTTAATATATGGATCCCCCACTGCAGGGACCAGGAAACTGAGGCCCAATCAAGGAAAGAGACTTATCCAAGGTCACAGAGCTACAGACCAGCATTTCCAAAATCACTCTGGGTTAAACCCAATTTCAACCACTCCCAGATGGTGACCTCTGGAGAAAAGAAATCAGGGTCAAGGAGCTACATCTACCAATCCATTCAACAAACATTAATACTTTGGGACCTGGCGTAGTACTCATGCCTGTAATCTCAACAGTTTGGGAGGCCAGGAGTTTGAGACCAGCCTGGGAAACATAGTGAGACGCTGTCTCTAAAAAAAAAAATAAATAAATAAATTAAATTAGCCAGGCATGGTAGTGTGTGCCTGTAGTTCCAGCTACTCCAGGGGCTGAGGTGGGAGGATAGTTTGACTCTGGGAGGTTAAGGATACAGTGCACTGTGATTGTACCACTGCACTCCAGCCTGGGTAACACAGCATCACCCTGTCTCCAAAACAAACAAAAAATACTGTAATACTATGACACAAAGTAGGTATTCAAAGGAGGGAAAAGTGACAGTGGTAAGGCTATATATTCCACAGAATCCTTGGTTTCAGGACAGTGGCAATACTTACCTGATGCTTCTTTCCCAGTCACCAGAGTCTCCCCTAACTACAAGGGCAGGGCAAACAAGAAACCTCAAAATCTGTTTCTTTCATTGCTTGGCACATAAATGTTTTTTAGTGTTACTGCCTTGATGGAGCTGGCTGCCTAAAGTACGGGAGTGAAATTACGCCCAGGGCTTAGATGCCAGTAAAACGAAGACTTACACAACGTCCACGAGATGGACAGTGGTGACGGCTGCACAGCGTTGTGAATGTATTCAATGCCACTTACGATAAATTTTATGTCACGTATTTTTTGCAATTAAAAAAAAAAAACTTACAAATGACAGCACTGCCCTCTGCAGGCTGTTCTGAGATTAAAGGAGAGGATGACTGGGAAATACTTTTGTACAGACTGGTATTAAATATATTCACCAGGCTCTCCACAGATGTGGGCTCACGAAGTCACTGTCACCACCATCTTTAAAGTCTTGTTGTTTGTTTTGAGATGGAGTCTCACTCTGTCGCCCAGGTTGGTGTGCTTCGGGTCGAAGCAATTCTTGTGCCTCAGCCTCCCGAGTAGCTGGGATTACAGGCACACGTCATCATGCTCGGCTAACTTTTGCATTTTTAGTACAAATGGGGTTTTGCCATGTTGGCCCAGGCTGGTCTCCAACTCCTGGCGTCAAGTGATCCGCCGACCTCGGCCCCCTCAAAGTACTGGGATTACAGGCATGAGCCACCGCGCCCGGGCTAAAGCCAGCCTTTTTTAGTGGCTGCACAGGGAAGCTCCTAATCTGACCTATTAGTAATAAATTTTTGATTCCCCCTACTCCCCCACTTCTCCAACTCTACGGTGGCCCGTGAGTCCATTAACATCTACTCAAACTACATCATTCCTCTGCTCAAAACCTTGCTATGGTTCCCGTTTTATCCAGAGTAAGGCCAAAGTCCTTAGAACAGCCTGCAAGGCTCTGCCTGGAGGTTCTGCAGGGCTGCCCCCTCTACACCTCTGACCTCATGTCCTGCCATTCTCCCTCCGCTCAATCCCCACCACCATACAGGTCTAACCTAGTTCTTTCGCACGCGCCAGTCTCGCTCCCACCCCTGGGCCTGGGCTCTAGCTTTCCCCCATGCTGGAAAACCTCTTCCTCCAGGCAGCGACCGGGCTCACACCCTTGCCTCCTTCTTAGCTTAGCTCAAATCTCAATCGGTTTGGCCCAGTGCCCTTCTCAGCTAACACCGCACCCCACCCCCATGCCCCGTCCCTGCTTTCTTTTTCGTAGCATTTGCCTTTTTCTATGACTATTATGTAACTTGTTTATCTTTATCTGTACTCCCCCCCATCCCAACAGAAAGTCCACTCCAAGAATCTTGCTATCTTGTTCACTGCTGTTTCCCAAGGCCCTAAAACACTGTGTCGTGCACAGTGGACGTGCAACGTCCAGTTTTTGGACTAAATCAATCACTTTTAAAAGCTCAATTTCCCTACTGTTGAGAACTTTGGTGGCTTTCAGTATTTTTCAACAACCACCATTTAGCGCTCACCTCGCGCCGGGCGCACGGAGCGCGCTCAGGACACGTTCCTAAGCCTCGCCCGCGCCTCTGCGGCCGAGACCCTGCGCGGCGCCGTACGGAGGAACGCGTCGCCCGGGGCCGGAACGGACTAGCAGCCCAAGCCTCACCGCCCGCCCCGCGCATGCGCCCGGGGCGCGGCCAACTAAGACGGCTCCCGATTCACCACCGCTCTTTGGAGGGCTTCCACCTACCCACTCTCCGTCGGACTAGCCTGACGCCTGCCCAGACTCCTATTCGCTGCAAGAACCCGCAAAGGCTTGGAGCTCCCCGGCAGCAGCCAGACCTGGGCCCGAGAAACTCCTGGTGTCTTTACGTTTGGCTTCTCCTCGTCCCGCCCCACGAAGCCTGACGCCCAGGCGGATATGACGTCACCGCGCAGCGTCTTCTTGAGGACCCAGGCGCGAATCCTGATCCAGAGCTGAGAGTGGCCGAGCTCAGCGCCCTCTGGTGTCCACTCCGGAAAAGCCGTGTGTGCAGTTTGCTAAGGGTGCGGTTTAAGGCGTGTTTATTCCGCCTTGGACAGTGCTTCATAGTTACCCATTTCTTAATGCATTCATTCATTCAACAATTGGTTTTTTTTTTTTTTTTTTTTTGGAAACAGTTTTACTCTGTCGCCCAGGCTGCGGTGCATTGGCGCAATCTGGCTCACTACAACCTCTGCCTCTAGGACTCAAGCGATTCTCCCACCTCAGCCTCCTAAGTAGCTGGGACTACAGTTATGCTCCACCACGTCTGGCTAATTTTTGTATTTTTAGTAGAGACGGGGTTTCACCATGTTGGCCAGGCTGGTCTCAAACTCCTGGCCTCAAGTGATCTGCCCACCTTGGCCTCCCAAAGTGCTGGGATTACAGACGTGAGTAACCGCGCCCAATTCTACAAAATTTTTAAATTATATTATAATTTATTTATTTATTGAGATGGAGTCTTGCTCTGTCGCCAGCCTGGAGTGTAGTGGCGCGATCTCGGCTCACTGCAACCTCTGCCTCCCTTCAAGTGATTCTTCTGCCTCAGCCTCCCAAGTAGCTGGGACTACAGGCATACACCACCATGCCCAGCTAATTTTTGTATTTTCAGTAGAGACGAGGTTTCACCATGTTGGCCAGGATGGTCTCGATCTCTTGGACCTCGTGATTCGCCCACCTCGGCCTCCCAAAGTTTTGGGATTACAGGCGTGAGCCACCAAGCCTGGCCTAATTTTTGTATTTTCAGTAGAGACGGGGTTTCGCCATGTTGGCCAAGCAGGTCTCGAACTCCTGACCTCAGGCAATCCACCCACCTTGCCTCGCAAAAGTGCTGGGATTACAGACGTGAGCCACCACGCCCAGCCTACAAATTTATATCTAGCGTCTCCTCTCCTCAATATCTCCTATGTCAAGCACTCCCCAAAGATAGTACCCACTCTCAGTGTCCCTTGTGACTCCCAGCACATAGTATGTGTTCTATCTAGGCTGTCCTGAAAAGACCCACAAAGTAAAGACTTTGTGCTAGGCACTATGCAAAATATTTTACATATGTTGTCTCATGGAACCCTCACACAATCCTGAGATGGCTATTACTATGACCATCGCCATTTCAGAGGTAGAAACTGAGGCACAGGCCTGGCGCAGTGGCTCATGTCTGTAATTCCGGCACTTTGGGAGGCCGAGGCGGGCAGATCATTTGAGGCCAGGAGTTCAAGACCAGCCTGGCCAACATGGTGAGACCCCCATCTCTACTAAAAATACAAAAGTTAGCCGGGCACAGTGGTGCACACCTGTAATCCCAGTTACTCAGAAGGCTGAAGCAGGAAAATGGCTTGAACCTGGGAGACAGAGGTTGCAGTAAGCCAAGATCACACCACTGCACTCCAGCCTGGCAACAGAAAAAGAAACTGAGGCACAGAGAGGATAAGTTATTTGCTCAAGATCACAGTTACAAGCAGTAGCATGGGCTGTCTGATTCTAGCCAGTGCTCTACACACTGCACTGTATTACCACCAATTGAGGGGATGCAGTGGGAAGGGAAGCTTTAGTGTAAGCCCCATAAGGATGGAGGCTTGTCTGTGTTGCTCACCACTGCATCCCAGTTCCTGGTACCCAATGGTGACCCAACATCTATTTACTGAAGGCATGTGTTCATAAATGGATGTGCTGGTTTTGCTTGGGTTGGGGGGCAAAGGGTTGCCTTGCACAGGACAGTTGAGTCAGCGGGGATCTCCTTCCTCAATTCTTTTCTCAAAATCCCACTGTGTTGTTTCCAGCAGCTTCAGTCCTTGACCTTGGCCATGCTCTCCAGTTCTGTAGTTCCTACTTTCTTCTTCCTTCAGAGGAGACAGGGCTTATTCCAGATGTGGGAAGAGGTGGAGAAAGCAAACACAGACCCCACAGAACCTGGCATTTTCTTTCTCAAAGCAGCTTGATTTCAGAAGCCACCAGAACTTGCTTCAAATGCATCCTCTGCCACTTACCTACCTCCCTCATCTGTCACATGGAGAGATTATTAGCAGCTACTGCACAGAGTTGAGGGAAAAAGAGTTGATTGTATAAAGTGTCTGGCACCCCAGGAAACCCTCAGTAATAGGAGAGGGTTCCTGTAAGCGAGCTGCCTGGCAAACGTATCCTGCCAGGCAGCCCAGGAAAACCAGAGCAGTTCCTGCATTTTGAACTTCAAGGAACAATAGATAATTATCACCCTGCTGCAACAAACCCTGAAAATGCAGTGTCTTCCCAGTTGCCTGAATTCTCTCATGCTGTCTTATTAATTCAGAGTGGAGGATAAAAGAGACACCTTTGAATGATAAAGACAAGAACCTTTTTTTGTGTGTGTGGTGACTCAGGCCTGTAATCCAGCACTTTAGGAGGCTGAGGCAGGTGGAACACCTGAGGTCAGGAGTTCAAGACCAGCCTGGCCAACATGGCGAAACCCTGTCTCTACTAAAAATACAAAAATTAGCTGGGTGTGGTGTTATGCACCCTACTCAGGAGGCTGAGGCAGAAGAATTGCTTGAGCCCGGGAGGCAGAGGTTGCAGTGAGCTGAGATCATGCTATTGCAATCCAGCTGAGATGACAGAGTGAGACTCTGTCTCAAAACAAAACAAAAAAAAACAAAGCAAAAAAACCCTTTGTTTTCCAACTAAATTTTATATAAAAAAATTTTTTTTGGACAGTGTGTCACTGTCACCCAGACTGTAGTACAATAATGTGATCATGGGTCATTGCAGCCTCAACCTCCCAGGCTCAGCCGATCCTCCCACCCCAGCCTCCCAAGTAACTGGGACTACAAGTACATGCCACCATGCCCAGCTAATTTTTAATGTTTTTGTAGAAACAGGGTCTCACCATGTCCTCAGACTGGTCTTGATCTCCTAGACTCAAGCAATCCTTCTGCATTGGCCTCCCCAAAATGCTGGGATTACAGGTGTGAGCCGCCTCACCGTGACTAAATTTTATTTTTTGAATAGGTACTGTAGGCTTACAGCATACATTTCAAATGACATAAAGGGATAAATATTAAAAAGTGAGTCTCCTTCCACCTCTTCCCCTGTCAGCCTCTCCCCTCTCCAGGAGCAACCACTAGTATGAGTTTCTTAAGTGTCCCCTGAAAAATATGATATGGGGGCTTTTCCCTCTTGACAACATATCTAAAATTGCTCCAGATCAAAACACACAAGGCTGCCTCAGTCTTTTTTCCTTTTTTTTTTTTTTGGAGACAGGGTCTCACTCTGTGAAACTGACCTTCTCAGTCTTAAAATTTGAGAAAGTTACATTTGTCTTATCTGAGTTCCTTTCTCAGTAAACCAACCATGAGGCCTCCCAGATAGTATCAAGGAGTTGAAACTCACCAGATCACTGCATTTGGATGAGTCCAAACCCTTCATCCTTCACGATTGCCTGTCTCCCACGACCTGCTTTCTGTTGACTAACTCCCCTTTCTTATCCTTCCCTGATTCCTGTTTTCCTGCATGTAGTTATATTTCTGCTGTATAAACTCCTAATTTTAGTCAATCAGGGAGATGGATTTGAGACTGATCTCCCATGTCCACAGCAGCAGCACCCAAAGAAAGCCTTCTTCCCTGGCAATATTCATTGTTTCAGTGATTAGCTTTCTCTTTGGTGAGCGGCAGGACCTAGACGCAACTGCTGGTGTTTTGGTAACAGATTCTGCTGAGTCTAGCCTCAGCTGGATCCCATGGGGAGTCCTGGAGCATAAATGATACTAAGGAAGCTTCCAGGCTTTGAGGCAAGGGGGCCAAGCCTTCACATTCCTCCTGTCATTGGCTGCCACCTATAGGGTTGCCAAATTTAGCAAATAAAAATAGAGGATAGGCCAGGCACAGTGGCTCATGTCTGTAATCACAGTGCTTTTGGAGGCTGAGGCAGGAGGATTGCGTGAGCCCAGGAGTTCTTACCCATTTGTGTGTGCAAATGCACAGAAATCCCAGTGGACTGACTGATAGGGGAAGGGTGGGGCTGTGCAGAGGGTGTAGGAGACTCTCATTTTTAAAGCAATCTTTTTGTTTGTTTGTTTGTTTGTTTTTGAGACAGAATTTCGTTCTTGTTGCCCAGGCTGGAGTGCAATGGTGCGATCTCAGCTCACTGCAACCTCCGCCTCCCAGGTTCAAGCGATTCTCCTGCCTCAGCCTCCCAAGTAACTGGGATTACAGGCATGCACCACTGCACCCGGCTAATTTGTTTGTTTTGTTTTGTTTTATTCTGAGTCGGAGTTTCGCTCTTGTTGCCCAGACTGGAGTGCAATGGCCCGATCTTTGCTCACTTCTACCTCCACCTCCTGGGTTCAAGCAATTCTCCTGCCTCAGCCTCCAGAGTAGCTGGGATTACAGGCATGTGCCATCATGCGTAGCTAATTTTGTATTTTTAGTAGAGACAGGGTTTCTCCATGTTGGTCAGGCTGGTCTTGAACTCCCAACCTCAGATGATCCGTCTGCCTCGGCCTCCCAAAATTTTGGGATTACAGGCGTGAGCCACTGCGCCTGGCCTAATTTTGCATTTTCGGTAGAGACAGGGTTTCACCATATTGGTCAGGCTGGTCTCGAACTCCTGACCTCAGGTGATCCACCTGCCTCAGCCTCCAAAGTCCAGGGGATTAGGTGTGAGCCACTGCACCCGACTGTTTGATTTCTTTTAAAGTGACAGCATCATTTTGGTAACACTAATTATTAAATAAAAAATCAGGACCTGCTACTTACATAGTTAGGCACAAGAGGGAGCTGTGGACCACATCTCTGTTTTTTCTTTCTTTCTTTTTTTTCCTCTCTAAAAACAAGCAAAAATACAGAATGCCCAGTTAAATTTGAGTTGCAGATAAATAATAAGTGGGACATCTTTATACTAAAAATTTATTTGTTGTTTATCTGAAATTAACATTTAACTGGGCAAACCGTATTTTATCTGGCAACACCTGGACGTGAGAGGAGAACAGGCATAGCCTTGCAGTCATCTCCAGTCATCTGAGGGTAGCTCAACACGGCAGCCAACCCAGCAGGTCGGGGTGGATGCGGGAGTCAGTAAAGGGGACCTGGGAAGGACATAAGTACACCCCTTTCAGGCAGGAACTCTGGGGGCAGTGCACCAGACAATGGTAAAACAAGATTAGAAGCCCTTTCCTAGACCATCAAAACCACCCCCATCACCCAGGGAACAGCGAGACAGCCTGGCCCTGCCCCAGCACCCACCCCTCTGCCAGCAGCTACTGGAGGACATCGTTTCTCCTTCAGTCATTCCCCTGCTTGTCTGGGGGTTATAGCCGGAGCCATGCTTTTTGACTTGGTCTCACCCAGCATTTCTGAACTGTATTTAAATGATGGAGGAAACTTTCCTTGGAAGTGATCTTAGAAACCTCTCTCCTAAAAAATGGCTCCAGGGCCCCAGGAAGGGAGATTTTGGGGGAGGGGATAACCACCCATGTAATGAAGCAGCCTATTTCTGGAGGGGCCTTAAATCCTTTCTTCAAATTCAGAGCTCGTCTCCTGGGGGTTCAAAGAGGTCCTCACAAAGAGATTTGCATCCCTCTTTCTCTGGAGGACTCAGCATCCCCGTTATAGGAACCTGGGGCTCTGTGGGTTTGGACCTAGAAGAGCTCCAGGGAAAATAGCAGGAGGAGGAGTGGGTAACAGTAATGTCTAGCATAACCCCATTTGTGTTATTAAAAAAAAATAATAATCCACAAAACCAACCAGTTTTACACTGCTTAACTGTATGTATGTGTGCAAATGCACAGAAACCCCAATGGACTGACTGATGGGGGAAGGGTGGGGCTATGTAGAGGGTGTAGGAGACTCTCCTTTTTTAAGCCACCTTTTTGTTTGATTTCTTTTAAAGCAACAGAGCATCATTTTGGTAACACTAATAATTATTAAATAAAAATCAGGACCTGCTACTTACATAGTTAGGCACAAGAGGGAGCTGTGGACCTATCTGTATGCTGCTCCTTCCACGCTGGAAGAAAAAAATGCTTCCTCAGCCCACCCCTAAGGCAGGAGAGCCGGACCTGGAAAGCAGGCTCCCATCCCTTATCTGCAATCCTAAAAAAAAAAAAAGAGCATCTGGAAACCAAATACCTTCACTCGCTTAATCTGAACTAAGGTGAGGCTTACAGCTTTTGTCCCACTGACTGTGGCTAGACATACATTGCATTGCAGAAATATGAATGCATTTATTTGATCATGTGTGGTGGCCTCAGACCCTGCAGAGGGCATCACATGATACATGGAATACACACTGTGATACCTTTCCAGGTTGGAACACTTCTGAATTCGAATCACGTCTGGCCTGAGAGCTTTGGGGAGGGGCTGTCTTGGTAGCCACCTTTCCAGTTGTCCTTCAGGAAGTCACCTGCCCCCAACCCAGCCAGCTTTGGCCTTTGGTCATTGGAATTGTTACCCTCTTACTGCCCCTACAAACCCTTCCTTCTTCCATCCCCTGCTGCAGCTCCTGGTGTGGCCTCAGATGCCTGTTCATTGCCTTGAGGATTTAAAGACCAAAGATCCAGAAACCAATGAAGGGAAGGTTCCTCCAGGAGCCAAGAGAGAGGGACTGTCCTGTTGCTGAAAGGAGACCTGAGCAGTCACTTGTCCTCTCCCTCTGCCAGACTAGGCTGATGATGGTCACAAGACTCTCCTCACTGCCAGCACAGGCAACCCCAAGTCCACACCCTGGTTGGTACCAGCCCCAGGGAGCAAATACTGGGCCCCAGAGCCCCGGGGGCAGCTGGGGACACCAGAAGAGCCAGCCCCAGGACTGTCACTTGGCAGGTAATTTGAGGATATCTTCACTGCCCTATCTGTGACCAGCCCCATCCCTCCAAAAAAACTCTCTACTTTTTTGTCTCCTTTCAGGAAATGGAGAAATTGTAAGAACAGCACCCAATTTGGGGTTGGGGAGGGAGAAAAGGCTGATGAGAAGGTCCAGTCTGTGGTTAAAGGATGATGCTAGAAGAGCTGAAAGGTGATAGTTCCTCCAAAGCAGAAGGCTGGAGCCTGCACGTGTTAAAATCTACAGCCACCATTTTAGAGCGATGTTAGTTACCTAAGCAACCCACGATTCTAAGAACAATATCCAGGGCTTGGAAAGTAAATAAAGGGACCTAAATGCAACATTTATCTATAAATATTAGACCCCAAATTTGTTTGAAGGCAGGTATAGCCCCTGGCCAGTAAGCAATCCCTCTAACAGATGCCTGGGCAGACCTCAGCAGAGCCTCAGGGCTGGCTTCTGAAGTGGCAGCTAGGAGCAGCCACATATTTTTTT